>NC_136411.1:246583939-247031439 GCF_051521515.1 Lactuca serriola | reverse complement strand
ACACCTCCCTTAATTTCTCATGTGAATTCAAGATTTGAAATACAAACTCTCCATCTAGGTTCGTAGATTTCTTCAAATTTGTCACCTACCACTATCGCCTTCACTTTGAAGCTTTACACAGTCGTGCGCTTTCTCTCCAATAACACTAGATCGAATGTTGTTGCTTCCATCTTGATGTCTGAAACCTAATCGAAGCCTTTACCACCACATTCAACGAATCCCTAGTAAGTATTGATTTATTTTGCTCAATCTTGTTGAATTATCTACTTATATTAGTGTAATTTCTTCTGATTTATGAAATCTATGCGGTCAACGACTTAACTTTTTTTCGAATCCTCAACAAATGAAAAGGTCAAAAAAATTTCAAAGTTCCTTAATTACTGATCGATGGGAAGAATCATTCAACAGTTTACAAAAAAAAATTGTTGTGTTCAACATCAACACCATCGCACAACACAAATTCACCTCCCTTGCATTCTCTACTGCCTCAAACGATTTCAAAGTCTTCCAACCATTACGTTCATTGTTGCCACCGCTTCACCACTGGTATATCAGGTTTGTTTCTGTTTTTGACATTTGTTCCTCTTCCTTACAATTGTCTTTGGAAAGTTCAGTTAGTATATGCTTATCTTTCAGGATGTTAGAGGAAAACCGCCATCAACCACAACACCATCCTTTTTTGTTACTAGCATACCACCATTGCAGTATTTCACGTCTCCTTCCAGAAACCTTAAAAAACCTTCGATATATACTTATACGCCCCTTTCTCTTCCGATGCACACTCACCTGCAAACAATATCGTATCAGAGGTATTTTCTTTCTCTTCATGACCAAAAATATATTTATCTCTCATTCTCTATATCTTTTCTCTAGTTATGTATGATTGTTTAATGATTTTTATGTATAGGATCTGTTTTCGGGGTTGTAGAAAGAAGATGCTTGAAGCAAAAAATAAAGGTGCTGTCAATTTTAGCCACCCACTGTCTACTATCCTTCCCAAAATCAGTTCCCGGTGACCCCTTCTTTCAATTTCTTTTTTTGGTAGAAATGCACCCATTTTCTCTTAATCTCTTTTTCCTCTTCTATTTGATAATTTCAGTATCTTTTCTTTAAACGAGGGAACCAACTAATTCTTAATCATAACCTTTTTTTCCTATTTGTAAGTTCTTTAACAAAATATTAGTTTGTTTTTCTTCTTGCAAATATAGGTTTACAGTGTGATGTAAGCTCACTATGTTGCAGATAAGAGGTTATTTTATGGTATGTTATTGTTTGTAGCATCAGATTTGTATCCTCAATTTTCTTATGATATTGTATTCTCTTTGCGAATTGCTTGTGGATCTCATCTTCTGTTTCTATAGATATGCCATTGAAGATGCAGGTTCATGTCATGGATTCTATATCTCAAGCTCTTGATCTCTGTGATGTTGTTAACTATGACACCTTTATTATTGCTTACATGCATTAATAAGGTATACTTTTTGCATACATATCTTTATTCTTGTGAAACAATCTGTGGGATTTTGATAATGCTGTGGGTGTGAAGAACATGTTTTTATGTGAGAATGAGCTGTGATAATGAAGATTGTGATAAATGATTCGGTTTAAATTTACAAAAGTATCAACATTTATAATTTATATGCATGATTTCCTATTGTATTTGGTTTAAATTTACAAAAATACCCTTTAAATTGAAAGGAATTGGAACTGAACTCACAATAAATGTCACTAGGGTATTAGAGAGGTAATTGTCATTCTTTCTTGATATTATTATTTCAAGATATGATTATGGCTAAGGGCCTAAGGCAACAAATAATGCTTTTTTTATGATATGATTGGCTACAGGTTCTTGAAAAAGTCAAGGTTTAAACAAGAATTTGTAATATACTTCTGGTCTTCTGGTTAAAAGGTAACTAAATTTTTTTGGGTAGTGGACTAACTAATGCATTATATATGGTGTTTTGTTAGGTCTAGCAGTTATTGAATTTATGAGTGATGTTTCTATTGTTTTCTAAACATCTAACAAAGAAACATGATGATACATGAGGCCAAGTGAGTTTGGAAAATGGTTATTCATTTTACTTTACTAATGAAACTATATTTCTTGGATCTGGTGATTTGAATAGCTTGCAATCTAAAGCAATAAGTTCACATCGGCGGTGGAGATTGTTTAATTGTTTGTAGGATGAAAGTGTTGATGCTAACTTTGGGTGTAACTTTGAGGTCAGAAAAACTAAAAAAGGCTATATGAATGAATAGTTAGAAAGTAATAGGATTTTGTATGCATCAAAGGGCTATTGTCACATATACACTTTAATTAATTTAAATTCTAATAATATATATTTGTAAATTGTAAATACAACATATATCATATGTATCTGGTTATAAATGTAACATGGCTATAATAAAGTCATGTTATGTATCATTGCTTTTGGTTTTTTCTATGTATGAGATAATTCCAAAATGAAGAAATGACCATAATAAACCTATCTTGGACCCATACTTTCACATATGTTCCATGCTTAAGTTGAACTCAATCTGTTTCTTTATATATGAATGTATAATAACGATATCAATTGACACAATGAAAAATATATTAAAATTTCTAAAAAATAATAATAACTAATAATAATAAATACAACGAGCATTAAACAATAAAAATAGATTTGTAAATATCTTACATATTTTGCATGCTTTTAAAGAATTAAACTTATTATTTTTTAATCTTTTAACTAAACTTTTCAACTTTAGAGTTAATTACTTAAATGGCCACTTGATATTCTCTTATTACAAAATGACTACAGAAATATGTTTTCTAGGAAGCTTAGTATTTAGATAAATAAAATAATTTTTTGTAACATATTTTAAAAGTGGACGTTCATAAAGTAATTTTGTAATTTTCCAACGAAAAATCGGTATTCTTCAATAAATATTCAAAATGTGGTTCTTCACAAAAAGATTATCTTTGTATATTTTATAGCAAAATAGTACAAACTATATTCCAGGAAGAAATTGATCAATGACAGTGATCAATAAATTAAAAACACATCAAATGGCGTGTGACCCACTGATATCAAGACTAGAGGTTGATGCCTTGATAGTTTAAATTTCGCTCGGAACAAAATATGTAGATTTATATGTAGGGTAATAATGTGTGAGTTAGTAGATCTAAAGAGTAATTCAGGTTCGATATGGTTACAACCGCATGGGGATACTGTAACACCGTCAATTTCAAAACAATTTTTCGCATAATTTAAAAACATATTCATTTAGTTTTCATAAAACATCAGTATTTGAAACTCAAATCAATGTCATACAATAAATCCCAAGATCACATATCATAAAAATCTCATGTGTGTGTACTGATCAAGCCGGCGCCTTCCCACGGTCATCACTAGTACCTGAAACAATAAACACCAACGCTGTAAGCACAAAGCTTAGTGAGTTCCCCAAAATACCACACATAACACATATTAGCCCCTCGAGGCTATAACTCTGTGGGTCCGTAGACCCTACTCTGTGAACCCATTGGTTCTAACTCTGGGAACCTTCCGGTTCCAACTCTATAAACATGCACAGCATAATTCACATAGAAATAATGCAGTACAACACATAACATACATTTAGCATACAAATACTCTATCACATAACTCTGATTACCTACTCAAGGTAAAGTATAGTGAGAAGACTCACCTCGTATATCTCGATAACTCGCGAATCTCAGAAATCACTCGTGCTCGATCCTCCGAGCTATAATCCTCCTATAACATCATATATCTCTAATTAACACTTTTACAACTAAGGTTGACTACCCCTATCAAGTAATACTGGTCAACTCTGGTCAACGGTCAACGGTCAACTTTGACCGGACTCAGCGAGTGCACTAGAGCGACTCGGCGAGTCTATACGTGTTCACTGACTCCCTAGGATCCTCTCTTGACACGTCGAGTACATCCCTAACTCGACGAGTTCCACCTGGCATGAATCGTGGGGCCACCACGACTCAACTCGCCGAGTCTCAAGAACAACTCGGCAAGTTCCAGCTCGACTCAATCCAACTGTCAACCCTCTCCAACTCTCCCTGACTCACTGAGTCAACCCTTAACTCGGCAAGACCACTCGCTGAGTGGTTAAGGACAATCTTCATGCTACTCACCGAGTCTGTTCTTCAGACACGGCGAGTCCATGCCATGCATCAACTCAATCTCGCTCCTGAGGTCAGATCCGCTCCAACAACTCATAGATCTAGCCCTCCCAAGCACATTCATCACGTAAAGTCACAATCTTGGCTACCATGCAACGCCTACAAGGCTTCTTTTGGTGAAATGACATCTAAAATGGCAACCTAAGCCCCCAACTCAAAAGGAAAGGCATAAAGCAGAGAATTTGGGACTCTTTGGACCTACTAAGGTCCAGATCTAGGTACCATTTCCCCATGGGACCTCTCACACTCCAAATACAAGGCAAACAAGGCATGAAGAAACCCTAGATTTGACCATATCAAGAAAAACACGAGAATAAGCTCTGAATGTTACCTCAAATAGCTTCCTCTGTCGAAATGGAAGTAGATCCAAGCTCCCCAACTCTCCTAGCTTGGCCTTCCTCTTCCTTTCTTGCAAATACACACAAAAATGGTGAATAATGGCCTCTTATCTCACTCACAAGGACTCTCAGCTGCTCTAGTGCTCTCAAGGTCGAAGGTAGCCGCAATGAAGGGTTATAAGGCCCTTTAAATAGGGCTCAGGGCCGCGAAATTAGGGTTTCATTAAACATAATGGACTCGCTGAGTCCACTCTTGGACTCGCCGAGTCCGGACGTGAACCCGCGTCCAAATCCGCGATCCTACTCGGCGAGTCTAGGCTCCAACTCGCCGAGTCTCCTCACAATTTACCAAAGTAAATAAATGAATAATACCTGGGAATCCAGGCTATTACAATTCTCCCCCACTAGAACTAGACTTCGCCCTCGAAATCTCGCTCTGCAAATAACTCTGGATGCTGCTCACGCATCTCACGCTCCGGTTCCCAAGTCATCTCGGACCCCTTCCGATGCTGCCACTGAACCAAAACCAAGGGTACCTCCTTGTTCCTCAGAACCATGATTTTCCGATCTCTGATTGCTACTGGTCTCTCAGCATAATTCAGGCTCGCATCCACCTGAATATCCTCTAATGGAACCACTGCCGACTCATCGGCTATACACTTCCTCAGCTGCGACACATGAAAAGTGTCGTCAATTTGCCCCAACTCTGCTCGCAAATCCAAACGATAGGCTACCCGGCCTACCCTCGCGATCACTCGGAAAGGACCAATATATCGGGGCCCCAAATTGCCCCTCTTCCTGAATCGAATCACTCCTTTCCAAGGAGAGACCTTCAGGAGCACAAGGTCGCCGACCTGAAATTCAAGCTCGGACCGGCGTCTGTCTGCATAGCTCTTCTGACGACTCTGAGCGGCCAACAACCTCTGTCTGACCTGCTGGATCTGCTCTGTCATCTGAAGCACGATCTCTGTACTGCCCATCACATGCTGACCAATCTCTCCCCAACAAATGGGGGTCCGACACCTCCTCCCATACAACAGCTCAAAGGGCGGCATACTAATGCTCGAATGATGGATGTTGTTGTAGGAAAACTCTGCCAAGGGCAAGTACGCATCCCAACTACCCCTGAAATCCAATACACATGCCTGGAGCATGTCCTCGAGCGTCTGAATCGTCCGCTCACTCTGACCGTCTGTCTGGGGATGATATGCGGTACTAAAATGAAGCCTAGTACCCAACTCCTCATGAAACTTCTTCCAGAACCTGGAAGTGAAATGCACATCTCGGTCTGAAACAATCGAGATTGGCACCCCATGCCGAGATACCACTTCCCTCACGTTCACCTCTGCCAATTTCTCTGCTGAAGAACTCTCGCTAATAGCAAGAAAGTGAGCGCTCTTCGTCAACCTGTCCACAATCACCCAAATTGCATCAACTCTCCTAGCAGTCCTTGGCAATTTGGTGATAAAATCCATGGTGATCTGTTCCCACTTCCATTCGGGAACCTCCAACGGCTGCAACTTACCATGCGGCCTCTGGTGCTCGGCCTTAACCCTACGGCAGGTCAAGCACCTCTCAACAAACCACGCAACATCCCTCTTCATACAGGGCCACCAATACTCCTTCTTCAGGTCCAAATACATCTTAGTGGCCCCAGGATGGATCGAAAATTTCGACCGATGAGCCTCTTCCATCAAAATTGTACGCGTTCCTACCACTTACGGCACCCAGATACGCCCCTGAAATGTCATAAGCCCCCGACCATCGGTAACGAACTCTGAAACCAAACCAACAACCCGCTCTTTCTTCTGCATCTCAGGTTGCACAGCCTCGGCCTGTGCCCCACTAATGGCGTCCAACACTGGAGCGATCACGGTCAATCTCAAATATACATCCCGCAGCGGGGTACTTTCCACCCTGCGGCTCAGTGCATCGGCTACAACATTAGCCTTGCCTGGGTGGTACAGGATCTCACAATCATAATCCTTGACCACATCCAACCACCTTCTCTGTCGCATATTTAGTTTGGGTTGATCCATCAAATATTTCAAACTCTTATGGTCCGTGTATATCGTACACCGAACCCCATACAGGTAGTGACACCAAATCTTGAGGGCGAACACCACTGCCCCCAACTCTAGATCATGGGTGGGATATCTCATCTCATGAGGCTTCAGCTGCCTCAATGCATATGCTAGCACATGCCCTCTCTGCATCAACACTGCCCCCAATCCCAAAATCGATGTGTCACAGTACACCACAAAGTCCTCCATCCCTTCCGGGAGGACTAACAACGGGGCTTCGCATAACCTTTGGCGAAGTGTCTCAAAGGAGGCCTGCTGCTCGGGGCCCCATGAAAAAGCAACACCCTTTCGGGTCAACCTGGTGAGTGGCACTGCGATTGTAGAGAAATCCTTGATAAATCTCCGATAATACCCTGCCAACCCTAGGAAACTCCTGATCTCGTAGGGTGACCTCGGCACCTCCCAACTCATCACCGCCTCAACTTTGGCCGGGTCGACCAATATCCCTTCCTGGTTAACGAGATGTCCTAAGAACTGGACCTCCCACAACTAGAAATCACACTTGGAGAATTTGGCATAAAGCCTCTCCGATCTCAGAACTCCGAGAACCTCTCTCAAATGCTCCTCATGCTGCTCTCTAGATCTCGAATATACCAAAATGTCGTCGATAAATACAATCACCGACCGATCCAACATCAGCCTACACACTCGGTTCATGAGATCCATGAACACTGCCGGGGCATTAGTGAGCCCGAAAGGCATCACCACAAACTCATAATGCCCATAACACGTCCTGAACGTTGTCTTCTGGACATCCTCATCCCGCACCCTCACCTGATGATATCCAGACCTCAAATCGATCTTGGAGAACCAAGATGCTCCCTGCAACTGATCGAATAAATCGTCGATCCTCGGCAATGGGTAACGGTTCTTGACCGTCAGCTTGTTCAACTCCCGGTAATCAATGCACATCCGGTGTGAACCATCCTTCTTCTTGACGAACAGGATAGGCGCTCCCCACGGCGAGCTGCTCGGCCGAATAAACCCCTTCCCCAGCAGCTCCTGAAGCTGCGAGGATAACTCTTGCATCTCTGGAGGTGAAAGGCGATAAGGCACCTTAGCGATAGGCGCGGCCCCCAGAACCAAATCGATACTAAACTCCACTTGCCTCACAGGAGGCACAGCCGACAACTCCTCGGGAAATACATCCGGGAACTCACGCACTACCGGAACCTCCTCAACTGACCTCAGTCTCTCGAAATCCACCCGCGTATCCATCACATACGCCACAAAACCCTTACAACCCTGCTATAGACACTGCCTCGCCCTAGTGGCCGAACTAAATGCTGATCCCGAACGTGTACCCTCGCCGTACACCGTAAGAACTCCCCCACTAAGGTCTCGTATGGTCACCAGCTGTCGCTCGCAGTCGATAACCGCACCGAATCTGCTTAACCAGTCCATGCCGACAATGACACAGACATCACCCATCGCAATAGGAACCAGATCAATCGGGAACTCAACACCGAAAATCTCAACTACGCACCCTCGGAGAACCTCCGTGGCATATATCACCCTCTCGTCAGCTATGGAAACTCTCAGAGGCCGACTCAACGCCTCACGACTAACACTGATATGCTGACTAAAAGCCAAAGATACAAACGACCGACTCGCACCCGAGTCAAATAACACCAAGGCTGGTACAGAATTCACAAGAAAAGTACCTACGCATAACATAATATAAGCATAATATCACAACATCAAAATAAATACACGAAAGAATACATACCAGCCACGACATCGGGTGCTGCGCAGACCTCCTCCGCGTTCAACCCTTAACTCGGCAAGACCACTCGCTGAGTGGTTAAGGACAATCTTCATGCTACTCGCCGAGTCTGTTCTTCAGACTCGGCGAGTCCATGTCATGCATCAACTCAATCTCGCTCGTGAGGTCAGATCCGCTCCAACAACTCATAGATCTAGCCCTCCTAAGCACATTCATCACGTAAAGTCACAATCTTGGCTATCATGCAACGCCTACAAGGCTTCTTTTGGTGAAATGACATCTAAAATGGCAACCTAAGCCCCGAACTCAAATGGAAAGGCATAAAGCAGAGCATTTGGGACTCTCCGGACCTACTACGGTCCAAATCTAGGTACCATTTCCCCATGGGACCTCTCACACTCCAAATACAAGGCATACAAGGCATGAAGAAACCCTTGATTTGACCATATCAAGAAAAACACAAGAATAAGCTCTGAATGTTACCTCAAATAGCTTCCTCTACCGAAATGGAAGTAGATCCAAGCTCCCCAACTCTCCTAGCTTGGCCTTCTTCTTCCTTTCTTGCAAATACACACAAAAATGGTGAATAATGGCCTCTTATCTCACTCACAAGGACTCTCAGCTGCTCTGGTGCTCTCAAGGTCGAAGGTAGCCGCAATGAAGGGTTATAAGGCCCTTTAAATAGGGCTCAGGGCCGGGAAATTAGGGTTTCATTAAACAGCATGGACTCGCCGAGTCCGGACGCGAACCCGCATCCAAATCCGCGATCCTACTCGGCGAGTCTAGGCTCCAACTCGCCGAGTCTCCTCACAATTTACCAAAATAAATAAATGAATAATACCTGGGAATCCGGGCTGTTACAGATACTAGCCACCCAAAAAGATCCTTTAAATGGTCATAGTGTATTGTCACTCTCACTTTCTCCTATCACATCACAATCGACGAAAGAAAACTCTAGCCCTCACCACCGAATCCCACTCTCATTTGCAGAAAAAAATCAATCGCTTCTAGAAACTAATTTCTAAATGAAATTATCTGTACCAGTCGCTTAACGCGGGTAAACGGCTAGTATATATATATATATATATATATATATATATATAGGTTTACGTTCTATGGAAAACAAAAAACTCTAAAAATCATAAAAATGCATGAATAAAATACTTAGAGATCAAAAATCTTTTTTTTAGGCTTTATATTCTTAAAAACCGCAACTTTTTATAGAATTTCGCTGAAATTTTTTTGAAAAAAAAAACCAAAAAATAAAAAAAATAATTAAAAATTAAAAAATAAAAAATAAAAAAAATCGAATTTTTAATTTTTTTTAAGGGAATTTATAAAAAAACCTGCGGTTTTTAAGAATACAAAGTAAATAAAGATTCATGATCTCTAAGTATTTTATTTTATGCATTTTTATGATTTTTAGGGTTTTTAGGGTTTTTTTTGTTTACATATAACCCTTCCCTGTATATATATATATATATATATATATATATATATATATATATATATATATATATATATATATATATATATATAGATTCAGTTTCATTTGACAGCATTCTAATTTTGTGAGACCGTGAAACCAAATCTAAAAATAATTTTAAAATGCAAAATAAATGGAAAAATCCAAAAAAAAAAAATTTTAAATATTATTTTCAAAACTTGAATTAACTACAAAAATAAAAATAAATAAAAAAAATTAAAAAAAATCGTTGTTTTTTTTTTTGAAAAATACGTGAAATATTCTAATAAAATATTACACTGACATCTTTGAAAAAATAATTTTAAAATGCAAAATAAATGGAAAAATCAAAAAAATCTTTTTTTAAATATTATTTTCGGAACTTGAATTAACTAAAAAAAATAAAAAAAAAATTCCATTTTTTTTGAAAAATACGTGAAATATTCTAATAGAATATTACACTGTACATATTATAAAAAAAAAAATTTAAAATGCAAAATAAATGGAAAAATCCAAAAATTCTTTTTTTAAATATTATTTTCGGAACTTGATTTAACTAAAAAAAATAAAAAAAATAAAAAAATAAAAAAATGCATCTCACGGTCTCACAAAATTAGGCCGTCTCACATGAACCTAACCCTCTATATATATATATATATATATATATATATATATATATATATATATATATATATATATATATATATATATATATATATATATATATATATATATATATATAATCTTTATTTTTTGTCCTGTTGTTTAAAATAAAAGAGGTCCATATGAATTTGTTTATAAAAATAGATGGGATATATCATATATCTACCATACAATAAGACGCATACAATGAGATACTCCTCCTAGTCCTGAGCTCCCAACACTTCTGGTATTGAAGGGACGTATCCTACTAGTCTGCACGTGCAATCTACACGTGCCGCATCAGAAGGCAGATAGTGACAAGCAAAATACAAACAAAAAAAGAAGGTAGCTAGGTGTGCCAAAACTAGGGTTAGGGTTTAGGATTTTGTAATTAAGATGGAAATCATTACACTTGACGACCAAGATTCCCTCGGTTCTACCAACCTTGCCTTAAAAGACTACAAGGATAGTCTAACTTCTACTTGATTATTTTTCTTTATTTCTTAATAAAAAGTTAATTGTAAATTTAACGGGGTTATAACAAATATTAACCAATTTTTTATTCTATGAATCTCTCTAATAACAAAAATATTTGAAGAAACCTTATGGAAAAGTTTAAAAGTCGGAGAAATACACACATTACGTTAACATTATTAATATTTTCGGTAATAATGTTATGCTATATTTTACCTAATAAGTCTACATGTTATAAATCGTTTTACATATTTATCTTTGTTTTGTCATAATAAAATTAAGACAACATTTCATAATTAATCATTATCATTTGTAAAATACTAATACATTTGAGGACTTCTATAAAAAAACATCACTACATTGGTCCCTATGTGGTTAACAAATTGCATGACCTTTCTGACGTTAACGTTAACTTTTGAGTAATATTTTTATTGGCTGAAATCGCATTGTTTTTCGAAAAAACTGATTATAATCGATTAATTATTGATTAACTATTTATAAAAGTGTCAATAAGATGTCTAAAAGGTATATTATTAGTAACACTCACACACACACACACACACACACACACATATATATATATATATATATATATATATATATATATATATATATATATATATATATATATTTTTTATTTTTTTTGTTTACTTTATTTTATTTTTCAATAATTTAATAACTTTTTTTCACCTTTTCGACATTTTATTTTTTATTTTTTTCTATAATTTAATTATTTTTAGTTTTTATAACGTTTTTGTTTATTTAGATTCAAGTAAATAACAAAAAAAGTTGGACGAAAATTAAAAGTATAAATATAACTTGTATATTTTCTTGAATCAAAATAATAATAAAAAAACAAGAAATAACATAAAGTAACAAAATTATAAAAAAATAGAAAACGAAAAAAAATCTCAAGCACTAAAATTGTAATATAATTTGGTATATTTATAAATTTTACTCTTTTTGGAAAAGTTCTACTTTTTTTATCAAAATGAAAAAAAAAATTAAAAGAAAAATTTTAAAATTAAAAATTAAAAGTATGTTAAAATTAAATAATAATGCGAAATAAATTAAAAAAATTTAATTTAATTTTTTTGGAAAAATGAAATTTGTAAAATGTATTTATTAGAGTATATAACTATGGAAAATTGTAAAACACGCAAAACTCGATATAAACTTGAAGCTAATTATAGTTTTAAATAATTAAAAATAACAACTTTAGTTACTTGGTGAAGTATCTATGCAAAAAGAACATTAACTGTAACTAAAAACATTACTTTTTCGATTCACAAATAAAAAAAATATAAGAAAAATGGTTCTGATATGATTTATCAAATTTAAGTTTCTTTACTTGAATATAAATACATAAAAATAATAGACAAACTATAAATAACTAAAATTATAAAAATAATACAAAACAAAAGGTTAAAAATGTTTAACAAATTTATCAAATTGATTAAAAATAAAATAAAATAAACGTAAAAATAAAGTGTGTATGTATATATATATATATAATTTATATTTATAATTTACATATATACAAAATTTCAAATTTTCAAAATTGATCCTTGAGGTTTACATAAGTTTCTGATTTGTTCCAATAGCATTTTGATCGTATGGAAAAGAAAACTATCTAGTCAAAAGTTAAATTAACGCTAGAAAGATCATTCATGTAATTTTCGAAACCATAGGACCAGTGGCGTGATGTTTTTCGTAGAAGTCCTCAAAGCGCAATATTTTGCATACCATAAGGACCAATTATGAGAATTTTTCTAAAAAATTTCAAACATTATTCAAGTCTTTAAAATGACGGGTTATAAAATAGCCGATATAAAATGCTCCATCATATAAATTAAAGTAATATATCTCTTAACAGGTTGACTTAGTCTCAAATTTGGGTAATTGTGTCGTGCTTTTGTCTGACATGACATGATGTCATGTTTTTTTAACAAACATGAAAATGAGTCGATTAAAAAACAACAAACACAGCATGACACAAAAAGATAACATAACCTAACAACTAGTTTTTATAATTAAGGGTTATTAGCATGAAAACCCTACGAAGTTTGGCTTCCACCCTTAATTGGTTCTACAAGTTTATTTTGGCCTTTTGTGGTCATTTAAGTCTCTTAATAATGTTTTATAAAGGTGTTATGTAATTTTTATACCCTTTGTCGTTATAATCAACTGATGTGGACAATGTTATTTAATGTCCTACCACCTTAGTAATTCCACATCTCATTTTGAATTTAAATGATAAAGTGGTTGGTTTCCCTCATATTTAAGCAGATCAACACACACTCTCTTGATCGATTTCAACTATGGTTTTGGTCGTGGATTTCACCTAAGTAAGAGACACTGGTTGCACGAAGAGCATTTCTCTGAGAAGAACATTTGTCTGAGCTTAAGGCTTTCTCGTCACTTTGAGTTTCATGGTTAAGGAATATCATGAAGGTATTTACTTGAAAGTTGATTTTAACTTTAATGATGTTTTGAGAGCACATCCACTTTTTTAAGTTAGAGGTGATCATTTTTTATTTACTGATGTCGATTTTGTTGGGATGGATTATGGTGAGTGTATGGAATGTTTAGAAAGATTCACTGAAGAAAATTATGAGAAAATTTACTATTTCCTTCATACTCATCCTTTGTTAATTGGTATTAGGTCCATAGGAAATGATATGGAGTATGCTAATTTTCTTGATATAGCTTATGATGAATCATAAATCCTCATTTCCAATTTCATGGATCATATTGGGGATGATTTAGAGGCTTGGTCTAACTCAGGTAGTGACGTGAGGGATGATGTTATATAGGGTGAGGATAATATGGAAAAAGAACCATAAAAAACAACCCATGTGTTTGAAGGAATTGGTTTGGAAGATGAGATCATTCCAAATGATTTAAAGATAAACCTAAACAAGACTTATGTTGATGAATTCCTCAACAAGTTGTGTTCAAATGCAATAAATGATGAGGAGGAAGACAAGGAGGATAGTTTGTTTCACCCAATTCTCAATGTTTTTACAGTAGAAGCAACAAAAGCCAATTTTAGGTATGAGATTTGAGAGCCCTGAACAGCTTAAGAGCATGTTATGTATATATGTTGTTCATAATGGGTATCAACTATATTTTGAAAAAGTAACAAAAAGGTCTTCTAGTCAAGTGTTGTAAGGGGTTTGCACCTTTAGATTACGGGATCATGGATGAGTGAAGAACACTAGTTTTATATTAAGTTATTGAATAGTGAGCATCAATGTTCCAAAAACTACAAGCTAGGTTTCATTTTCAACTACAAGTGGTTTGGTTCACATTATACCAAGGAGATCGTGCATAGAGAAAAACTGATTATCAGGCAACTTAGACTATAGGTCATACAAAAATTTGTGATTCATGTAAGTTTAGGGCAATATAGGAGGGCCAGGAAGCATGTATTGACCATTGTTGGAGGTAATCTTATTGAACATTATAAAAAGTTGTGGTCCTATGGGGAAGAGATAAAAAGGGCAAATCCTAGTTCTATTGTGAAAATAGATGTACTAATAATGTGTGATGGGAAAGTTTGCTTCAGTAAATTCTATGTGTGTTTTGATGGTATGAAGAGAGGTTGGATTGAAGGGTGTAGGAGAGTGACTGGAATTAATGGATGTTTCTTAAAAGAAATATGTTGTGGAGAACTGTAATGTGTTGTGGGAAGGGATGTTGACAATCATATTTACTTAATTACTTGGAAAGTTGTTTGTGATGAAAACAACAAATTTTGGAAATGGTTTCTTTGATTGCTTATTAGTGACCTTTACCTACATGTAGGGCTTACCTTGATTTTAGATGAAGATAAGGTATGGATTTACTTAATTTCTTATTATTTAATTTTAGGTTTACTAGTTTTATTCATAATATAGGGTCTATTGGAGGCTGTTAAGGAAATGCTACCCCAAGCTATGCAAGGAACATTGCCCAAAATTTCAAAAAATAATATCATAGGACCCACTTAGACAACCTTTTTTTGGAAAGCATGCAATGCCACAACTGAGAGCATTTTCAAGGATGTTATGAATGAAATTGAAACACTTTGTCCACCAGCACACACATTTTATGGATAAGGACCCTAAAATATGGTGAAAGGCTTACTACCACACATGTAGATGCTGTGATTCTATAGAAAATGGTGGAAATGATAAGTTTAGTAAATTTATAGTGGATGCAAGAAAGAAGCCTATAATTAGTATGTTAGAAGAACTAAGGTTGTACATGATAGACAAGTTGCTATACTCTCCATTAAAGGGATGGTCAGCTGATGTGGTACCTTCAATTAGGTTAAAGTTGGGTTTGTTGAAAAAGGACTAAAGATTATAGGAATTGATACCAAGTGAATTAGAGAAATTTATGACAAGATCAAGTAATGAAGCATATGAGGTGGACCTAGAGAAAAGAATATGTTCTTGCAGACTATGGCAGTTAAATTGGTATGGTTGTGTTTATTTAGTGGCTACAATTTCATATATAAATAGGGATGTGGAGTTGTATGTGGATCATATATTTACTAGATATATCTACTTGAAAACATAGCAATACAACATTTATCTCCTTAATGGTAACAATATATGGCCTGAAACCACATACACACAACCATCACCCCCAAAATCAAGAAGAATGTCTGGAATACTGACAACTAAGAGGAAAAGAGATGCAGTTGAGCAAGTAGGGAAGTTTAGGGTTTCAAAGGCAGGAAGTAAGGTTTTATATGGTATTGTAGTGAACATGGACATAATAAGAGAAGTTGTCCCACACTTGATAGACCAAATAAACTACCAGTAAAGAGAGTTAAAAAGACAACAAAGGTATTTGTAATTTTCTTATTTTGTATAATGCTTAATATTATTTATTAAAATGTGTATCACAACGTGTGGTAGGTTGCAATGGAAGGAAGAGAAAGAAGTCAAGTTCCTGGTGGTGATGACGTAATAAAGGGATGAGAAGGAGGTCAAGTTCCTGTTGGTGACTGTGCAATAGAGGGATGACAAGGCAGTCAAGTTCCTGGTGGTGATGGTGTTATGGATGCTATGGAGGGAGGACAAAGAAGTCATGTTCATAGTAGTGATGGTGGAATTGGAGAGGAACAAGGAAGTCAAAGTAGTAGAAGAGTTGCCAAGATGAAGCTTTACGAAAGAATCATAAAAAAAAAACTTCCTAAAAGAGTTGTGCCCAAAAATTATGAATGATGCAGCAACAAGAAACCTATCAACCTAGAATAGTATAACAATAGGGTGGAGTTTGTCTTTTGTGTTGAAAATAGTTTAACTATTTTGATAGTTACTACATGTACAATCAAACACTTTATGTTTGTTTAAGTATTGCTACTATAATTCTGTCACTTTTGGTTGTATAATATTAATGACAACAGAATCAATGTTGTCTTTATGCTAGAATCCATGTGCATACGTAATGTTTTTTTATGAGTTAGTGGTCCACCATGTGAATACATGTCTCTTTGTGTCTGGTCCACCATTAGTAGGAACTATATGGATAAGAAAGTTTCCTTCTCAAGCCTTTACACATTATGGACCAAATACTGAATTTGCATGATCACTCCTCACACTTGTTAGTTCATTCCTCATAGTAGCCAATTCAACACCATTACACATTGCTTTCAACTTCAACAATGTAAGTTTGTAGTGTTAGTTCACTTCATGATCAACCCACCTAAAGTATTTGCATTTTGGGTGATCTACTACCTGCATACAAATCATGAAAACATAAAGTAACTAAATACGATATAAGTTGCAATAGTACATTTTTATATCCTGCATTACCCTAAATGTATGTACATTGCTATAGCAAACTAAAGTTGTTTTCCTGCACTGCCCTAAATAACAATAACCTATATATATATATATATATATATATATATATATATATATATATATCATCTATACATGAACCTACTCATTTCTATATCATGATTACCATACAAAACATTTTTTAGAACTAAACCTACATTTCATTGTAAGTACACATATGGAAGATATATGAATTGGTTATTGTCATTACTCAAACCATTTGGATCATTGTGATACACTTATTTACATTATCCAATTAGACAGATGAAAAAATAAAGTTTTTGTCAATTTTAGGGTTTTCTACAAAAATCGGTGTAGCTTATAAGGATCTATCAAAATCGGCACAAAATAAAGGGAAATAACAAAACAATAACCTATGTAATAGACAAAAATCCTAATTTTACATCTTGAATTGTAACAATCAACTACAAAAGCGAGCACCAAAAACGAATTAGTGTTTTGTCTACCTATAGGATATTATTGATTACGTAAATAACAAAACCATATAAGCTGCATTTAGTTGAGGTTGCCCAAGTCCGTAAAATGTGTCTATGTGGCATGAATTTTATCTACACGACATTTATCTAAACATGCGTTGTGATTACAATTAACAAAATACCATTTTAACATATTATTAAGCTAATTAAATGGCCTTAGAGGATCAAAAAAATATTGATGACCAATTAAGGACGGAAGCCAAATTTTGTAGGGTTTTTATGCCAATAATCCTTATTTAATACTTAATCATACATAACACAAAAAATACAAAAAACACAAAAGACAAATGCTAATTTGTGTCAACTTTATGTCAAATATTGAACACGAACACGAAAACGAACATGAAACGACACGATGTCGTGATTTTTACAAGTAAGACGAAAACAACACCAACACGAATTTGAATTTCAATTTTGTCTCTATTTCGTTTCGTGTCATTTATTTATTTTTTCGTGTCGTGTAATCAATTGTCATTTCGTGTCATTTATTTCTTTTCGTGTCGTGTAATCAATTGTCATCCCTGCTCTTAAAGGAGTTAATATAGTCTATTATTGAAATCATGTGTACTTAACTTTAGATATTTTACTTTTCAAATTCAAAGAAGATATAAAATAATTTATTTTAGTTTCAAAAATGATATACTTAATTTTTGTTTCCATTTAATTTTATGTCAATAAAGTATTTCTGCTAGTGTATTAATAGTTTATCAGTCGTTCTTTATAAGGTTGTTTACTGTATACAAAGAATAGAATTGTCCATTTAGAAAATACGGAATTGTATATTTTATTAAGTTTTTTGGATTTTCAAATTAGTTTTCAATAAAAACTACAAATTAGTTTTGATCTACAAAATATAAACAAAAAGTAAAAAATATAATAACAAATATTTAAAATATTCAGTTATGAATTTTATATATACAACTTTATTTCATTATTCAATTATTCAACAATGAATACATGAGTACTTATATAACCATACGTTAAACTCACATTAAAATTTACTACGATCAAAGAAATATATTAAATTTATAGTATAATAATAACATAAAAATAAATACATAAGTAATATAATAATATGTTAATATTCATGTTAGAACTAATATATATATATATATATATATATATATATATATATATATATATATATATATAATTCATAACAAATAATAACATAAAAATAATGTTTTCATTTTGTCCCTTTGTTTTGCGTTTTTATTTGAACTTTTCTTTCTCTCTCTTTATATATATATATATATATATATATATATATATATTAATGATTATAATTTTACTGTTGTTTTTTAAATTGATTATAAGGTCTCATCTATTATTAAGTCCTTAATATATATATTTTATTAATTTTGATGCACTTTTAGTTTTAATTTACAAATAAAGAATTTGTATTTATGTGTTTATAGAGTGAATTAATATTCAAGTTATATATTTTAAAATATATCGATTGTTCGGGTTGGATTTAAATTTAGTTTATATTGTTTATATTCATTTTTAAAATTCAAAATTTTTTTGGATACAATTATTAAAATGGATGGAAGCGATCCATCCAAACGAACATTCTTGGCTCTTTAACCGGGTTGGCTTCGAATTTTTGACAAATTGTATTTTCGTAGTATAGATAATAGATCTCCTTTATGACCTACCATTAACATAATTTGCACAGTATTGTAGTACTATGTAAAATGAAAAGGAATAACTTTTGGCTTTTGATAGATAACTAAATAGCTACTTTTAGATATTCTTTTGATCCAAGTACTAAAGAAGCATGGTTTGGGCACTAGAGAAAAATGTCCTCTTTTCGTTAGGCACCACTACAAAAATTGGTTAAATAACCCGATGTATTACGTAACCTAGTTTTGCAACCGAGTTTGATATGGCAGATCACATGTGAGAATTTTAAGTAAGCCTGGTTATAAATTGGGTGCTATAAGATAAACTAGATTATAATCCGCGTTAAACGCGGAGAACCCATAAAAAACATACAAATGTCTACAAATATTACATAATAATTATATAAAAACAAATTATAGTTATTAGAATTATTGAAATGTGTAGAAGTTACAATGAAATTGATAAATATCTATAATCGTTGAAAAACTTTTTTGTATACAATATTTTTTGTTTTATGAGTTGAATGATTTTCCTCGTCGCATATAGTTATGATATTTTTATATAAGCATAAATATTCTAATTAGACGTTCCTTCCATAATTAGGTTACTTAATTTAAGCCTATATTAACAACCAATATACCATTTGTTTCACTGCATTAAACATTAACAACTATTTTACTTATTCAAATAAACTTAGAGAGTATAATTTATGAAATGTTAAACGTTATATGGTTTTAATTTTAATATATCATCAATGAAAATTCTTTTCGAAATCATGATTGTTTTATTTTAAATTGATTATGAATATAAGTGCTAGTTTTTATGTGTGTTCTTATTTATTTGGTGTTCGCAAGAATTTTGCATTAGTCTTCGCGCAACTTTGAATAACTTTAGTATATCATCGATGTAATTTGGTATATCTTTCAATTATATGAAATATCAAATAATGACATTTCATTATTATTTTGATAATTTAGTGTGTGTGTATATATATATATATATATATATATATATATATATATATATATATATATAGATATATATTACATTTTTACTAATCTTAACAATCTTATTTTTTTTTTCTAATAACCATAACGTTTTTACTAATTGTACTTACAAATCTCCTAATATCTTATAATTTTTATCTTACTTTATAATTTTTCATAAATATACTATTTTCAAGATTGACTGTCTTAAGAATTATGTTTTTTTTTTTTTTCAGTCTATTTAATTTTATATTTCATTGTACAACATCATCGTTTGTATGGATTCTGAATTTTCATTTTAAAAATGCTTAATGTTTGCATCTTGATTTTTTTTAATAAACTCGTATAATAATTATGGAATATATATCTTGTTTAAATTAACATTTATTTCCCTCACTAAATTGAATTCCTCATTAAACACATATATTTTGGAAACTAATAATTATAATGGGTAACGTTATCTAAGACATAAATGCTTCATATATTTTTAGAGGGACAAAATCGGGACACTTAAAGAAATATATAAAGAAAATACAAATTTAAATTAGGTGAAATTATGGATGAAATTACTGATGAAAATTATTTTGGAGGGAATTGTACTTTGTAAAGTATAATACTATGACAAAATTTGAAATATGTATATTGTCGTGTAAATTTATAAATTTTATTGCTATTATATAAAGATAAAACAAAGTAGATTGGTATGTTAAACAACAAAAATAATTTCACTGAACGTAAGTAACTAAAAAATGGAAATTTGAAGATGAAAATTTTAAACTTAAAAGTAGGAAGACATGTGATAAAAAAATGTGTGAAAGAGCGCTAACCACATTTAACCAATTTGTTGGTGAGAAGATCATAATGGACCCTCTGATAATGATCAACGAATTATTTCATGTATGACAAAAGATGAGTTCTATAATTAGCGGATTCAAAATGCTTTAAGTAATGTTAAAATAAACATGTATATTGAAGTGTAGATGAACATGTCATTTTCATGCAAACGACATGTTTTATGATATCATGTAGAAAAATACTTTAGAAAACAAAATGTTTTAAACACATATACTTAACTTAGATCCTAATTAACCAGGTTCATCAACCGTTTCTCCCTTGAATTTTTAATAATCACTTTCATGGGATTAGTCGACACTACCTGACCAAGAAACTCTTGAACAAAAAAAAAATAAACGGTTGTTATATTATAGATGTGTAATACAATAAATATTTACGTGTAGATAATGTAGAATGTAAAAATAAAATCTTACCAAATGCAACACGAGTGTCGAGATTCTTAGCTAACAAATCCTGGAAAGTCACAAAATTATAAGGATCCACCATAACATCAAAATCATTTGATACACGAACTTTGGTGGTGTAACACCGTAAAATGTAAACAATTTTTCACTTTCGAAAAACCATAGAATATTAATCACAATCATTGTAAAAACATTGTATCAACATTGTATCAGTAAAAAACTCCAAGATCAGAATATATAAACTCCAATGTGCGTGTGTACGAATCATGTCGGCGCCTTCCCGCGCTCATCATTGGTACCTGAAACACATCACACAACGACTGTAAGCATAAATGCCTAGTGAGTTCCCCAAAATACCGCATACAATACATATGCCACTCGAGGCTATAATACGACCCTCTGGTCGATGTGTCTCAGCGGGACCCTCCAGTCCCGTAGCTCGTTGGACCCTCTAGTCCGGTCATAGCTCGTTGGGCCCTCCGGCCCGGTCTGTATCGTTGGACCCTTTGGTCCGGTCTATAACATCATACAACATACATATAATCACATAGCACATAATCTCATACATAACACATAAGACCCTCTGGTCCACACATAATACCAATCTAGGTAACGTATAGTGAGAAGACTCACCTTGGTGTCTCGGTAAGCCTCTGACTCGGTAGAAATGTGATCTAGCCTCCGCCTAATCACATAAAGTAAATACTATCATAAATACAGCTATACTCAACCCTAAAAGTCAACAAAGTCAACGGTCAAACTTTGACCCGACTCATTGAGTGCACTAGGGCGACTCGGCAAGTCTACACGTGTCCACTGAATCCCTTAGTCCCTCTCTTGGCACGTCGAGTTCCTCTCTTTACTCGACGAGCCACACCTGTGATGAATCGCGGGGCCACCCCGACTCAACTCGCCGAGTCTCAAGAACAACTCGACGAGTACCGCCTTGAACCCCAGTCCTCTAATCCCCTTCTGACTCACTGAGTTATCCCCCAACTCGGCAAGTCTACCCACAGAGAGATCTACGGGAAACCCTAACCCTACTCGCTGAGTCTCAAGAACAACTCGGCGAGTTCATGCCATGCACCAGCTCTATTGACCTCCTGATGTCAGATCTGTGCCCCTAATCCATAGATCTGGCCTTCCCAAGCATGAAAGTCACGTAAAGCTCGAAACTTGATGCATGTATATCAACATGATGGCATCAAATGGTGATTTAGTCCCAAAAATGGCAACCTAAGTCCAATAACCCCAAAATGACTCATAAAGCTCCATGGGTTAAGGTCTCTAGACCTCTTTGAGTCCAGATCCAAAGCACAAACTCCAGAAGGGACTAAATACTCTACATAATCATCTTCCAAAGGGTTTGAAAACCCTAACTCTATGAATCAACACCCAAAACTGGAGAACGTCTGAAGGAATACCTCAATATGAAGCCTTTGAACTCTGAAGTCACTAGATTTGCACTTCCTTCAGCCTTCTCTTGCCTTGGTCACCTTCTCTTTCAAATTTCACCAACAAATGATCAACAATGGCCTCTCGTCTCCTCACAAGCGATCTAGGTCAATCTCTGGGGTGTGGTAGCCGCAAAAGACGGCCATAAGGGCCTTTAAATAGGTCCCAAACACTGGAAATTAGGGTTTCATTAAACAGCGTGGACTCGCCAAGTCCACCCTTGGACTCGCCGAGTCCAGACGCGAACCTGGATGAACATCCGCGACCCTACTCGGCGAGTCTTGGCACCAACTCGCCGAGTTCCTTCTCAAACTCCTCAAATAAATGAATAAAATAATATACCTGGGAATCCGGATGTTATAATTCTCCCCCACTAGAATCAGACTTCGCTCTCGAAGTCTCACTCTGCAAACAACTCCGGATGTTGCTCACGCGTCTCACACTCCGGCTCCCAGGTAAGCTCTGACCCTTTCCGATACTGCCATTGGCCATGCACCAGAGGCACCTCCTTGTTCCTCAAAACCTTGATCTCCCGATCCCTAATCGCCACCGGTCTCTCAACATAATTTAGACTAGCATCCACCTGAATATCTTCTAATGGGACCACTGCCGACTCGTCGGCTATACACTTTCGCAGCTGCGACATGTGGAAAGTGTCATGTATCTGACCCTACTCTATAGGTAACTCCAACCGGTAGGCTACCCTGCCTACCCTTGCGATCACCATGAACGGACCAATATATCGGGGCCCCAACTTGCCTCTCTTCCTGAACCGAATCACCCCTTTCCAAGGAGAGACCTTCAGGAGCACGAAGTCGCCGACCTAAAACTCGAGCTCGGACCGACGTCTGTCCGTATAACACTTCTGACGACTCTGAGCGGTCAACAACCTCTGTGTGACCTGCTGAATCTGCTCTGTCGTCTGAAGCACGATCTCAGTACTACCCATCACACGCTGCCCTACTTCTCCCCAACAAATGAGGGTCCGACACCTCCTCCCATACAACAGCTCAAAGGGCGGCATGCTAATGATCGAATGATGGTTGTTGTTGTAGGAAAACTCTGCCAAGGGCAAGTACGTGTCCCCACTCCCGCCGAAATCCAACACACATGCTCGGAGCATGTCTTCGAGTGTCTGAATCATCCGCTCACTCTGCCCGTCAGTCTGTGGGTGGTATGCGGTACTAAAATGCAGTCTCGTACCCAATTCCTCATGAAATTTCTTCCAGAACCTGGAAGTGAAACGCACATCTCGATCTGAGACAATCGATATTGGCACCCCATGCCGCGATACCACCTCTCTCACGTACACTTCTGCCAACTTCTCTACGGTAGAGCTCTCACTGATGGCCATGAAGTGAGCACTCTTCGTCAACTTATCCACAATCACCCAAATTGCATCGACACCCCTCGTGGTTCTTGGCAATTTGGTGATGAAATCCATGGTAATATGTTCCTATTTCCACTCAGGAATCTCTAATGGCTGCAACTTACCATGTGGACGCTGGTGCTCGGCCTTAACCCTGCGACAGGTCAAGCATCTCTCTACAAACCATGCGACATCCCTCTTCATACAGGGCCACCAATATTCCTTTTTCAGGTCCAAATACATCTTTGTGGCCCCACGATAGATCGAGAATTTCGATTGATGAGCCTCTTCCATCAAAATGGTACGCGTTCCGCCCACAGACGGTACCCATATCCGACCCTGAAAAGTCATAAGCCCCCGGCTATCGGTAACGAATTTCGATATCAGCCCGACAACTCACTCTCTTCTTCTGGCTTTCTGGCCTCACAGCCTCAGCCTGGGCCCCATGAATAGCATCCAACGCCGGGGTCATCACTGTCAATCTCAAACAAACATCTCGCATTGGGGTGCTCTCCGCCCTATGGCTTAGTGCATCGGCTACAACATTAGCCTTGCCCGGGTGGTACAGGATCTCACAATCATAATCCTTGACGACGTCCAACCACCTCCTTTGGCGCATATTCATGTTGGACTGATCCATCAAATACTTCAAGCTCTTGTGGTCCGTGTATATCGTACACCAAACCCCATACAGATAATGTCGCCATATCTTAAGGGCGAACACTACCGCCCCCAGTTCCAAATCATGAGTGGGATACCTCGACTCATGAGGCTTAAGCTGCCTCGATGCATATGCTATCACATGCCCCCTCTGCATAAGCACCGCTCCCAATCTGGATATTGATGCATCACAATATACCACAAAATCCTCCATCCCTTCCAGAATGGCTAACACTGGGGCTTCGCATAACTTCTAGCGAAGTGTCTCGAACGAGGTCTGCTGCTCCGGACCCCAAGAAAACGCAGCACCCTTCCGGGTCAACTTGGTGAGTGGCACGACGATCTTGGATAAATCCTTAATGAATCTCCGATAATAGCTGGCCAAACCCAGAAATCTCTTAATCTCGGTGGGTGATCTCGGCACCTCCCATCTCATGACCGCCTCAATCTTGGCCGGATCAACCAATATCCCATTTTGGTTGACAACATGCCCTAAAAACTGAACCTCTCGTAACCAGAACTCACACTTTGAGAACTTGGCATAAAGCCTTTCCGATCTCAGAACTCCAAGGATCTCCCTCAAATGCTCCTCGTGCTGCTCTCTAGACCTCGAATACACCAAAATATCATCAATGAATACGATCACCGACCAATCCAGCATCGGCTTGCACACTCTGTTCATGAGATCCATGAACACCGCCGGTACGTTGGTGAGTCCGAAAGGCATCACCATGAACTCGTAATGCCCATAACGAGTCCGAAATGTTGTCTTCTGGACGTCCTCATCTCGCACCCTCACCTGATGATCCCCAGACCTCAAATCGATCTTGGACAACCAAGATGCTCCCTGCAACTGATCTAACAAATCGTCGATCCTTGGCAACGGGTAACGGTTCTTGACCGTTAGCTTGTTCAACTCCCGGTAATCGATGCACATCCGGTGTGAACCATCCTTCTTCTTGACAAAGAGGATAGGCGCCCACCATGGCGAACTGCTTGACCAAATAAACCCCTTCCCTAGCAGCTCCTGGAGCTGCGAGGATAACTCATGCATCTCTGGAGGCGCAAGGCGATACGGCGCCTTGGTGATAGGCGCAGCTCCCGGGACCAAATCAATACCGAACTCTACCTGCCTCTCCAGAGGCACACCTGGCAACTCCTCTGGAAACACGTCTGGAAACTCACGCACTATCGGGACCTCATCAACTGACCTCGGTCTCTCTGAGTCAACCCTCGCATTCATCACATAAGCCACAAATCCCCTACACCCCTGCTGTAGACTCTGTCTCGCTCTGGCGTCCGAACAAAATGCTGACCCAGCACGTGTACCCTCGCCGTACATCGTAAGAACTCCCCCACTATGGTCTCGAATCGTCACTAATTGATGCTCACAATCTATCACAGCTCCATATCGGCTCAACCAATCCATACCCACTATAACACACACATCCCCCATCGCAATCGGAACCAGATCTATCGGAAACTCCACACTGAAGATCTCAAGGACACATCCTCGAATCACATCTGTAGCATACACTGCTCGCTCATTAGCTATGAAACTCGCAGAGGTCGATCCAACACCTCTTGACGGATACTAATGTGTTGACTAAATGCTACAGAAACAAACGACCGACTCGCACCCGAGTCAAATAATACCAAAGCAGGCACATAACTCACAAAGAAAGTACCTACGCATACCATCATATAAGCACAATAAATCAACTAAAATAAAAGATGAATAAAGAATACATACCAGCCACAACATCAGGCGCCGCGCGGACCTCCATGAAATTACACTTTGTGCCCTTGCAAAGACGTTAGTGGAGCGTGTGTGGTTTACCGGCACAGTAAATGGTTCTAAGCAAAGGTAGCAAAGGGTGACTCAATGTTTGTCATAGTTCGGTGGAGCGTGTGTGGTTTACCGGCACATCGAATAGGTGACTGTGACATGTGAGGGCACCGTGTAATTTTGCATGGTTATTCACACCCGCTTTGTGATCCTCGGCATCCCAGTCGCAAACAAGAGGGGCATATCGAGATTTAAATATGCCATTGAAATGTTCAATGAATCTCAAAGGATCTAGGAGTTTTCATAGATTTAAAACTTAAATTTCTTTTTCGTTTTTCGTGGTGGAAATTAGTGAATCGTCATTCACTTACCTTCAAATATTCTGCAATTAGGGTTACGGCATCCCTCTCCCGAGTTGTAGAATATTGTGTTGGGTCCTAGCCTTAGTATCTCATTTGGGTGATTTGCTAAGGACTCAATCTATCAACTAACTTGAATTTGTTTTCTCCCGTTTTGTAGATGTCAAAGTTTGACAACTATGGTCTTCTCAAATCCCGTGGAACAAGCATTCCACATGAAGATGATATTCCACGATTCGATTGAGGAACAAGAGATCATGCTTCACTTCCTCCTCCTCCTCAAATTATTCTCCCTAACCCACAAGTTTAAAGGCTTGAAAAGTTCAAGATCACTCAAGCCTTTTTGGCAAGTAAACATAAAGAAGGAAAGTCGGTGTGTGCACATGTCCTAGGGATGAAGTCACACATTGATAGGTTAAGAATGTTGGGATCCGTTGTCTGTGAGGAAATGGCTGTTGATTGGGTTCTTCAGTCACTTCCTAACTCATATAGTGAGTTCGTAAGAGAGTACTATATGTTGAATCGCGATGTGACCCTTATAGATCTCACCTAGATGCTTATTGCTGCTGAATCAGCAATGGTTTGGCGCAATAGAAAAGCGAAGTTGATTGGTGAATCTGCCTTCAAGACCTCTATGGATATGGACAATGGCAATGAAAAACATGCTATGATCGAAAATTTTGATCATAAGAGAAAGGCAATGTCTGAAGTAGTTCCATGTCATGTTCCAAAAGAGTCAATTTGCTTTTATTGCCAAGAGAAAGGGCATTGGAGATGAAACTGCCCTATTTACCTAAGAGATCTAAGAGATGGGAGAGTCAAAACGTATGGCTCTACTTTAGGTAATATCCATTGACTAACTCTTTTAAGTTTCCATTCTAGATTCTTAAAACATAATGTGATAAGATTACAATTGATGTTTTGTAGGATCGAAGAAAAGAAAAGGGACGCTTAAGGGAAGAAGTGAGTAGAATCTAACCGAGAAGGAATAGATTTCGATCACATTTCTCGGAGATTAGATTCTTAAGCTACTACTTAGAGTTAGAGTTAGATTGCTAAGAAAGATGTATTAGCATATGTTTTTCAATGAATTGCATTGTAAGGACAAATTTTTCCGCAATAAAATAAATTTTGATTTTAAATTTTATTTATTTATCCTTGCAATGGCGTGTATGAAAAATTGATGTTAAAATGTTTCTATTATTAACAATAATGGATTTGGTTCTTATTATGTTATTTATGGAAAGTCGAGAATTTACCAAATAGGGAGAGTTTCTCATCGCCCAAAGTTTCAATTGGACAGAAATTTGGAATCACGCAACTTGGTTGCACGATGAATGAGAAATTTCATATTTGGAAATTAGACAAATTCATTGACAAAGTGTCAAGTGAAGGGCTAAGAGATCGAGCACACAATGTTGCGTGTTGATCAAGTCCACCATAAGAGTAACTATGATATTCGTCATGATTTACTAAAGGTTTAGTAAATATGATTATACTTACAAGATTAAGTGTAATTTTGAATTGATTAAAGGGTTTAGATCAATAGCAGAATGAATAAGAAGAATCAAGTAGGCAGAAAGATAAAAGTTTCTCCATTCTAAGAAGATGGGAGAGTACCTTTTATGCTTTATGATAGGTCTTAATGATTAAGAACCATATCTCAATTGATCCTCTTAATGAGTCTTAGTACAATTGTATGTCTAAGAAGAGGAATCAAGAATTGAAGAAATGGTTAAATCAAGAAGTCAATCATACTTCGTTCCAAAACAAGTCTTAGAGTTAAGATTGTGACAATAAGTGAAAAGTATTAAAGGTTTATAACATTCATCAAATGTGGAAAGTTGTGATGTCTTGGATAAGACAAAGACCAACTAGGACCAATTTATGAAGTGTTTTAATAAAAGATACACTAACTCTTGAATATTTGTTTGTCAAGAAATGGTTATTGACAAAAGAATGTTATATGTCAAGGAGTTAGTGGGACTCTTAAAGGTCTTGAAAGGCTTCAAGAACAAATCAAATAGACCTTATCGATCATCAAAAGCACACGAGTTGAGGTTTACTACCTATCGTGTTGACATTATTTTGGTTTATGTGCTGTTCCAATCGAGTTAATTATGCATGTGAGTTCTATGAGTTCTCATTTTGAACGCATAAAAGGCAAAGAACCTTAATCAATGAAAGGTACATTGATAAGAAAAGGTGAGCTGCTTAACTACTTGGAAGACATGGTGGGCAGCTGTGCTACCATAAGGCAAGAAATCAAGATTAAGAAAGTTCGATCCATATGAGGTTGAATTCGTCGTAAACTTTGGTTTTAACAAATTCACATGGATAGGAACACATACACCATTTAAATCTAAGTGTCATAAGATTTCCTCCTTCATGAAAATGATTGTGAGGAAATGCTTTCACTAAGAGAGATTTTAAGAAGATAGTGATTGTAAAATTGCATTCTCAAATTCGATTATGGTTACGGTATCCCTTTCCATAATTTGAATTGTGAGGTTTGGCAATTGTTTAGACACGTATATGAACTATCTAAGGCAAAGGTGTATAAGTTCAAGAAGCCTTGATAAAAGATTATCAAAGCAATAAGTATTAGAAACATGGACTTAAGAAATTCAATAAGCATTGTTTTTCTGAAAGTTAAGATGTTTATGAATACATGTCGACGCTAGTGGGAGCATAAATGTTATGTTTTATAATAATCATCATGATAGTGGGAGCATAAAAGTTATGATTGTATGATTATTAAGGAAAGTATTGCAAGGTTAGCAATATTAATTATAGAACACAAGAGTCATTCTTTACAAAGTTGTAAGGATGGAATAGTTGTTTTGCTATAATTAAGGGAGATAATATTATGCTTCATTTCAAATCTAAAGGTTTAGGTTGAGAAATGTTAATAAATTTAGTCAAGGGTACATAGTGTGTTCTTAAAATTTCGATTATGATTACGGCATTCCTCTTCACAATTCGAATTTTGAGAACATAGCAAATAAAACATTATGCGTCGTGTCCCATACGCTTCGGGTATAGGATCGATTGCAAATGCTTTAATGTTTGACCATTCTAAAATTTTCCAAATGTCTAGCGCATTTAGAGGGAAAAAGGACTAGAATCGGTTTTGACTGAAATAATTAAGCAACTATCAAAGGACAATCCAAAGTTCAACGAGGATTGGTCGTTTGTGAGTAGTTGGAAGTATAGTATTGGAAAATATGGAAATGTTTCCATATTGGATGGACAATATCGACATTATCATGAATAGAAAAGATTCTATTAAGAATAAGTTGTCATATGGAAAATATGAAGGCGTATCCATATTGGGAAATTGAATATTGAAAAATCTATGTCTAGATTAGAAACTTTTATGCAAAAGGATGTTCAAAGGAATGTACTTTGAGTGAGAGACATCATATCTAAGGAATTGTCTTGTAACAATCTCCGATAGAAGATTTTGTAATATCATTGGAAATAGTCTTTGTGACTTTGGTGCAGTGACATTACAAAAGGATCATTGCATAAAATGTTAGAATCTAACATATTTTATAAGTAACAAGAATTTGATATTCTCACACTTATGAAAAAGGATTTGGAGTTGTGAAATGAGAATGATTGGAAATGTGTTCAATGTGATCTATTTCACAAAGTAAGAACCATAGGTAAACATTGTGGGCATGCTAAGAGCATGGGACAAGTGTAATAATTCAAGTAAGAAGTTGATTAACCGAAACGAAAAATAATGAGTAATCAATATGGTGATAAATAAAAGGCGTTTTATTTATACTCAAAGGTTTGAGGCCATATGGGATTAGTATTATTCTTGTGTTTCACATTTGCATGTTTTGACTTCCAGAATAATTGAATTTATTAAGAATAATCGAATTATTCGAACGGGCCACAGTCGTTCATATGTTGGAAGTAGATATGAATGAAGACTGTCGTGAATTGGTGTGTGGATTGTCTAAAAGAGTGTTAGACATAAGCAAATGTTTGCTGCAACGTTCATGAGTGCTTATGAATGTGATTTGAGCATTGGATTAAACCCACGCTCACTTGGATCACTCCATGAATTGTATCACGAGTGATTGGTGAGACGATAACATCTTATATTCTTGAAACCGAGATGTGTGAGTTGTATCTTGCAAATCGGTTGCACATTGATAATATGTAAACGCACTAGTAACTTGGTGTTATAAAACATATTGTTGTGTGTGATTCGGTGAGTAAGTGCAAGCAAGCATTGTATCAAAGTTTATCCGTTCCTTTTATCCAAGGTAGGATAAAAGCGATATCTTTGGGCCCCTCGATGATTTAGTGATGACAAACGTAAATGCTCGGCCGGGCTAGGGCTAATTTGATTTATGCAATTAGTCAGTCGTCATAAATCGGGAATCGAGATATAGTACAAAGAGAATGATTTGAAATCATATCTCATATGATATCTTGAATGGAGGAATATATGATCCCTTATCTAAGGACACGCGTATCTGATAGGATCAGAGTAGACAACGGCTTTGGAAAGCTACGATTGCATATCAGGATCTGAAGTCATACGCAAAATAGTTATTAGACTTATCCAAGTGGGAGACTGTTGGATTAGTGTCTAAGTCCATAACTATTTTGGTATGTACTTGACCCGATGGTGCATGGTCCTTTTGGGTTCCCTTCACCAAAGCAACTTGATAGGATGAATTATGGAGAGAAAGGATTAAATATGATTTATTAATATATTATGGGAATAATATATTAAAGGAGAAATCATATTGTTTAATTAATATTAGTCAATAATTAATTGGTAATTAGTTTTGTGACTAAAAGAGATTAATTAAATTTAAGGGACTGGAAATTTAATTATAAGATAATTGCAATTTGGGCCATGGATTGTCTTGAATCAAGGGGTGGACGAATTCTAATGGGAAACCCATAAGGATATCGTCCAAGGGCTTGATTAAATAAGTCCATGGGTTGCTTAGGGCTTAAGCAACCAAATTAGGGTTTCCTTGTTAGATAACCCTAATAGCCTCACTATATATAGATCCCTTAAGGACAAAAAACGTGGACAAGCTTCTTGCTAGGGTTTCACATGAGTTTTGGCAGCCTCTAACCTCTCTCCTCTTCATCCTCTTGCTTATGGTGTTTGTGAGCCATTAGAGGAGTGACACTTGTGACTCTAAGGTTTTGTTTGTTTTTTATTAAAAACCTCTTCAAACCTCTTCGTGCTGCGCGACGCAGCACACGCGCAACAATTTCTTTCCTGCAGCTATTTGTTTTTTCGCACCCTTCAAAATTAAAAACCTCTTCCCGTCCTCTGCTTGGGACAGCACTTGAAAATTGTTTCTAACCTCTTCAAAACTAAACCCTAAAAAAAAGCGGCCACCTCCATTCTTCCAGCAAGTCGATCGTGAGCTACCTTCTCTCGACATCGCGTCTTCTCAGACCAGTGATCACCGGCGTAGCCCCCACCCACCGGCGCAGCCCCCACCGACCTCTCCTCTTTCGTCGGTCGTCCTTCCAAGTTATTTTTCTTGTTCTTTTTTTTTTTTTTTTTCGTTTTTGGCTGCTGAAAGCAACGATTGTCTTGAATGATATTTGGCTCCGTTTTTGGCTCCTGAATCAATGAACGATTTTTGGTTCCTGAATCAATGAACGGTTTTTGTTGTGCAACTTCATTGGTGTTTTACTTCATTGTTCATGCTTCAACTTAATTGTTTGATTTTTGTTGTTGAATCTTTGATTTTGCTTGTTGGTGCTAATCTTATCAAATAGTTCATGCCTTATATCAAATAGTTGTTCTTGAATCTTTGTTCTTGCCCCAATTTCTTCAATTTGTGCTTAAAATGTCATATGTTGTTGCTTAATTGTAATGAAATATTGCTGAATTGTCACTAATTATTGCTGAAATGTCACAAATTGTTGCTAAATTGTCACAAATTGTTGCTGAAATGTCACAAATTGTTGCTGAAATGTCATGAAATGTTGTTCAAATGTCATAAAATGTTGCTGAAGTGTCATAATTGTTGCTGAAATATGAATAATCTTTGTTGAAATTGATTATGTTCATCATTACAAGTTGTAATTATGCTGAAAGTTGTTGGTATAAGGTTATGTGTGCTAAAGTATGTATTCCATATGGTTTTTTTTTATTAGCAATGGCAGATAAACATACATGGACCAATGACCAAACAAAATTCTTATTGAACACTTGCATTGAAGAAGTACAAAATGTGGGTAGAAAAGGTTTGAGTTTGCACAAAAATTCAAGGAACAAGTTAGGAACAAGTATTAAGGAAAAGTTTGGTGTGGATTTGACTCAAAGACAATTGAAAAACGCCTATGACAACCTTAAAGCCAAATACACGGGATGGTTATACTTGAAAAACAAAACTGGCAACCTTTACAATCCTCAAACAAACACTTTTAACCTAACAAATGAGGAGTGGGAGGACTTTAAAAAGGTATATATATATATATATATATATATTAATATGTATTCTGTTTATATAGTTGTCATTTATTCTTATACTACTTTTGTTACATTGATTGGGTTTAGGGACATCCGAAAGCCGCTTCTTTGAAAACTGTCCCATTGTTGTTTCCAGAGCTTTGTGCAGAACTCTTTGATGGAAATAGTGCCTCTGGTAATCTCAGCTATACCACATCCCAAACACCATCGGGACATGGATCATCTTCTTTCCATGTCACACCACTGCAACTTATGGACACCCCTTCTGTTAACATAGATGAGGATGATTTCTTTTCCAATCATACCACTCAGCCACCACCTTCTGCTGCTTCACCTTCTACTGCTTCACCTTCTTGTAACCCCCAACAAAAGAGCTAAACCCTCAACTCCTAGATCTCGAGCTAGTGCCTCACCTGAGCCACCTTCTAGTGCCTCCCCTAAAGCTTCTATTACTACTGATGATTTAGCATTGGAGATGCAGCAAGCTCTACGACATTTGACTCGAGGGCCAACAATTCCCCAATGTTTAGAGAAGCTAGAGTTACTCGAGTTAGGCCCGGTTGACCCTCTATGATTTGCTGCTTATCATATTTTTGGAGGGACCATGAATATGAGAGAGATGTGGGTAAATTTTCCTAATGATCCACAAATATTAAGAGGGTGGATCGAGATGACAACTACAAGTTTAGGAGTATTGAAGGATGGAAAGATTGTCCATTAAGTTTACATATTTGAATTTGAACTATGTGGTTATGTTTTTTGGTTATTTGGTACTTGGATGTTATTTGTAGTATGTGGTTATTTGGTACTTGAATGTTATTTGTAGTATTTGGAATTTGAACTATGTGATTATGTATTTTGGTTATTTGGTTATGTTATTTGGTACTTGAGTTTTATATTTTTTTTTATTTGCTACTTGAGGTTTATATTTTTTTTTATTTGGAACTTGAAATATGTGATTATATATTTTGGTTATTTGGTACTTGAGTTTTATATTTGGTACTTGTGTTGATTAATAGGTTCCTAATGGATCACGACAAAAAGATACTACTCATAATTCTAATGTGCTTGTACGTCCGCTACTTTTGGAAAAGGGGTGTAAAACGAGTGCGGGACAACGATTCGGAAATGACGGGACATGAATTTACATTAGAGTCACTTCACTGTAATCCTCTACAATGTGTTGAAGTGCTACGCATGTCCCGTGAATCATTTGTCCGACTATGTGCTCATTTTAGAGTAAACTACGCGTTAAATGATAGTAAACATGTGTCGGTTGAGGAGAAGATGGCTATGTTTTTGATGATGATCGGTCATAACCAACGTTATGTGATTATCAAGCGGAGATTTCAACACTCAAAGCAAACAGTTCATAAGTTTTTTCATGAAGTGTTGGACAAAATGCTGCTTTTCGCACATGACATTATAGTGCCAACTTCTTTTAATCTGAATCCAAACATTCCAGGACATAATAGGAGGCTACGACGGGTGTTCAAGGGAGCAGTTGGTGCACTTGATGGCACCTTGATACATGTTGTTGTCCCTGCAAACAAACGGGATTTATATAGAAGTAGGGGAAAAGGTGATTGTTACCAAAACGTATTGGCAATATGTGACTTCAACATGATGTTTACGTTTGTTGTGGCCGGTTGGGAAGGGATAGCACACGATTCTAGAATTTTATCAGAAGCATTAGCAAATCCACATGCACCATTCCCGCTTCCACCACCAGGTAAATTTATGGTTATTGAAATAGTTTTATCTTAGCTTGAAAAAATAAATGACTTTTTTTTACAGATAAATATTATCTTTATGATGCCGCTTATGCAAACATTCGAGGTTTTATGGCACCGTACCGTAATGTGAGGTATTGGCTTGGAGATTTCCGTCGAAGACGTGCATTAACGAATAAAGAAAAATTTAACCATGCACACGCAAAACTTCGGAATGTCATTGAGTGTGAAAGCATGATTCCCTATATTGAAGAGGATGGCACCATTCTCATTGGTTACACAACAAAACATTACCCTAGCATGCTTTGCGCTTCATAATTTTATAAGAAGAGAGGGACTACGTGATGAGTTTTTTGCACGATATGACGAACCAAATGTCTCGGTTCGGAATAACAATGCAGGCGTTGATAATGATGAAGATGAGATTCCAACACATGGTACTGCAGCAGATCGTGAATATATGACTCAGTTAAGAGATGAAATTGCCGAACAATTGATGCAAAATATGGAATCAAAATTATTAAAGTTTGGTTGTATGAATTTTATTTAAAAATGTTATTGTAAGACTAATTTGGTTGTTTGAATTTTATTTCAATGTTTTAAGATTACGTTTATTAAATTTTTGGTATTAAAAAACTATTATCGGTTTATTAAATTATTTTATTTTAATTTTTTTTAATATCTGCAGCAGTCTACAGCCGTTAAAAAAACAAACATGCTTCTCATTACAGTCTACAACACTTTGGTCCACCTCTTCTGCTGCAGAGGGCTGCAGAGGTGGTCCGCAGACTTCAGACAGTTTCACTTCGGAAAAACAAACAGCACCTAAGCCTTCCAAAGTGAATTCAAGGAGGAATTGGGATTGTTATTGCTACATAACAATCAAGGTAATATCATAAACCTAATTATATGTTAATATTGATTCCCATATGCTAGAATTAGGGTTTATAGTCTTGGATTCAAAGCATGTACAATAGAGAAACCTAGATCCAAGCATTAGGGTTTGTATGAGCACATATGATGTCTTATGACCAAAACCCATCATAAGTTTGCTTAAATGAGGCCGGATCTAGAAGTTGAAGTAATGGCTTAACCGATTAAGACCAAAAATGAAGTGTGTCTGGATCTGACTGTTACGCTGGGCGTAACTCCCAGTACGCGCAGTGTACTGGGTGGAGACCCCGTCTATTGAGTTGGCGATGTACGCCCCGCGTACATCAGTCTGTACGCCCCGCGTACTGAAGATGTTGACTTTTGCTGACTTTTAGGGTTTTGGTCAACATGTGGACTTTGAGTCAAGGGGGGGTAAAATGGTCTTTTACCCCTCTGAGGAATGTTAATAAGAGGTAAAGTCTAGTGGTGGAGGTCTATATTAATTGAAATAATATTCTTATGATTAGGCGAGGTTGAGTCTTCGTTTGGGATTCGGAGATAGCGAGCACGTGAGATTCTAGACTTTCTGCAAGGTGAGTCTTCTCACTATACGTTACCTTGAGTGGTATTCTAAGTTGACCAGAGGGTCTTATGCGCTATATATGAGTTTATGTGTTATATTAGAGATTTCATGCTATGTGTTATTTGTATGTTGTATGATTATATAGACCGGACCGGAGGGTCCAACGATTCAGACCGGGCCAGAGGGCCCAATGAGCTATGACTGGACCGGAGGGTCTGACGAGCTACGGGACTAGAGGGTCCCGCTGAGACATCTTGACCGGAGGGTCGGGTTTAGCCTCGAGTGGCGTAGTTGTGGTATGTGGTATTTTTGGGAACTCACTAAGCATTTATGCTTACAGTTGTTGTGTTTGATGTCTCAGGTACCAGCGAGGACCGTGGGAAGGCGACGATCTGACTCGTACACACTCACACCGATGGAGTTCACATTAGAGAGATCTTGGGATTTGTATTGAACACACTGTTGTTTTGGATTTGAGATTATGATATGATATACATTTTGTGGTTTAAAAATTAAAAATTAAATTGGAAATTTTACGTTGTTACAAGTTGGTATCAGAGCCTTGGTTTGAGGGATTCGGATGCACCTTCGGGCGTATTTGAACTCAAACCGAGGATTTGAGAAATTTTACAACCAAAACTGCAAATTTTCTAAAAAAAAAAGAAGTTTTGGAAACAAGCAGAGTGGATGGTGTGCACGGTCAGCCAGCGCCCGAACAGTGAATCCCCAAAATACCCTTACATTATATGTTATGAGTTATGAGATATTATGTTATGCATGTTAGAGAGGCTAGGTACTCCTATGAGGACTAGAGTGGCCTGATTTGTGATGCCTTAGCCTAGGAGATTACTGCTGCTATGGGATACTTTGAGAGTGAGTAGGTAGCAGTGAGGTGCTCATGAGAGGTCTACTGAGGGTAGCCAGTGCATAACGAGAGTAGAGTATTTACGACTTGGGATCCTAGGAGGAGGAATTGGGTTGTATATTGATTCGATGTGGACAATAGTATTGGGCCCGTACTATTGAAAACACCGGATTGGTGCGCAGTCCAAGTAAGAATCCTTGGGGTACCAGAAGTGAGGATGATTGAGTTATCAAGTGTGAGTATACTCGAGAGTGTCCCTAATATTTCTTATGTTGTATTTCAGAGGTTGATCATGGTCGGGACATACCATACCACCGAGAGCAGTGGGGTGAATGATGAGGAGATCCGTCGGATCATCCATGAGGAGGTGGCTGCTGCCATTAGAGGCGAGATTCCAGAGATGTTTGGGTCTATTAAGAACACACTGTCACACCCCCAAACCTGAACGGCGGAAACGTTCGGGGTCGGATGACTTCATGTGGTAACGTAACAAATGAATACATAGTAAAGAAAGCAATACAACCATCATATATATAATTGAAAGTTTACATTTATCAAAAGTTACATGTTCAAAACCAATTACAATATGATGTCTAAATACAAGATTAAACTGGCGCCGCAACATCCCTTCATCAAAAGCATAATGAATACCTGAAATTACTGATTTCCTGGGCATACAAGTAATTTTGAAAGAGTAGATCAGCATTTAAGCTGGTGAGTTTCATAAGTATTTAAGTGACAATGTTTGTATGAAATGAAATGTTTTGTCTTTGTTTGTTTGTGTTTAGAAAATCCTATATTTTCTACTAGTATGAAAGTAGCCTTCACTCAAGACCAATGTTTGTTTCTAAAAATGTATGTAAGTGTAAAATAACCAATGTGTTTGAAAACCTTGTAAATCAATGCATTTTTAATACCCCATGTGAGTTTTATAACCATACTATTGACTCGGAATGCCAATACACAACGTTCTTCAGGTGTTGGAATGTTATGACGTTTGTCACCCCAAACGGTGGACTGCAGCTAACAGTCAGGGCGCGGGTTGTCAAGCCAGTATAGATCTATACACAAACACCATGCTCCCCCTCCAAGGGATTCTGGTATATAATACAGGACTTGAAATGTGTACTCGAACGTACATGAAGTTAGTGTCTCACAAAACCGTGGTATAAAAACAGATCTACTTGTTAAAATGTTACGTTTCTTCTTGTATACGAAAGTGACTTCTTGAAATTCATGTTTCTAGTACATAAGAGTTAGAAATTTGTTCGTAAAACTATACCTATTATAGTTTTCTAAAAGTGTGTCTCGTTTGTTTAGAAATACCTAGAAAAAGGAATCATTTGTTATGAAAGCATAGATTTTTGGTGTAGAGTCCAAGATAGACAAGTATACATATAATCTAAGAAAAGTTTAGTTTATGCATGCATTACGACAATTTATATTTCAAAAGATAGAATGCTATTTTAACATATGTTACATATATGAAAGTTCCTTATAAAGTTTGTAAATCGCATGTGATTTGGATATATAACAGCATATAAAAGAGTTCTTTATGTAACACACGATAATACTCGTGTGTTTTACTTGTAATCCCCCCTTCAAAGCATGTAAAAGAATTTATAGAACATTTAAAAGGTAAATTAAGGGGTATGAACTCCCTTGAAAGTTTGAAGATAGCGAGATGGAAAACCGGGCAGAGTTTCGTCTCGGGAAACAGATTTTTCTTGGGATTCTCGGGAATCTCGGGAGTAAAATCGACCCTCAGGACTTGAGCAAAAAGACCAGAGCTTCGGGTTTGAATGGGCACGGAAAACGACGCAATATCGTGAGAGAAAGGAGATAAATGAGCCTCTTTTTCAGAAGCCTTTGCATGCTATTTATAGGGGGGTCTGAGAAGCCTCTACGCGGGGCGTACGCTCGTACGCAGCGCGTACGCGTACGTCATGCATGACTGAAGCCTCGACTGCCTCGGCTTCGGATGGGACGGATCAGTCTGGCGGGTCGGATGGGACAGCGGGTCGGACGGGTCGGTCGGACGGGCGGGTCGGACGAGTCGGTAGCCTCGCATAGGGCGACGTGGATGATCAGAGGCCAAGGCCCTCGGGTACGCAGGGCGTACAGGGGTACGCAGCGCGTACCTCGGATGAGGACGCTGACTCCTCTTCGGATAATGCTTGATTTTTGAATTAAATAAATATATCATTTATTTAATAAACTTCAAGAATTCATATCTTCTTCATACGAACTCCGTTTTCGATGGTCTTTATATCCCCGCGTAGGTGAGACTACGCTCTACAACTTTCGTTTAGACTCCGTTGGCAAATTCCGAAATTATTTTTATTATTTTTTTTTATAACTCTTCGTGTTTAAGGAATTTCTTCAAAAATTTATAACTTCTTTATCTGACGTCGGTTTTTGCCAGACTTTTTACCGCTGAAATACCATTGTCGAGACCTTCAATTCTCGTTTAGGTCATTCCGGCCAAAAGTCGCTCGATCTCCGATTCGAGTTTTTAGCTGTCTGTTGCTAAGCTGAACTTGGAAAAATCATAACTTCAATATACGAAGTCGGATTTGGGCGTTCTTTTTACGTACGATCATGGTTTAAAGACATTTAAACATAGAAGGAATTTAAAAAGAACTATTTGGACATTTTATTATGAAATTTAAATTTTATTACTCAAAAGTGGTTACAATACTTGACCTTTTAGGTCAGTACAAAGAGTTGAAATATCGGGTTGTCACATCATCCCCCCGTTAGAGAGAATTTCGTCCCGAAATTTAAAGTAGTAAAGATACTAGTGAACATGAAAGAGATGAGGGTACTTTTGTTTCATCTGATCTTCGCGTTCCCATGTGAATTCAGGTCCCCGCTTGGCGTTCCAGCGAACCTTCACGATGGGTATGCAACTTTGTTTTGTTTGTTTGACCTCTCGGTCCATGATTTCTACTGGTTCTTCCACAAAGTCGAGGCTCTCGTTGATCTCGATCTCGTCGAGTGGAATAACAAGAGTCTCGTCGGACAGACACTTTTTCAAGTTTGAGACGTGGAAGGTTGGATGGATGTTACTAAGTTCGCGCGGTAGGTTAAGCATGTAAGCCATAGGGCCGATTCTGGCAAGAATCTCGAAAGGCCCTATGTATCTTGGATTTAGTTTCCCACGCTTTCCAAAGCATATTAAACCCTTCCACAGTGAGACCTTTAATAAGACGTGGTCTCCTACCTGGAATTCCAAAGGTTTCCTCCTTTGGTCAGCGTAGCTTTTCTGTCGGTCTCTAGAGGCTTTCAATCGTTCACAAATCTGAACGATCTTCTCTGTCGTTTCTCGTATGATTTCTGGACCGGTGAGAGTGCTTTCAGGAACCCTTCCTCTAGCTAATTGGGTATCGCCAACTTCAGTCCAGCACAGAGGGGATCTGCACTTTCGACCTTAGAGGGCTTCAAACGGAGCAGCCTTTATGCTTGTATGATAACTATTGTTGTATGAAAATTAGACAAGGGGTAAATGCATATCCCATGCCTTTCCAAAGTCAATCACACAGGCTCTCAGCATATCTTCTAAAGTTTGTATCGTTCTCTCACTTTGTCCGTCTGTTTGTGGGTGGTAGGCTGTACTCATGTCTAGCCTAGTCCCCAGGGAACTTTGTAGTGACTGCCAGAATCTTGAAGTGAATCTACTATCTCTATCGAAGATAATGGATATCGGAACACCATGCAGTCGCACTACTTCCCTTAAATAAGTTCTTGTAAGCTTCTCCATTTTGTCAGTCTCCTTGATGGGTAGGAAATGCGCGGATTTGGTCAATCTGTCGACAATGACCCATATGGTATCGAGTCCACTTGTCGTCTTGAGTAACTTGGTTATGAAGTCCATAGTGATCCGCTCCCATTTCCATTCTGGTATCTCTAGTTGTTGTAGTAATCCTGACGGTTTCTGATACTCGACCTTAACCTTAGCGCAAGTAAGACATTTACTTACAAAGGTAGCAATTTCTGCTTTCATGTTAGGCCACCGGTACAATTTCTTAAGATCCAGATACATTTTATCTGAACCCGGGTGAACGGAATACCTTGAGTTGTGAGCTTCGGTCATGACTACGTTTCTGAAACCACCATGTTTCGGGGTCCATATTCGGTCCATGAGATAATAGGCTCCGCCACCCTTGACTTCTAGATTCTTTTCCATTCCTCGCAGGGATTCACCCGCCACATTTTCAGGTTGCAAAGCTTCCATTTGTGCCTCCTTAATTTGTGTGGATAAGTGGGAATGGATAGTCATAGTCAGAGATTTGACCCTCCGACCAGTGTATTCCTTTCGACTGAGGGCGTCAGCTACTACGTTGGCCTTGCCAGGATGATAACGAATTTCGCATTCGTAGTCATTTAGTAACTCAACCCATCGTCGTTGTCGCATGTTGAGTTCCTTCTGATCGAAAATGTGTTGAAGGCTCTTATGATCGGTGAAAATAGTACTCTTTGTTCCGTATAAGTAGTGTCTCCAGATCTTCAGAGCAAATACCACTGCTCCTAACTCGAGATCGTGTGTCGTATAGTTCACTTCGTGTGTCTTAAGCTGTCGGGAGGCATAAGCGATTACCTTCCCTCTCTGCATAAGAACACAACCAAGTCCTTGATTTGACGCATCGCAATACACTACGAAGTCTTCTATCCCTTCGGGGAGGGATAGTATCGGTGCGGTGCACAAGGCCTATTTTAGTGTCTGGAAAGCCTTTTCTTGTTTCGCTTCCCAGTCAAAGGCCACGCCTTTCTGGGTTAATGTAGTAAGAGGTTTCACAATGCTAGAGAAGTTCTTTATGAATCTGCGATAGTAGCCAGCTAGACCTAGAAATTGACGAATTTCTGTAGGTGTCTTTGGTGCCGACCAGTTCTCAATGGCCTTAATTTTGGAGGGGTCCATGTGTATACCTTTCTCGCTAACAACGTGGCCTAAAAATTCGACTCTTCGAATCCAAAATTCGCATTTAGAGAACTTCGCATAGAGTTTCTCCGTTCGCAGTGTTTCTAGGACTTTTCGTAGGTGCTGACTATGCTCTTCCTCACTTCGGGAGTAGATAAGTATATCATCGATAAAGACGGTGACGAACTGATCCAAGTAAGGACGACATACCCTATTCATTAGGTCCATAAATACTGCTAGTGCATTGGTTAATCCGAACGACATCACTACAAATTCGTAGTGTCCATAACGAGTTCAGAAAGCTGTCTTTGGAATATCCCCCTCTAGAACTCGTAATTGGTGATATCCGGATCGTAGGTCTATTTTTGAGAAGTAGTTCGCTCCTTGAAGTTGATCGAATAGGTTGTCAATACGGGGTAGAGGATAGCGGTTCTTGACAGTAAGTTTGTTCAGCTCTCTGTAGTCGATGCGCATACGGAACGATCCGTCTTTCTTCTTTACAAACAAGACCGGTGCTCCCCAAGGTGAGAAACTTGGTCTTATGAATCCTTTTTGAAGGAGTTCATTAAGTTGACTAGAAAGTTCCTGCATCTCTGCTGGTGCGAGACGATAAGGCGACTTCGCTACTAGGGTAGCTCCTGGAACTAAGTCCATTCTGAACTCGACTTGGCGTTGTGGTTGTAATCCTGGTAGTTCTTCTGGAAAGATATCGGGAAAGTCGCGTACTACCGAGATATTCTTGATGTCCTTCAGTTCTTGACTTGTATCAACGATGTGTGCTAGGAATGCTCGACAACCCTTCTGCAAGCACTTTCGAGCTTGGATGCACGAAATGATGCGAAGGTTTGTACTAGATTTGCGCCGTAGATAACTAATGCTTCGTTGTTAGGGAGGTTAAGACGAACTGCTTTTTCAAAGCACATGATGTCGGCGCGAAGAAGACTCAACCAATCCATGCCGACTATGATGTCGAAACTTTTAATTTGGACCGGCATGAGATTGATTGGAAAAGAATGGCCGTCTAAAGTTAACGTACAACCCATGTATATGCAGTTAGTGTTTTCAGTTTTTCCATTGGCCATCTCTACAGTGAATGATTTTTCTAACTTGCTAGGTTTAGGTTTAAGTAAATGAATAATGTTTTGACTCACGAAGCTTCTCTCCGCTCCACTATCGAATAATATGCATGCATATGAATTATCGAGAAGGAACGTACCAGCAACTATAGTTGGGTCAGCTACAGCTTCGTCGTGGCTTATTGCCAAAACTCGTCCCACACCGCCGGTGCCTACTGCCTTAGGACAGTTCCTCTTGTAGTGGCCCACCTCGCCACAACCATAGCAAGTCTGTCCTACACCCGCACCAGGAATTTGAGTGATCGGCTTTGCGGGGTCCTTGCAGAAACGGGCTGTGTGTCCCTTCCTGTTGCAGTTGGCGCACTGCATTTCCCGACAAGGTCCATAGTGGTGGTAATTGCATTTGGTGCACTTTGGGAGGTTACCTACATAAGGCTTTGTTGGGTAGGTATTTGTAGGAGCTGTAGTAGGTACAGTGGCAGCATTCACTAAAACCAGTTGTTTCTTTGCGGATTCTTGGGAAGACCCACCTTCCCTTTATACCACACTCTCTTTCTGCTATTGTTGTTGTTGTTGTTGTTGTTGTTGTTGTTGTAGTTGTTGTTGTTTCCTTTCTGTGGTTCTGGTGCAGAAGTGGTTGAGTTCTGATGACCTCCGTAGTCAATCAGAGATTGTGCCAGTTCCTTAGCACTTTCAAAGGTGTCAGGTTTGGAAGCTAACACGCTTGATCGTATTTGGGGCGTCAGTCCCCAGATGTACCTTTCTATTTTCTTGCTCTCGGGAGCAATCATATCTGAACAAAGGATTGCCAGCTCGCAGAATCTGTTGGTATAAGTAGCGATGTCGGTACCAACCATTCCAAGAGTCCATAGTTCGCGTTCGAGCTTTTGAATCTCTCCCCGTGGGCAGTATTCTCTCATCATCATGGCTTTCAGGCTCTCCCAGATTATGGAGTTTGCCACGATTAGGGTAAGTACTTTAACGTGGTCATTCCACCAAGTTAAAGCTTTATCAATTAGGGTGAAAGTTGCAAATTTGACTTTGCTGTGCTCGGGACAGGAGTAGATTTCAAAGACTGCCTCCGTCCTTTCAATCCACTGCCTTAGGGCCATAACACCACCAGTTCCATAAAACATCCAGGGTTTGGCATTAGTGAAGTCCTTATAGGTGCATTCTCGAGGTGGTCCATGACTCTCGCCATGGTTGGATGGGTGTGTGCCAGATCCCAAGCCATTAGTACTCGAGTTATTGATCTGTGACATGGCAGCTGCCACCGCTGCGGTGACTGCTGCTTGGAACATAACAGCATCAAATTGAGGTGGTGGAGGTGGTGGTGGTACAGGTGCTTCCCCACCGTTGTTTCGCCTTGGATTCCTACGCGGAGGCATCCTTCAACTATAGGTTGAAAAGACAAGGATAAGAATTTCATAGAATAGAAAATGTATGTGTCTCATGAACTAAATCGCTATAGTTCAACAACAGATGATAGTATGAGTCTTAAAATAGAAGAATGAAAGTTATTTGTAAGACTGAAGGTATGAAACAAGTATTTGGTTTCACATAGACCTTTCAAGGTTTGAAAGAAATACTTAACATAGTAATAATAGTGTCACTTATATTAATATAAAAGTTGTTACAACGATCATGAAATTTGACCCCTAAAAGGGTCTCCGATTACAAAGTTCGAGAAATTTAAAGACTTTTAGCCGATGTCCTAAGTTATAACAAAATTTGAGTCCTTGACAAGCACTACTTGCGACGTAGGTTGCGCTTGGAGCTTGACTCCGCATCTGATTGCTTCGACTCCATTAGACACCTATCAAAAGCGGCTTGCTGTTCCCTCAGTTCGGCGAGGGATGTAATCATTTGCGCTTGAAATGCTTCGGTTTGGAGTTGAGCATTGTCTTGTATCTTGTCCAGCCTACGGATGTCAGAAGTGTGAACCTGCACTTCCACGTTGACATCCCGGAGTCGACTAGCTTGAACTCCAGACTGATAGGACTGATTGGCTAACTTACCCACCATTACCGAAAGTGCTCGATCAGCCGAACCTCCGCCGCGGACATCATAGAAGTCCCGGCACATGCCGTAGGGAGGGCGTAGGTTTTGCTGTTGGCTCCAATGGTGGAGGTGACTTCCCCAGACGGGAGTCGGTCCTTGAAAGTTCCTTACGAAGACGGGAGGTTGAATGGGTGGTGGATCGATAACTTCCGGCTCTGAGTCGGTACCGGAGTCATCACCCACTTCTATGGGTTCCGCGTCCTCTTCGGGATCATCTTCGATCCATCCTCCGTTGCCTTGGTTGGGAAAGTAGGGGTCGCCAGGGTGGTGAAATCCAGCCATTTGACTGTACGAGAAATAGGGTTATAAGAATGGAATAAAGTCGCAACATGCAAAACATGTAAGTTAAACTAGTTTAGATAGCAAATACTCCTATAGTATTTAAATTCTTGTGTTTGATTCTAGTAATGGTTTGGTAAGTTTTGACTTGTTGCTTACTACGATCATTCCTCGATATACGTTGGTCCAATCTCGGGCAAATATAGTTGATCACGCTATATTTGTCCAAAATCTGATTACATATATCGAGTCTCAATCGTAGCGTCAACTTGTCTAAATACTTGTATAGTTAGATAACATGAAAATAATTTGTTGTATGCATGTAATTGTACTTAAATGAACTATCAATTCAAGTTGAACGCAATGCTGCTCAAGCGTAAAAAGAAAATTTGTTTTGTCAGAGAGTATTAGTCCCTTAAGCATTTATAGTTTGTATATCTTATGTGGTTCGATATACTTAGTTCACTATAAACATTGCTCTGATACCAATCTGTCACACCCCCAAACCTGAACGACGGAAACGTTCGGGGGCGGATGACTTCATGTGGTAACGTAACAAATGAATACATAGTAAAGAAAGCAATACAACCATCATATATATAATTGAAAGTTTATATTTGTCAAAAGTTACATGTTCAAAACCAATTACAATATGATGTCTAAATACGAGATTAAACTGGCGCCGCAACATCCCTTCATCAAAAGCATAATGAATACCTGAAATTACTGATTTCCTGGGACATACAAGTAATTTTGAAAGAGTAGATCAACATTTAAGCTGGTGAGTTTCATAAGTATTTAAGTGACAATGTTTGTATGAAATGAAATGTTTTGTCTTTGTTTGTTTGTGTTTAGAAAATCCTATATTTTCTACTAGTATGAAAGTAGCCTTCACTCAAGACCAATGTTTGTTTCTAAAAATGTATGTAAGTGTAAAATAACCAATGTGTTTGAAAACCTTGTAAATCAATGCATTTTTAATACCCCATGTGAGTTTTATAACCATACTATTGACTCGGAATGCCTATACACAACGTTCTTCAGGCGTTCGAATGTTATGACGTTTGTCACCCCAAACGGTGGACTGCAGCTAACAGTCAGGGCGCGGGTTGTCAAGCCCGTATAGATCTATACACAAACACCATGCTCCCCCTCCAAGGGATTCTGGTATATAATACAGGACTTGAAATGTGTACTCAAACGTACATGAAGTTAGTGTCTCACAAAACCGTGGTATAAAAACAGATCTACTTGTTAAAATGTTACGTTTCTTCTTGTATACGAAAGTGACTTCTTGAAATTCATGTTTCTAGTACATAAGAGTTAGAAATTTGTTCGTAAAACTATACCTATTATAGTTTTCTAAAAGTGTGTCTCGTTTGTTTAGAAATACCTAGAAAAAGGAATCATTTGTTATGAAAGCATAGATTTTTGGTGTAGAGTCCAAGATGGACAAGTATACATATAATCTAAGAAAAGTTTAGTTTATGCATGCATTACGACAATTTATATTTCAAAAGATAGAATGCTATTTTAACATATGTTATATATATGAAAGTTCCTTATAAAGTTTGTAAATCGCATGTGATTTGGATATATAACAGCATATAAAAGAGTTCTTTATGTAACACACGATAATACTCGTGTGTTTTACTTGTAATCCCCCCCTTGAAAGCATGTAAAAGAATTTATAGAACATTTAAAAGGTAAATTAACGGGTATGAACTCACTTGAAAGTTTGAAGATAGCGAGATGGAAAACCGGGCAGAGTTTCGTCTCGGGAAACGGATTTTTCTCGGGATTCTCGGGAATCTCGGGAGTAAAATCGACCCTCGGGACTTGAGCAAAAAGACCAGAGCTTCGGGTTTGAACGGGCACGGAAAACGAGGCAATATCGTGAGAGAAAGGAGAGAAATGAGCCTCTTTTTCGGAAGCCTTCGCATGTTATTTATAGGGGGGTCTGAGAAGCCTCGTACGCGGGGCGTACGCTCGTACGCAACGCGTACGCGTACGTCATGCATGACCGAAGCCTCGACTGCCTCGGCTTCGGATGGGACGGATCAGTCTGGCGGGTCGGATGGGACGGTGGGTCGGACGGGTCGGTCGGACGGGCGGGTCGGACGGGTCGGTAGCCTCTCATAGGGCGACGTGGACGATCAGAGGCCAAGGCCCTCGGGTACACAGCGCGTACCTCGGATGAGGACGCTGACTCCTCTTCGGATAATGCTTGATTTTTGAATTAAATAAATATATCATTTATTTAATAAACTTCAAAAATTCATATCTTCTTCATACGAACTCCGTTTTCGATGGTCTTTATATCCCCGCGTAGGTGAGACTACACTCTACAACTTTCGTTTAGACTCCGTTGGCAAATTCCGAAATTATTTTTATGATTTATTTTATAACTCATCGTGTTTAAGGAATTTCTTCAAAAATTTATAACTTCTTTATCTGACGTCGGTTTTTGCCAGACTTTTTACCGCTGAAATACCATTGTCGAGACCTTCGATTCTCGTTTAGGTCATTCCGGCCAAAAGTCGCTCGATCTCCGATTCGAGTTTTTAGCTGTCTGTTGCTAAGCTGAACTTGGAAAAATCATAACTTCAATATACGAAGTCGGATTTGGGCGTTCTTTTTACGTACGATCATGGTTTAAAGACATTTAAACATAGAAGGAATTTAAATAGAACTATTTGGACATTTTATTATGAAAGTTAAATTTTATTACTCAAAAGTGGTTACAATACTTGATCTTTTAGGTCATTACAAAGAGTTGAAATATCGGGTTGTCACACACACTGATCGAGATGTTTGACGAGCGTTACGCTGCCTTGACTGATGCTGCTGTTGCTGCAGCCACAGCAGCTGTTGCTGCTGCGAGACCCCAGGGTGGTGATTCGTTGCTGTACCGAGAGTTCTGCAACACGAAACCACCAGAGTTCGATGGTACACAGGATCCGATCGCCGCTATGAGGTGGATCTCCGATATAGAGGGGTGTTTCTATACGTGCTCGTGTCCGGAGCACTTGAGGGTGCGGTTCGCAATCAACCAGCTTCGCTTGGGGGCGAAGGACTGGTGGAAGTTTGTCACCGCGAGCTATTCGACAGCTGAGCTGAATGCAGTGACCTGGGAGAGGTTTACTGCGATGTTTCGTGACGAGTATGTTCCCCAGGTGGAGAGGGAACGTTTAGCTCAAGAGTTTCTGACCATCAAGCAGGGGACTGAGTCGGTGACAGTGATTACGAGGATGTTTCATGAGCGGGCGCTGTTTTGCCCGGAACTGGTGTCCACGGAGTAGGCTCGCATGAGCCGTTATCTGAGTATTCTGAGGAGGGACATCCGTGAGTTCGTGGCGAACTCAACTTACCAGACATTTGCCGAGCTCCAGGAAAATGCCCGGAAGCGAGAGATTGAGCTTGAGACACAGGCGAGGGAGGAGACCGAGTCTTAGAGGGGTGATCGGCGACCAGCGCAGTCGCAGCCGGCCGCTAAGTGGGCAAAGCCCACTGATTCGAGGACGGGTAGTTCGAGGGGCCGCACTTATGGGAAGTGCGACAAGAGCCATGATGGGTCGTGCAAGACTGGGGTATGCTACAAGTGTGGGAAGGAAGGACATTTCGCGAGGGATTGTCCTTAGGGGTTCTCGGTTTGCTTTCATTGCAACCAGATCGGCCATCGGAAGACCGAGTGCCCTCAGCCTCAGAGGTCAGCGCACGGATCTGCACCTGCGGTTCGAGCTACAGAGACCCGGCCAGTGAAGGCCGAAGCACCGAAGGCTAGGGGGAGAGCCTTCCAGTTGACTGCGGAGGAGGTCCGCGCAGCGCCTGACGTCGTGGCAAGTATGTAATCTTTATCTATTTTATGTTGAGTTTATGCTATTGTAATTGCAATGTGTTATGCGTAGGTACTTTTCTTGTGAGTTCTGTACCTGCATTAGTGTTGTTCGACTCGGGTGCGAGTCGGTCTTTCATATCTGTGACTTTTAGTCGACACATTAGTCTTCTGAGAGAGGCGTTGAGTCGACCTCTGCGGGTTTCCATAGCAGATGAGCGTGAGGTATGTGCTACCGAGGTGATACGTGGATGCGTGCTGGAGATCTTCGGGGTGGATTTTCCGATTGATTTGATTCCGATTGCTATGAGGGATGTTTGTGTTATAGTAGGCATGGATTGGTTGAGCCGTTTCGGGGCTGTCATAGATTGTGAGCGTCAATTGGTGACGATCCGAGATCCTAGTGGGGGAGTGCTGACAGTTTATGGCGAGGGAACTCGTGGTGGTTCGGTATTCTGTTCGGCTGCCAGAGCGAGGCGGAGTTTGCAGCAGGGCTGCAAGGGGTTCGTAGCCTATGTGTCGGATGTACGAGAGGCCTCTAGGAGGCCAAGTTCAGTGGATGAGGTGCCGATAGTGCGTGAGTTTCCGGACATGTTCCGCGAGGAGTTGCCGGGTGTGCCTCCCAAGAGGCACGTGGAGTTTTGTATCGATTTGATTCCCGGGACTGCGCCTATCGCTAAGGCGCCATATCGGCTAGCACCACCAGAGATGCAGGAGTTATCCTCACAGCTGCAAGAGCTGTTGGGGAAAGGGTTCATCCGTCCCAGTAGCTTTCCCTGGGGAGCACCGATCCTTTTTGTCAAGAAAAAGGATGGTTCACACTGGATGTGCATTGATTACTGGGAGTTGAACAAGTTGACGGTCAAGAACCGTTATCCGTTATCAAGGATCGATGATCTATTCGATCAGTTGCAGGGGGCATCTTGGTTCTCCAAGATAGAATTTACTTTTGAGTAATAACTCAAGTATTGTAACCACTTTTGAGTAATAAAATTTACTTTCATAATAAAATGTACAAATAGTTCTATTTAATTTCCTTCTATGCTTAAATGTCTTTGAACCATGATCGTACGTGAAAAGAACGCCCAAATCCGACTTCATATAGCGAAGTTATGATTTTTCCAAGTTCGGCTTAGCAACAGACAACTAAAAACTCGAATCGGAGATCGAGCGACTTTTGGCCGAAATGACCTAAACGAGAATCGAAGGTCTCGACAATGGTATTCCAGCGGTAAAAAGTCTGGCAAAAACCGACATCAGATAAAGAAGTTATGAATTTTCAAAGAAATTCCTTAAACACGATGAGTTTAAAATAAATAATAAAAAAATAATTTCGGAATTTGCCGTCGGAGTCTAAACGAAAGTTGTAGAGCGTAGTCTCACCTACGCGTGGATATAAAGACCATCGAAAATGGAGTTCGTATGAAGAAGATATGAATTTTTGAATTTTATTAAATAAATTATATATTTATTTAATTCAAAATTCGGACCTTATCCGAAGAGGAGTCAGCGTCCTCATCCGAGGTATGCGCTGCGTACCCCTGTACGCCCTGCGTACCCGAGAGACTTGGCCTCTGATCGCCCACGTCGCCCTATCCGAGGCGTCCGACCCGTCCGAAGCGTCCGACCCGTCCGACCCGCTGTCCCGTCCGACCCGTCGTCCCATCCGACCCGCCTCCCCAGCAACCCGTCCCATCCGAGTCCGAGGCAGTCGAGGCTTCGGTTATGCATGACGTACGCGTATGCGCTGCGTACGAGCGTACGCCCCGCGTACCGAGGCGGTTTAACCTTTCTATAAATAGGATGCGAGGGCTTCCGAGAAAAGGGCTCATTTCTCTCCTCTCTCTCACAATCTTGCCTCGTTTTCCGTGCCCGTTCAAACCCGAAGCTCTGGTCTTTTTGCTCAAGTCCCGAGGGTCGATTTTACTCCCGAGATTCCCGAGAATTCCGAGGAAAATCCGTTTCCCGAGACGAAACTCTGCCCGGTTTTCCATCTCGCTATCTTCAAACTTTCAAGTGAGTTCATACCCCTTAATTTACCTTTTAAATATTTTATAAACTTTTTTATATGCTTTCAAGGGGGGGATTACAAGTAAAACACACGAGTATTATCGTGTGTTACATAAAGAAACTCTTTTATATGCTGTTATATATCCAAATCACATGCGATTTATAAACCTTTAAGGAACTTTAATATATATAACATATGTTAAAATAACATTCTATATTTTGAAATATAAATTTGTTGTAATGCATGTATAAACTAAACTTTTCTTAGATTATTCTTGTCTATCTTAGACTCTACACCAAAAATCTATGCTTTCATAAACAAGTGATTCCTTTTCTAGGTATTTCTAAACAAACAAGACACACTTTTAGAAAACTATAATAGGTATATTTTTACGAACAAAGTTCTAACTCTTATGTACTAGAAACATGAATTTCAAGAAGTTCACTTTCATATACAAGAACAAACGTAACATTTTAACAAGTAGATCTGTTTTTATACCACGGTTTTGTGAGACACTAACTTCATGTACGTTCGAGTACACATTTCAAGTCCTGTATTATATACCAGAATCCCTTGGAGGGGGAGCGTGGTGTTTGTGTATAGATCTATACGGGCTTGACAACCCGCGCCCTGACTGTTAGCTGCAGTCCACCGTTTGGGGTGACAAACGTCATAACATTCCAACGCCTGAAGAACGTTGTGTATAGGCATTCCGAGTCAATAGTATGGTTATAAAACTCACAAAGGGTATTAAAAATGCATTGATTTACAAGGTTTTCAAACTCATTGGTTATTTTACACTTACATACATTTTAGAAACAAACATTGGTCTTGAGTGAAGGCTACTATTATACTAGTAGAAAATATAGGATTTTCTAAACACAAACAAACAAAGACAAAACAATTCATTTCATTCAAACATTGTCATTTAAATACTTATGAAACTCACCAGCTTAAATGCTGATCTACTCTTTCAAAATTTACTTGTATGTCCCAGGAAATCAGTAAATTTCAGGTATTCATTTTGCTTTTGATGAAGGGATGCTGCGGCGCCAGTTTAATCTCGTATTTTGACATCATATTGTAATTGGTTTTGAACATGTAACTTTTGACAAATGTAAACTTTCAATTATATATATGATGGTTGTATTGCTTTCTTTACTATGTATTCATTTGTTACGTTACCACATGAAGTCATCCGCCCCCGAACGTTTCCGCCGTTCAGGTTTGCGGGTGTGACAGAGGCAGTTGAAGCCTCATGAGACGAGATATCCCACCCACGATCTGGAGTTGGGGGCTTTGGTGTTCGCCCTCAAGATCTGGCATCACTATCTGTATGGGGTTCGGTGTACGATATACACTGACCACAAGAGCTTGAAGTATTTGATGGATCAGACCAATCTGAACATGCGGCAGAGGAGATGGTTGGATGTGGTAAAGGATTATGATTGCGAGATCCTGTACCACCCAGGCAAGGCTAATGTGGTAGCCGACGCCCTGAGTCATAGGGCAGAGGGTGCCCCGATGCGGGATATTTGTATGAGGTTGACGGTGATGACTCCGGTATTGGATACCATCATAGAGGCCCAGGCCGAGGCAGTGAGACCGGAGAACCGTAAGAGAGAGCGAGTTATCGGGCAGGTGTCAGGGTTTGTTACCGATAGCCGAGGGCTTATGACCTTTCAGGGTCGGATTTGGGTACCGTTTGTGGGTGGGACGCGTACTATCTTGATGGAGGAGGCGCACAGATCGAAGTTTTCTATCCATCCCGGGGCCACTAAGATGTATCTGGATCTGAAGAAGGAGTATTGGTGGCCCTGTATGAATAGGGATGTGGCGTGGTTCGTTAAGAGATGCCTAACCTGTCGTAGGGTTAAGGCCTAGCACCAGAAACTGCATGGTAAGCTGTAGCCACTTGAGATTCCGAAGTGGAAGTGGGAGCAGATATCCATGGATTTCATCACCAAATTGCCGAGAACGGCAAGGGGTGTCGACGCGATATGGGTGATAGTGGACCGATTGACGAAGAGCGCCCACTTTCTCGCTATTAGTGAGAGTTCTTCTGCGGAAAGATTGGCAGAGCTATACGTGAGGGAGGTTGTCACACCCTCAAACCAAGGATGGCGGAAACGTTCGAGGGTGGAGGACTTCATGTAGAGTATCACAACAACGAGTATAATAATGCTCAAAGTAAATACAACCATCATAAATATAACTGAAAAAGTTACACCAATGTAAATTTTTACATGATTCGAATCAATTACATTATGAAACAAAATGAACTGTTTGACGATTTATCGTCCCATCCTCAAAACGTTGTTGGTTTCCTGTTTTCACTGAATTCCTGAGAATACAAGTAGTTTTGAAAAATGTCAACACAAAGGTTGGTGAGTTCATAAGAGATTTTATTGGAGAAGTAAACCGTTTCCTTGTAAAAACGAGGTGATATGTATTCAGAAAATCCAATATTTTCTTTATAAAATTTATGTAATGTAGTCTTATAACCGACGACCAAAATGTATAAGTAACCTTTCTTATTAAAGGAAAATAAAATGTGCTTAAATTGACATAAACGCACTTGAATTAAATGATGTTCCCGCAAATTCTTATGTTTGTTAATACTTAATGTATATGTAGTCCTAAGTCTCAGGACCGAGAAAATAACAAGTATCGTCTATACTTAAAGTTATAAATGTGGTTTCAAATGATGTGTAGTCATAAATACCAAAAACCGAATGTAGACAGTAATATCGGTACTTATTGAGATAAAAAGTGATTTTAAAATCGACATAAAACCCATTTAAGTTTTATAAAAATCCCGTAAACTTTATGTATTGTTATATCCTTATGTGAGCCGCTATAATCATACTTAAGACTAAATGAACCTGCCACGACGTTTCTCAGGCGTCGTAAAACTGAAATGACATTTGTCACCCGTAGACCTGCAGGTCCAACTGTAGCTAACAGCAAGGTGTGGGGTGTCAAACCCAATATAGATCTATACACAACTATCACGTTCTCCCTCCAGGAGACTCTGATTATAACGTACAGGATTTTATATTCCGCACTCGGACGTACGGAAAGAGAATGTCTCACAATTTAGGTTAACAAGTTTACAAGTTGTATGCGGGAGTGTAAAACCTTTCTGTATGAATGTACCCTTTTTGTACGTGTGTGTTAGGTGATGTATCGTAAACTATACCTATTATAGTTTTATCCAAAACGTTTGTAATATATAGGAACTCTTTTATGAAAAAGCGTTAGGATTATAAAACCCATTAAACTATGCTTATTATAGTTTATATATATATATATATATATATATATATATATATATATATATATACGTGTTCTAAATGACTGAGTAATCTTATCATGAATGACTTATTTTTAGTTTATGATGATAAAATTTACAACGTATCACATTCAATACTTAGAACTTGACATTATACACTTTGCTCAACATAATACAAAGTGTTATAAAAATTACAAGCTGTTAACAAATTTTCAGCCTTTCTACACTGTTTTTGAAAATTCATAGAAAAATCATACGAAGTCGAAAACTAAATCCGTAAATTCTGGGAGTTCCCAAAATGTGTCTAGTTTACTCAATATTTTTATCATGATTTTTAATGACCTGCAACTTAGGTGAAAAAGTCCATAATCACAGACTGGTCCGGATTGGTGTTTGAAATGATAGGCAGTTTTGTAAAAATCACCATAAATTGTAGAAAAATCATATGGAGGTGTGCAAGTAGTCATTTTAAAGCTAAGAAGTGGAACTACATGCACCTAAAACAGTTTTGAAAACTAAAATGTTTAATATGTCCAAAACAGTCCGTGAATGGAGTCCAACTTTTCTGATGAAAGCTGTCAGAAGAATTTAGTTATGTTCTTGGTGTTTTAACTTGTATTCCCCCCTAAAAACTTGAGAAAACATGAAAATGTAGGGGTATGAACTCACCTTGTGTGATTTCAGTAGATAAGTGTTGAAGAAGAGAAGTGTTCAACCCAAGAACACTTGAAGAATCCCTTGAAGATTCGAAGATCTAACACAAATATAATGGAGTTTGTGTAAGATATCCACGATTTGAGTGGAAATAATTGAGATAATCATAAAGGAAATGGATTATATTACCAAATGTGGAGGAAAAACTCAAGGTCAGCCCTTGAATCTCGGATTTCTAGAGAAAGAAAGTGAGAGAGAAAAGAGTTTGATCTTCTTGTGAAATGAGAGCAAATGAGAGAAAATGAGGAGAGAGGATGAATATCCAGCTCTCAAAAACGTGGAGATGGCTTGTGAGGGAGGTAAAAAGTAAAAGGAAGTGACAAGGTATGGTGGGGAGGAGTGTGGGTTAATCATGGAGTGGGTATGGGGTTGCTTGTGTCATAAAATAAGGTAAAGTCAACACTCTACCTTTCTACTTTACCTACTCTTATTTGGATAAGATTTTACCCTTAAAATATGATTAAATCATTAATTTAGGGGTCTTATATTTTAAAATAAAGTTTTGGGTGAAAATCCCATGTTAAAACAATTAAAAACGAGTCTTAAACGCAAAATTACGCGAAACCGGGTGAAAAATGAGCTTTCCAGCGAGACTCTTCGGACCTAGACCCCCGAATTTGGCGAAAATAGCCCAAAAACGGAAGTCTACGCGAAAAACGGACTTAAGGAAACGAACCCTCCGAACCGAAAGTACTATTCATGAACCGAACCGAAAGTACTATTCATGAAGGTCCGAACCGAGACTACTGTTCATCCGAGCCGAACCTCGCATAGAAGGAAGGTCCGAACCGAGACTACTGTTCATCCGAGCCGAACATCGCATAAGAGGAAGAACCGAACCCGAAGGTACTGTTCATTACTGTTCACAACAGTTCCTTCGGTTCTGGCTTCCCTTCGGACCGAACCGCCTGACTTCGCTTCTGACTTCTCTTCGGACCGAGCCTCGGACCAATCCTTGCTTCGCTTCTCGCTTCTGGCTCGCGTCTCTCGCCTCCGAACCGTGCACCCATCTGACCGAACTTCGGCCTAGGATTTTACCCTTAAAATATGATTAAATCATTAATTTAGGGGTCTTATATTTTAAAATAAAGTTTTGGGTGAAAATCCCATGTTAAAACAATTAAAAACGAGTCTTAAACGCAAAATTACGCGAAACCGGGTGAAAAATGAGCTTTCCTGCGAGACTCTTCGGACCTAGGCCGAGGTTCGGTCCCTAGGCCGAAGTTCGGTCAGATGGGTGCACGGTTCGGAGGCGAGAGACGCGAGCCAGAAGCGAGAAGCGAAGCAAGGATTGGTCCGAGGCTCGGTCCGAAGAGAAGTCAGAAGCGAAGTCAGGCGGTTCGGTCCGAAGGGAAGCCAGAACCGAAGGAACTGTTGTGAACAGTAATGAACAGTACCTTCGGGTTCGGTTCTTCCTCTTATGCGATGTTCGGCTCGGATGAACAGTAGTCTCGGTTCGGACCTTCCTTCTATGCGAGGTTCGGCTCGGATGAACAGTAGTCTCGGTTCGGACCTTCATGAATAGTACTTTCGGTTCGGTTCATGAATAGTACTTTCGGTTCGGAGGGTTCGTTTCCTTAAGTCCGTTTTTCGCGTAGACTTCCGTTTTTGGGCTATTTTCGCCAAATTCGGGGGTCGGGATGCCCCGAGTGATTATAGAAAGTTGGGGAGAGATTTCGAGAGAGATTTGAGAGAGAATCCACATACTCAAAGAGATTTGGGAGAGATTTGACATACTTGGGGAGATTTCACATACAGAGAGATATTTGGGAGAGACTTCACATACTTAGAGAGATTTGGGAGAGATTTGACATTCTTGGAGAGATTTCTCATACAAAGAGATATTTGGGAGAGATTTCACATACTTAGAGAGATTTGGGAGAGATTTGACATTCTTGGAGAGATTTCTCACACAAAGACAGATTTGGGAGAGATTTCACATACTTAGAGAGATTTGGGAGAGATTTGACATACTTGGAGAGATTTCACATACAGAGAGATATTTGGGAGAGATTTCACATACTTAGAGAGATTTGGGAGATATTTGACATTCTTAGAGAGATTTCTCATACAAAGAGAGATTTGGGAGAGATTTCACATACTTAGAGAGATTTGGGAGAGATTTGACATACTTGGAGAGATTTCACATACAAAGAGAGATTTGGGAGAGACTTCACATACTTAGAGAGATTTGGGAGAGATTTGACATACTTGGAGATGGAGTGAAAACGATTGAGAAAGGTTTCATTGGTGACCTTTTTGAGTGTCCGGCTACGCACTGCTAGGTCCGTAAACCCCGTTAAGCCTTGTTTAGGGATCTTGCATACTCCCGATGAATATGTAACGTTGTTTTATCGGTTTGGCTCTCCATGTACCACCGTTTTAGGTTAAGGAGATCTAAATGTACGCACTTTTCGATTTATGATTTCTCATTAGAATAGAGAGTTGTTTAGAAGTTACATAACGTAAACTCTAGTACTCACGGCAAATTGAGTTGACCGGTTTGACTTGTTGACTTTAGTTGACTTTGACTTGACCGAAAATTGACGGTTGTCACATCATCCCCCCGTTAGAGGGAATTTCGTCCCGAAATTCGAATTTAGGCAAGGAGTTGGTAAATGACTAAGGTCGGCTCTACATTATTTTGATTCTGACTAAGAGATGAGTTATTGTACACGAAATCTTAGCTCATACACATTATGATATAACCAATACTGGGCGGATAGTAAAATGTGTGATTCTACTTCAGTTTCACATCCCAACGAGGAAAAGAAACTAAGTCAGAATTCTCACATTCTATTATCTATCAGGTATTCGTTATATATAACTGGGGAATGTATAAGTGAGGAAATCATAACAAATAACTTAGTAATCCTTCTTACTACGAGGGTAGATAAGCAAGTCACTTACAACGACAACGATGAACTGATCCTAGTAAGAATGGCACATCCTATGAATACTGCGAACGGGTTGGTCCTATCCGAGGGGTATCACTACGGACTTGTAGCATTCGCATCGAATTTGGAGGGTTGTCCTCGGACATCCTTATTCCAATACTCGCGACTGGTGATATTCAGATCTCAGGTCCGATTCCTAAAGGGTACCTTGTTCCTTGTGGTTGGTCGGCCTATTCGTTTATGTGATGCAGATAGTAAAGGTTTCTACTGGAGATATTGTCAGGGCCTCTGAAGTTAATGGAACAATGAGCAATTTGCCTTTCTATTTGAAGAATAAGAACAGAGCTTTCCAGGGTGAAAAGCTTGGTTCTTCAACTTTATTGTTGAGTAGTTCGACAGGTTTGACCTAAGAGTTCTTGTAGCTCGGTAGGAAGCATGTGGGTTTGGTTTACACGATTAGGCCTTCTTAGATGGTAGGACATTTACTCGCCCTCCTGGGCAACCTTGGCCCGAAGTTCAAGGCAGAACTTGTACCATATCTTTCCCAAGCTTCTGTGCTTGGACCTTGTCTGCTACATGCGTGACATTCCCAAAGGTCTCCTGTAAGCACTTGTGATAAGGTTTCGGGAAGTGTAATACTCCTCTGATGCGTGTTTTGGAGTTCCACAACGAGAGATGACCCGGAGGTCCGTGCTGGATGTTTATGAGAGACGAAGGTTTCGATCTTTGGAGGGGTTAGGTGAAAGGTCCTTTTGTAGATGTTAAGTCGGGAAGATGAGGGCTATATCAATGAAAATTGGATGATGACAGCAATATCTTTTTAGATAAAACGAGTTAAGCTGTATTCGCAAGAAGAGATCACTAGAGTGATATAGTATCTTGTGTTTCTTTTTAGGGTGATAACTTTGTTTGATGTTATCATTATCGTAGATGATTTATACCACAGTGTCTAGCACTGGCGGTGGGTGTGTTTTTGAGAATTAGTAATGATATTTGACATCATGACCCCTGACAGGTCTCTCTATGATCGAATGGTATATGAACGTCGTATGCGATCTGATGTTGGGGAATCGTCGAGTGGGTGGCCCCACTCACTCTTACTACTAGACACGGATTAGGAGTCGGGATGAAATTATTTGTTTCAAAATTTCAGTATTTCGATTATAATTAACCCCGATGTATGTACAAAGTCATCACATCTTAGAGGTAATGATCTTTAGATCATATATGAATGTATTTGGTTCGATTTAAACGAGAGAGTATTTTAACTACTTTTAGAAAGACGGTGACTTTAGCAAGCATAACAATTTCATTACAAACATATAGTACTTAAACGTTTTTGTCGTTGGGAAACATTACAAAAGTCCTAATATGGTTCCCTATTACCCTTGCTGGTTCGTTTGTTACGCTCCTCCGCTTTCCCCGTCATTCCTCTCAGTTGGACAGTTTCTCTTGAAGTGTCCCGCTTCGCCACATAGGAAGCACACTGGAATTACCTTGGTACTGGGGGTTGGTGTGATGTACTGAGTCGGGGTCCTACAGAAACGGGCGGTGTGCCTTTTCCTGTTGCAGCTTTTACATTGTATCTCTCGGCAAGCTCCTGTGTGATGGAAGCCACATTGGTTACACTTTGGGAGTGAACCCTTATATGGTCTGGCCGACATTTGGGTGGTAGATCCTGTGGCTAGTGTTGGGGCAAGTGTCGTGACTGCTGTTGTGATGGTGGGGGTGGCCATAGGTTGTTGTCTTTTAATGGATCTTTGAGATTGGTGGCGCTCTTTCATGTTCCAAAACTTTCTCTTCTTGCTCGTAGGTTTGAGACCTGAGGTATTTTTGCTGGCGGACACCCGTTGGTGTTCCTGAATATTACCACTATCTGTATTGTCAGCACCGCTTCCATTTCCGCTGGCGTTGTTAGCGTCGAACTGTGCCATGATGGCTGCCACGGCTGCCGTGACTGCAGCCTGAAAAGTAGCAGCGTCTATCTGTAGAGTTGGCGCCTTGCTAGTTGGTTGGTTGCCTCTTGGTGAAGACATAGCTCTGTTTCACGATGAAAAACATCTTCGTTAGTGGAAATGATTATCTTAAGTGCATCCTTACAATTTATATTAACGCATATAAATTTCTGCACATTACTGTACTACTCCTAGTGTTTCCGCTAACATTCTTGAAATGGGGTTACAGCAGTGGGTAGGGGTAGGTTTCATACGGGCGTCAAGCTTTACCCATCTTAGAATCATGTGTGTACAAACACGCTTGGCTGGGGAGTTCTGATGGGATCCGGTGCATTAGTGTTGGTATGATCGCACCCATAAGTCTATGATGAAGGAACTTTTCAACAAAATGTTTAAGGGTGAGATGATAATGAGTTTTTAGAATGGCTATACGTCGTGAGTTTCTAACTAAGTTTTGTCTTATATTGATTTGTAACGTAATTTGGTCGTTAAGGGCGTTCTGAGAACAATTCATAACGGGAGTCTTTATATGGAAACCCATGAATTTTTAGTAGTTCTGCACCCAAGTGGTGCCTTATAGCTGACCCAGGCTAGGTCCTTATTATGACCAATTTGAGCATGTTCTCGAAGATTTGACTTGCATCCCTATGATGCAGTCCTAATACAGAGTAGAAGTAAGTTCAGGTAGTGATCCTTTGATGTTTGTTGTTTGAAACCGGGTTCCATTGGTTGGTGAATGACATGATCCAACCTTGGAGAGAAGATCAGGAACGATTATGGAGCTAGATTACTCTAGTCTTACAACTTGAATAGAGTGGGTTTTAGGCAGGCTCCAATGGCAGCACGATGGGAGTGTTTGAACAAAAAGGTGACACAGAGTTCGGCTGATTGATACGTCATTGATGTTTAAGAGGTAACAATTTAGGGAAAATTGACCTTGTAGAGGGTCTTATATCACATCGATGCAGGGGTGTCTTGGCCGTCTAAAGGCCTCACTAAAGGTACCTACAGTACGAGATAGTTTCATAGGAAATACCACATAGGGCATAGATAGGGAAAACGATTCCCTTTTTTTTAACATGAAATGAAGTAAGGCATCTACTACTGGCGGCGGTCATTTTTCTTGTGATCTCTCAGTTCAGCTAGCTGCCGCTCCATATCAGGCATGTGCCTTTCGTACACCCTCTGGCGTACTCGGAGTTTTATGACATCGGTTCGTGATTCAGCCAGTGCTTGCAGCAAGGTTTCATAGTCTTTCGCATACTTTTCACGAGTGTGCTCAAGGCGATTGGTGTGGATTGTATGTATTCTTGCATTTGCATCAACCTCTGCGATACTATGGAGAGTTGTTCTGCCCCGAATCTCGTCTCGGGCAACTTTACGGACCAGGATTGGAATAACTTTATCGGCTGGGGTTCCTTCGTTTATGTTGTAGAAGCTTCGATCTGCATCGAATGACATAGGTTGCCCTTGCTCTTCGCTCCAGATTTCCAAGCACTCTACCCAAGGAGGCATCGGGCCTTGAAAATCCGGTCGAGGATTGGGTTTTGGAACGCGGTTCATCGAGGATAGGTTCACCATTTCATGTTCGGAGTCGGAACCGTCAGCAAGGCCTTCAACTTGGTGACCATCCACAGGGATTGGGTGATCATTCTCTGGCTCCTCTCCATGCCATTCGGTATTCTTGTGGTTAGGGTAGTACGGGTCATCGTGGGGATGAAATCCAGCCATGATATCTTCGCGAGAAATAGGGATAGAAGAAGTAACTAAGTAGATGTACTAATTAGATAATTATAAGATGATCTTTATCAGGTACTTCAATACATTGTTTAGTGCATACTAGTCATATGTATTTGGGACAGGATAGACCTTCGAATAAGCAATCCTAACTCTAAATCCCCAATCCAACGAGAACAGGAAGTAAAGCAAAGATCCACAGATTCCAAGTCTATGACGTCCTGGATACATATAATTTTAATGTATCCACTAAGCAATTATTAACCTATTGATAAAAATCTATTTAGTTCCCAGATAAGTAATTATAATAACACCAAATACCCCTATGGTATTTCATTGTGGTAGTGTTGGTAAGTTTTTAGACTTCTTGCCATATCACAACCATTCTTGGGCATGTGCTAATCACTCCTCAGACGAGCATAGTTGATCAGGCTATGCCAATCCCAAGACTGACCATACATCCCCGAGCTTACCTGTGATATCCAACAATCATTACTTTTGTTTTGTTCTAGAACGACGTGACCCTAGTATGTATGCATGTATGTATACTTTTAATAAGAAACTACTTATTTCTAAGAGTATAGTTGTTTTGAAAACATAAAATCAGAGACTCTAGTCCCAATGCATTTATAGTTTGTATATCTTATGTGGTTCGATATACTGAGTTCACTATAAACAATGCTCTGATACCAATCTGTCACACCCTCCAACCAAGGATGGCGGAAACGTTCGAGGGTGGAGGACTTCATGTAGAGTATCACAACAACGAGTATAATAATGCTCAAAGTAAATACAACCATCATAAATATAACTGAAAAAGTTACACCAATGTAAATTTTTACATGATTCGAATCAATTACATTATGAAACAAAATGAACTGTTTGACGATTTATCGTCCCATCCTCAAAACGTTGTTGGTTTCCTGTTTTCACTGAATTCCTGAGAATACAAGTAGTTTTGAAAAATGTCAACACAAAGGTTGGTGAGTTCATAAGAGATTTTATTGGAGAAGTAAACCGTTTCCTTGTAAAAACGAGGTGATATGTATTCAGAAAATCCAATATTTTCTTTATAAAATTTATGTAATGTAGTCTTATAACCGACGACCAAAATGTATAAGTAACCTTTCTTATTAAAGGAAAATAAAATGTGCTTAAATTGACATAAACGCACTTGAATTAAATGATGTTCCCGCAAATTCTTATGTTTGTTAATACTTAATGTATATGTAGTCCTAAGTCTCAGGACCGAGAAAATAACAAGTATCGTCTATACTTAAAGTTATAAATGTGGTTTCAAATGATGTGTAGTCATAAATACCAAAAACCGAATGTAGACAGTAATATCGGTACTTATTGAGATAAAAAGTGATTTTAAAATCGACATAAAACCCATTTAAGTTTTATAAAAATCCCGTAAACTTTATGTATTGTTATATCCTTATGTGAGCCGCTATAATCATACTTAAGACTAAATGAACCTGCCACGACGTTTCTCAGGCGTCGTAAAACTGAAATGACATTTGTCACCCGTAGACCTGCAGGTCCAACTGTAGCTAACAGCAAGGTGTGGGGTGTCAAACCCAATATAGATCTATACACAACTATCACGTTCTCCCTCCAGGAGACTCTGATTATAACGTACAGGATTTTATATTCCGCACTCGGACGTACGGAAAGAGAATGTCTCACAATTTAGGTTAACAAGTTTACAAGTTGTATGCGGGAGTGTAAAACCTTTCTGTATGAATGTACCCTTTTTGTACGTGTGTGTTAGGTGATGTATCGTAAACTATACCTATTATAGTTTTATCCAAAACGTTTGTAATATATAGGAACTCTTTTATGAAAAAGCGTTAGGATTATGAAACCCATTAAACTATGCTTATTATAGTTTATATATATATATATATATATATATATATATATATATATATATATATATATATATATATATACGTGTTCTAAATGACAGAGTAATCTTATCATGAATGACTTATTTTTAGTTTATGATGATAAAATTTACAACGTATCACATTCAATACTTAGAACTTGACATTATACACTTTGCTCAACATAATACAAAGTGTTATAAAAATTACAAGCTGTTAACAAATTTTCAGTCTTTCTACACTGTTTTTGAAAATTCATAGAAAAATCATACGAAGTCGAAAACTAAATCCGTAAATTCTGGGAGTTCCCAAAATGTGTCTAGTTTACTCAATATTTTTATCATGATTTTTAATGACCTGAAACTTAGGTGAAAAAGTCCATAATCACAGACTGGTCCGGATTGGTGTTTGAAATGATAGGCAGTTTTGTAAAAATCACCATAAATTGTAGAAAAATCGTATGGAGGTGTGCAAGTAGTCATTTTAAAGCTAAGAAGTGGAACTACATGCACCTAAAACAGTTTTGAAAACTAAAATGTTTAATATGTCCAAAACAGTCCGTGAATGGAGTCCAACTTTTCTGATGAAAGCTGTCAGAAGAATTTAGTTATGTTCTTGGTGTTTTAACTTGTATTCCCCCCTAAAAACTTGAGAAAACATGAAAATGTAGGGGTATGAACTCACCTTGTGTGATTTCAGTAGATAAGTGTTGAAGAAGAGAAGTGTTCAACCCAAGAACACTTGAAGAATCCCTTGAAGATTCGAAGATCTAACACAAATATAATGGAGTTTGTGTAAGATATCCACGATTTGAGTGGAAATAATTGAGATAATCATAAAGGAAATGGATTATATTACCAAATGTGGAGGAAAAACTCAAGGTCAGCCCTTGAATCTCGGATTTCTAGAGAAAGAAAGTGAGAGAGAAAAGAGTTTGATCTTCTTGTGAAATGAGAGCAAATGAGAGAAAATGAGGAGAGAGGATGAATATCCAGCTCTCAAAAACGTGGAGATGGCTTGTGAGGGAGGTAAAAAGTACAAGGAAGTGAAAAGGTATGGTGGGGAGGAGTGTGGGTTAATCATGGAGTGGGTATGGGGTTGCTTGTGTCATAAAATAAGGTAAAGTCAACACTCTACCTTTGTACTTTACCTACTCTTATTTGGATAAGATTTTACCCTTAAAATATGATTAAATCATTAATTTAGGGGTCTTATATTTTAAAATAAAGTTTTGGGTGAAAATCCCATGTTAAAACAATTAAAAACGAGTCTTAAACGCAAAATTACGCGAAACCGGGTGAAAAATGAGCTTTCCAGCGAGACTCTTCGGACCTAGGCCGAGCTTCGGTCCCTAGGCCGAAGTTCGGTCAGATGGGTGCACGGTTCGGAGGCGAGAGACGCGAGCCAGAAGCGAGAAGCGAAGCAAGGATTGGTCCGAGGCTCGGTCCGAAGAGAAGTCAGAAGCGAAGTCAGGCGGTTCGGTCCGAAGGGAAGCCAGAACCGAAGGAACTGTTGTGAACAGTAATGAACAGTACCTTCGGGTTCGGTTCTTCCTCTTATGCGATGTTCGGCTCGGATGAACAGTAGTCTCGGTTCGGACCTTCCTTCTATGCGAGGTTCGGCTCGGATGAACAGTAGTCTCGGTTCGGACCTTCATGAATAGTACTTTCGGTTCGGTTCATGAATAGTACTTTCGGTTCGGAGGGTTCGTTTCCTTAAGTCCGTTTTTCGCGTAGACTTCCGTTTTTGGGCTATTTTCGCCAAATTCGGGGGTCGGGATGCCCCGAGTGATTATAGAAAGTTGGGGAGAGATTTCGAGAGAGATTTGAGAGAGATTCCACATACTCAAAGAGATTTGGGAGAGATTTGACATACTTGGGGAGATTTCACATACAGAGAGATATTTAGGAGAGACTTCACATACTTAGAGAGATTTGGGAGAGATTTGACATTCTTGGAGAGATTTCTCATACAAAGAGATATTTGGGAGAGATTTCACATACTTAGAGAGATTTGGGAGAGATTTGACATTCTTGGAGAGATTTCTCACACAAAGAGAGATTTGGGAGAGATTTCACATACTTAGAGAGATTTGGGAGAGATTTGACATACTTGGAGAGATTTCACATACAGAGAGATATTTGGGAGAGATTTCACATACTTAGAGAGATTTGGGAGATATTTGACATTCTTAGAGAGATTTCTCATACAAAGAGAGATTTGGGAGAGATTTCACATACTTAGAGAGATTTGGGAGAGATTTGACATACTTGGAGAGATTTCACATACAAAGAGAGATTTGGGAGAGACTTCACATACTTAGAGAGATTTGGGAGAGATTTGACATACTTGGAGATGGAGTGAAAACGATTGAGAGAGGTTTCATTGGTGACCTTTTTGAGTGTCCGGCTACGCACTGCTAGGTCCGTAAACCCCGTTAAGCCTTGTTTAGGGATCTTGCATACTCCCGATGAATATGTAACGTTGTTTTATCGGTTTGGCTCTCCATGTACCACCGTTTTAGGTTAAGGAGATCTAAATGTACGCACTTTTCGATTTATGATTTCTCATTAGAATAGAGAGTTGTTTAGAAGTTACATAACGTAAACTCTAGTACTCACGGCAAATTGAGTTGACCGGTTTGACTTGTTGACTTTAGTTGACTTTGACTTGACCGAAAATTGACGGTTGTCACATCATCCCCCCGTTAGAGGGAATTTCGTCCCGAAATTCGAATTTAGGCAAGGAGTTGGTAAATGACTAAGGTCGGCTCTACATTATTTTGATTCTGACTAAGAGATGAGTTATTGTACACGAAATCTTAGCTCATACACATTATGATATAACCAATACTGGGCGGATAGTAAAATGTGTGATTCTACTTCAGTTTCACATCCCAACGAGGAAAAGAAACTAAGTCAGAATTCTCACATTCTATTATCTATCAGGTATTCGTTATATATAACTGGGGAATGTATAAGTGAGGAAATCATAACAAATAACTTAGTAATCCTTCTTACTACGAGGGTAGATAAGCAAGTCACTTACAACGACAACGATGAACTGATCCTAGTAAGAATGGCACATCCTATGAATACTGCGAACGGGTTGGTCCTATCCGAGGGGTATCACTACGGACTTGTAGCATTCGCATCGAATTTGGAGGGTTGTCCTCGGACATCCTTATTCCAATACTCGCGACTGGTGATATTCAGATCTCAGGTCCGATTCCTAAAGGGTACCTTGTTCCTTGTGGTTGGTCGGCCTATTCGTTTATGTGATGCAGATAGTAAAGGTTTCTACTGGAGATATTGTCAGGGCCTCTGAAGTTAATGGAACAATGAGCAATTTGCCTTTCTATTTGAAGAATAAGAACAGAGCTTTCCAGGGTGAAAAGCTTGGTTCTTCAACTTTATTGTTGAGTAGTTCGACAGGTTTGACCTAAGAGTTCTTGTAGCTCGGTAGGAAGCATGTGGGTTTGGTTTACACGATTAGGCCTTCTTAGATGGTAGGACATTTACTCGCCCTCCTGGGCAACCTTGGCCCGAAGTTCAAGGCAGAACTTGTACCATATCTTTCCCAAGCTTCTGTGCTTGGACCTTGTCTGCTACATGCGTGACATTCCCAAAGGTCTCCTGTAAGCACTTGTGATAAGGTTTCGGGAAGTGTAATACTCCTCTGATGCGTGTTTTGGAGTTCCACAACGAGAGATGACCCGGAGGTCCGTGCTGGATGTTTATGAGAGACGAAGGTTTCGATGTTTGGAGGGGTTAGGTGAAAGGTCCTTTTGTAGATGTTAAGTCGGGAAGATGAGGGCTATATCAATGAAAATTGGATGATGACAGCAATATCTTTTTAGATAAAACGAGTTAAGCTGTATTCGCAAGAAGAGATCACTAGAGTGATATAGTATCTTGTGTTTCTTTTTAGGGTGATAACTTTGTTTGATGTTATCATTATCGTAGATGATTTATACCACAGTGTCTAGCACTGGCGGTGGGTGTGTTTTTGAGAATTAGTAATGATATTTGACATCATGACCCCTGACAGGTCTCTCTATGATCGAATGGTATATGAACGTCGTATGCGATCTGATGTTGGGGAATCGTCGAGTGGGTGGCCCCACTCACTTTTACTACTAGACACGGATTAGGAGTCGGGATGAAATTATTTGTTTCAAAATTTCAGTATTTCGATTATAATTAACCCCGATGTATGTACAAAGTCATCACATCTTAGAGGTAATGATCTTTAGATCATATATGAATGTATTTGGTTCGATTTAAACGAGAGAGTATTTTAACTACTTTTAGAAAGACGGTGACTTTAGCAAGCATAACAATTTCATTACAAACATATAGTACTTAAACGTTTTTGTCGTTGGGAAACATTACAAAAGTCCTAATATGGTTCCCTATTACCCTTGCTGGTTCGTTTGTTACGCTCCTCCGCTTTCCCCGTCATTCCTCTCAGTTGGACAGTTTCTCTTGAAGTGTCCCGCTTCGCCACATAGGAAGCACACTGGAATTACCTTGGTACTGGGGGTTGGTGTGATGTACTGAGTCGGGGTCCTACAGAAACGGGCGGTGTGCCTTTTCCTGTTGCAGCTTTTACATTGTATCTCTCGGCAAGCTCCTGTGTGATGGAAGCCACATTGGTTACACTTTGGGAGTGAACCCTTATATGGTCTGGCCGACGTTTGGGTGGTAGATCCTGTGGCTAGTGTTGGGGTAAGTGTCGTGACTGCTGTTGTGATGGTGGGGGTGGCCATAGGTTGTTGTCTTTTAATGGATCTTTGAGATTGGTGGCGCTCTTTCATGTTCCAAAACTTTCTCTTCTTGCTCGTAGGTTTGAGACCTGAGGTATTTTTGCTGGCGGACACCCGTTGGTGTTCCTGAATATTACCACTATCTGTATTGTCAGCACCGCTTCCATTTCCGCTGGCGTTGTTAGCGTCGAACTGTGCCATGATGGCTGCCACGGCTGCCGTGACTGCAGCCTGAAAAGTAGCAGCGTCTATCTGTAGAGTTGGCGCCTTGCTAGTTGGTTGGTTGCCTCTTGGTGAAGACATAGCTCTGTTTCACGATGAAAAACATCTTCGTTAGTGGAAATGATTATCTTAAGTGCATCCTTACAATTTATATTAACGCATATAAATTTCTGCACATTACTGTACTACTCCTAGTGTTTCCGCTAACATTCTTGAAATGGGGTTACAGCAGTGGGTAGGGGTAGGTTTCATACGGGCGTCAAGCTTTACCCATCTTAGAATCATGTGTGTCCAAACACGCTTGGCTGGGGAGTTCTGATGGGATCCGGTGCATTAGTGCTGGTATGATCGCACCCATAAGTCTATGATGAAGGAACTTTTCAACAAAATGTTTAAGGGTGAGATGATAATGAGTTTTTAGAATGGCTATACGTCGTGAGTTTCTAACTAAGTTTTGTCTTATATTGATTTGTAACGTAATTTGGTCGTTAAGGGCGTTCTGAGAACAATTCATAACGGGAGTCTTTATATGGAAACCCATGAATTTTTAGTAGTTCTGCACCCAAGTGGTGCCTTATAGCTGACCCAGGCTAGGTCCTTATTATGACCAATTGGAGCATGTTCTCGAAGATTTGACTTGCATCCCTATGATGCAGTCCTAATACAGAGTAGAAGTAAGTTCAGGTAGTGATCCTTTGATGTTTGTTGTTTGAAACCGGGTTCCATTGGTTGGTGAATGACATGATCCAACCTTGGAGAGAAGATCAGGAACGATTATGGAGCTAGATTACTCTAGTCTTACAACTTGAATAGAGTGGGTTTTAGGCAGGCTCCAATGGCAGCACGATGGGAGTGTTTGAACAAAAAGGTGACACAGAGTTCGGCTGATTGATACGTCATTGATGTTTAAGAGGTAACAATTTAGGGAAAATTGACCTTGTAGAGGGTCTTATATCACATCGATGCAGGGGTGTCTTGGCCGTCTAAAGGCCTCACTAAAGGTACCTACAGTACGAGATAGTTTCATAGGAAATACCACATAGGGCATAGATATGGAAAACGATTCCCTTTTTTTTAACATGAAATGAAGTAAGCCATCTACTACTGGCGGTGGTCATTTTTCTTGTGATCTCTCAGTTCAGCTAGCTGCCGCTCCATATCAGGCATGTGCCTTTCGTACACCCTCTGGCGTACTCGGAGTTTTATGACATCGGTTCGTGATTCAGCCAGTGCTTGCAGCAAGGTTTCATAGTCTTTCGCAGACTTTTCACGAGTGTGCTCAAGGCGATTGGTGTGGATTGTATGTATTCTTGCATTTGCATCAACCTCTGCGATACTATGGAGAGTTGTTCTGCCCCGAATCTCGTCTCGGGCAACTCTACGGACCAGGATTGGAAAAACTTTATCGGCTGGGGTTCCTTCGTTTATGTTGTAGAAGCTTCGATCTGCATCGAATGACATAGGTTGGCCTTGCTCTTCGCTCCAGATTTCCAAGCACTCTACCCAAGGAGGCATCGGGCCTTGAAAATCCGGTCGAGGATTGGGTTTTGGAACGCGGTTCATCGAGGATAGGTTCACCATTTCATGTTCGGAGTCGGAACCGTCAGCAAGGCCTTCAACTTGGTGACCATCCACAGGGATTGGGTGATCATTCTCTGGCTCCTCTCCATGCCATTCGGTATTCTTGTGGTTAGGGTAGTACGGGTCATCGTGGGGATGAAATCCAGCCATGATATCTTCGCGAGAAATAGGGATAGAAGAAGTAACTAAGTAGATGTACTAATTAGATAATTATAAGATGATCTTTATCAGGTACTTCAATACATTGTTTAGTGCATACTAGTCATATGTATTTGGGACAGGATAGACCTTCGAATAAGCAATCCTAACTCTAAATCCCCAATCCAACGAGAACAGGAAGTAAAGCAAAGATCCACAGATTCCAAGTCTATGACGTCCTGGATACATATAATTTTAATGTATCCACTAAGCAATTATTAACCTATTGATAAAAATCTATTTAGTTCCCAGATAAGTAATTATAATAACACCAAATACCCCTATGGTATTTCATTGTGGTAGTGTTGGTAAGTTTTTAGACTTGTTGCCATATCACAACCATTCTTGGGCATGTGCTAATCACTCCTCGGACGAGCATAGTTGATCAGGCTATGCCAATCCCAAGACTGACCATACATCCCCGAGCTTACCAGTGATATCCAACAATCATTACTTTTGTTTTGTTCTAGAACGACGTGACCCTAGTATGTATGCATGTATGTATACTTTTAATAAGAAACTACTTATTTCTAAGAGTATAGTTGTTTTGAAAACATAAAATCAGAGACTCTAGTCCCAATGCATTTATAATTTGTATATCTTATGTGGTTCGATATACTGAGTTCACTATAAACAATGCTCTGATACCAATCTGTCACACCCTCAAACCAAGGATGGCGGAAACGTTCGAGGGTGGAGGACTTCATGTAGAGTATCACAACAACGAGTATAATAGTGCTCAAAGTAAATACAACCATCATAAATATAACTGAAAAAGTTACACCAATGTAAATTTTTACATGATTCGAATCAATTACATTATGAAACAAAATGAACTGTTTGACGATTTATCGTCCCATCCTCAAAACGTTGTTGGTTTCCTGTTTTCACTGAATTCTTGAGAATACAAGTAGTTTTGAAAAATGTCAACACAAAGGTTGGTGAGTTCATAAGAGATTTTATTGGCGAAGTAAACCGTTTCCTTGTAAAAACGAGGTGATATGTATTCAGAAAATCCAATATTTTCTTTATAAAATTTATGTAATGTAGTCTTATAACCGACGACCAAAATGTATAAGTAACCTTTCTTATTAAAGGAAAATAAAATGTGCTTAAATTGACATAAACGCACTTGAATTAAATGATGTTCCCGCAAATTCTTATGTTTGTTAATACTTAATGTATATGTAGTCCTAAGTCTCAGGACCGAGAAAATAACAAGTATCGTCTATACTTAAAGTTATAAATGTGGTTTCAAATGATGTGTAGTCATAAATACCAAAAACCGAATGTAGACAGTAATATCGGTACTTATTGAGATAAAAAGTGATTTTAAAATCGACATAAAACCCATTTAAGTTTTATAAAAATCCCATAAACTTTATGTATTGTTATATCCTTATGTGAGCCGCTATAATCATACTTAAGACTAAATGAACTTGCCACAACGTTTCTCAGTCGTCGTAAAACTGAAATGACATTTGTCACCCGTAGACCTGCAGGTCCAACTGTAGCTAGCAGCAAGGTGTGGGGTGTCAAACCCAATATAGATCTATATACAACTATCACGTTCTCCCTCCAGGAGACTCTGATTATAACGTACAGGATTTTATATTCCGCACTCGGACGTACGGAAAGAGAATGTCTCACAATTTAGGTTAACAAGTTTACAAGTTGTATGCGGGAGTGTAAAACCTTTCTGTATGAATGTACCCTTTTTGTACGTGTGTGTTAGGTGATGTATCGTAAACTATACCTATTATAGTTTTATCCAAAACGTTTGTAATATATAGGAACTCTTTTATGAAAAAGCGTTAGGATTATGAAACCCATTAAACTATGCTTATTATAGTTTATATATATATATATATATATATATATATATATATATATATATATATATATATATATATATATATATACGTGTTCTAAATGACTGAGTAATCTTATCATGAATGACTTATTTTTAGTTTATGATGATAAAATTTACAACGTATCACATTCAATACTTAGAACTTGACATTATACACTTTGCTCAACATAATACAAAGTGTTATAAAAATTACAAGCTGTTAACAAATTTTCAGCCTTTCTACACTGTTTTTGAAAATTCATAGAAAAATCATACGAAGTCGAAAACTAAATCCGTAAATTCTGGGAGTTCCCAAAATGTGTCTAGTTTACTCAATATTTTTATCATGATTTTTAATGACCTACAACTTAGGTGAAAAAGTCCATAATCACAGACTGGTCCGGATTGGTGTTTGAAATGATAGGCAGTTTTGTAAAAATCACCATAAATTGTAGAAAAATCGTATGGAGGTGTGCAAGTAGTCATTTTAAAGCTAAGAAGTGGAACTACATGCACCTAAAACAGTTTTGAAAACTAAAATGTTTAATATGTCCAAAACAGTCCGTGAATGGAGTCCAACTTTTCTGATGAAAGCTGTCAGAAGAATTTAGTTATGTTCTTGGTGTTTTAACTTGTATTCCCCCCTAAAAACTTGAGAAAACATGAAAATGTAGGGGTATGAACTCACCTTGTGTGATTTCAGTAGATAAGTGTTGAAGAAGAGAAGTGTTCAACCCAAGAACACTTGAAGAATCCCTTGAAGATTCGAAGATCTAACACAAATATAATGGAGTTTGTGTAAGATATCCACGATTTGAGTGGAAATAATTGAGATAATCATAAAGGAAATGGATTATATTACCAAATGTTGAGGAAAAACTCAAGGTCAGCCCTTGAATCTCGGATTTCTAGAGAAAGAAAGTGAGAGAGAAAAGAGTTTGATCTTCTTGTGAAATGAGAGCAAATGAGAGAAAATGAGGAGAGAGGATGAATATCCAGCTCTCAAAAACGTGGAGATGGCTTGTGAGGGAGGTAAAAAGTACAAGGAAGTGACAAGGTATGGTGGGGAGGAGTGTGGGTTAATCATGGAGTGGGTATGGGGTTGCTTGTGTCATAAAATAAGGTAAAGTCAACACTCTACCTTTGTACTTTACCTACTCTTATTTGGATAAGATTTTACCCTTAAAATATGATTAAATCATTAATTTAGGGGTCTTATATTTTAAAATAAAGTTTTGGGTGAAAATCCCATGTTAAAACAATTAAAAACGAGTCTTAAACGCAAAATTACGCGAAACCGGGTGAAAAATGAGCTTTCCAGCGAGACTCTTCGGACCTAGGCCGAGGTGCGGTCCCTAGGCCGAAGTTCGGTCAGATGGGTGCACGGTTCGGAGGCGAGAGACGCGAGCCAGAAGCGAGAAGCGAAGCAAGGATTGGTCCGAGGCTCGGTCCGAAGAGAAGTCAGAAGCGAAGTCAGGCGGTTCGGTCCGAAGGGAAGCCAGAACCGAAGGAACTGTTGTGAACAGTAATGAGCAGTACCTTCGGGTTCGGTTCTTCCTCTTATGCGATGTTCGGCTCGGATGAACAGTAGTCTCGGTTCGGACCTTCCTTCTATGCGAGGTTCGGCTCGGATGAACAGTAGTCTCGGTTCGGACCTTCATGAATAGTACTTTCGGTTCGGTTCATGAATAGTACTTTCGGTTCGGAGGGTTCGTTTCCTTAAGTCCGTTTTTCGCGTAGACTTCCGTTTTTGGGCTATTTTCGCCAAATTCGGGGGTCGGGATGCCCCGAGTGATTATAGAAAGTTGGGGAGAGATTTCGAGAGAGATTTGAGAGAGAATCCACATACTCAAAGAGATTTGGGAGAGATTTGACATACTTGGGGAGATTTCACATACAGAGAGATATTTGGGAGAGACTTCACATACTTAGAGAGATTTGGGAGAGATTTGACATTCTTGGAGAGATTTCTCATACAAAGAGATATTTGGGAGAGATTTCACATACTTAGAGAGATTTGGGAGAGATTTGACATTCTTGGAGAGATTTCTCACACAAAGACAGATTTGGGAGAGATTTCACATACTTAGAGAGATTTGGGAGAGATTTGACATACTTGGAGAGATTTCACATACAGAGAGATATTTGGGAGAGATTTCACATACTTAGAGAGATTTGGGAGATATTTGACATTCTTAGAGAGATTTCTCATACAAAGAGAGATTTGGGAGAGACTTCATATACTTAGAGAGATTTGGGAGAGATTTGACATACTTGGAGATGGAGTGAAAACGATTGAGAGAGGTTTCATTGGTGACCTTTTTGAGTGTCCGGCTACGCACTGCTAGGTCCGTAAACCCCGTTAAGCCTTGTTTAGGGATCTTGCATACTCCCGATGAATATGTAACGTTGTTTTATCGGTTTGGCTCTCCACGTACCACCGTTTTAGGTTAAGGAGATCTAAATGTACGCACTTTTCGATTTATGATTTCTCATTAGAATAGAGAGTTGTTTAGAAGTTACATAACGTAAACTCTAGTACTCACGGCAAATTGAGTTGACCGGTTTGACTTGTTGACTTTAGTTGACTTTGACTTGACCGAAAATTGATGGTTGTCACAGAGGTGGTATCGCAGCATGGAGTACCCATCTCGATCGTGCCAGACCGAGATGTGCGTTTCACTTCCAGATTCTGGAAGAAATTTCACGAGGAGTTGGGTACGAGGCTGCATTTTAGTACCGCATACCACCCACAGACTGACGGGCAAAGTGAGCGGACGATTCGGACGCTCGAGGACATGCTCCGAGCATGTGTGTTGGATTTCGGATGGAGCTGGGATGATCTGAGCTCGAGTTCCAGGTCGATGATTTCCTACTCCTGAAGGTATCTCCTTGGAAAGGAGTGATCCGATTCAGGAAGAGGGGAAAGCTGGGGCCCCGGTATATTGGGCCGTTTAGGGTAATCGCGAGGGGTAGCATATCGCCTAGAGCTACCTGCGGAGTTGGACCAGATTCATGATACCTTCCATGTGTCGCAACTGAGGAAGTTTATTGCCGACGAGTCGGCAGTGGTACCGTTGGAGGACATCCAGGTGGACGCAAGTCTGAATTATGCCGAGAAGCCGATTGCGATTTTGGATCGGAGGATCAAGGTTCTGAGGAACAAGGAAGTACCCCTGGTTCAGGTCCAGTGGCAACATCGGAAGGGGTCCGAGCTGACCTGGGAGCCGGATTTGAAGATGCGGCAGCAGCACCCGAAGTTGTTCGTAGCATGAGACTTCGAGGGCGAAGTCTGGTTCTAGTGGGGGAGAATTGTAACAGCCCGAAATCCAGGTACCCATTTATTTAGCCCTTAATCTTAAATTGTTGTCATTTTAGGGCCTTTGTGTTGGGCGAGTACGCTGGGCGTACAAGGAGTACGATGCGCGTACTCGCGCGCCTCATTTAAACACGTCATCGTTGGGTACGCTGGGCGTACCTAAGGTTACGCCGGGCGTAATCGGTCCAGACCCAAAACCCTAATTTGAGTTGTTGGCTATAAAAGGAATGAGATGGCTTGGTTCCTCAGCCACCATCCCTCAGAAAGAAACCCTAAAAGAGTGTTCCTTCGTTCTTAGCCCTTTTGTGACTGTTCTAAGCTTGGCGGTGTCATTTCAAGGTAGCAAAGGAGAAGAAGAGTCCATTGTGAAGGCTAGAAGCTGGTGTTCAAGTATAGATCTGGGCTTAGCAAAGGTTGGAGCTTCTTTCTAAGGTAAAAAGTTCGGACCTTGACTTGTAGATCTAGTGGTTTGCTTTATGGACCATTTTCTAGGGTTTGGTCCCAAAGGTGGAAACTTTATGAGCAAGTGGTCTCCATTAGCTTAGATCCATCATATTTCTTGTCCATTTGAGTTGCAGATCCTTAAAAATGTAATCTTGGACGTGAATGATTAGCCATGCATGAGATCTAGATCCTTGAGTTGAAATGGAAAGGTGTTAAGGAGTGTAAGGGCCTTTACAGCCATGCCAAGGCTTAAAGGTTCCGACTTTATGAGTAAGGATGCTTAAATGAGGCCGGATCTAGAAGTTGAAGTAGTGGCTTAACCGATTAAGACCAGAAATGAAGTGTGTCTGGATCCGACTGTTACGCTGGGCGTAACTCCCAGTACGCACAGCGTACTGGGTGGAGACCCCGTCTATTGAGTTGGCGATGTACGCCCCGCGTACATCAGTCTGTACGCCCCGCGTACTGAAGATGTTGACTTTTGCTGACTTTTAGGGTTTTGGTCAACATGTGGACTTTGAGTCAAGGGAGGGTAAAATGGTCTTTTACCCCTCTGAGGAATGTTAATAAGAGTTAAAGTCTAGTGGTGGAGGTCTATATTAATTGAAATAATATTCTTATGATTAGGCGAGGTTGAGTCTTCGTTTGGGATTCGGAGATAGCGAGCACGTGAGATTCTAGACTTTCCACAAGGTGAGTCTTCTCACCATACGTCACCTTGAGTGGTATTCTAAGTTGACCAGAGGGTCTTCTGCACTATATATGAGTTTATGTGTTATATTAGAGAATTCATGCTATGTGTTATTTGTATGCTGTATGATTATATAGACCGGACAGGAGGGTCCAACGATTCAGACCGGGCCAGATGGCCCAATGAGCTATGACTGGACTGGAGGGTCCGACGAGCTGCGGGACTGGAGGGTCCCGCTGAGACATCTTGACCGGAGGGTCGGGTTTAGCCTTGAGTGGCGTAGTTGTGGTATGTGGTATTTTGGGGAACTCACTAAGCATTTCTGCTTACAGTTGTTGTGTTTGATGTCTCAGGTACCAGCGAGGACCGTGGGAAGGCGACGACCTGACTCGTACACACCCACACCGATGGAGTTCACATTAGAGAGATCTTGGGATTTGTTTTGAAAACACTGTTGTTTTGGATTTGAGATTATGATATGATATACATTTTGTGGTTTAAAAACTAAAAATTAAGTTGGAAATTTTACGTTGTTACACTAGATAGGTTCATAACCTTGGAAAACAACTTTGAATGATTATTAGACAAACATAGATCCAAGGTTATTAGGGTTGCATGTACACTTAGGAAGTGTTAGAATGCTCAAAACCCATCAGTGGTATCAGAGCCTAGGCTTGCTTGTCTGATTTTTGTGCAAACTGCTTGAAAAAAATCGAGTTTTCTGCTTTCTGCCCGTATGAACTCGCCGAGTCCATGGGAGGACTCGACGAGTCCATGACCAAATGCAAGCTACTCGTCGAGTCTGTTCATGCACTCGACGAGTAGAGGTTGCAGTTTTCAGAATTTCGGTTTTTGTTGCTGGAAATGGACTAGGAACATTACCCTAAATTGTTTTGGTGTTTTAAAACTTGTTTTAGTTGGTGTAATGTTCATGTTAATCCATTTACAATGACAAATTATCAAAATTACAAATTTTAAGTGTAATTTTTCATTCATGAAAGTGTTCATATTCATGTTCTTGATCTTATGATATTAGATGATCATAGGAATTATTTGTAACCTATGTGGTAGATTAATTCATGATCATTATGTGTTTTAATGGAGTCCATAACTTGTCCTCAAGTTACGGAAAACCAAAAGTCACTTTGTTTTAAAAACCATTAAACGAACACATGGGTTATAAAAATGAAGAGTCTTCGTTTTTAATACTCTAATTAACTCATAAGTTACAAGAAATGAAAAGTTTGAAAGTTCACAAAACTTGCCCTCAAGTTTTGGAACAAGTAAAGTTATATTAAAACTTTAGTTCCAACCCTTAGAATTTTAAAAGTTAAAATTCCTTATACTTATAATATTATAATTTATAAAATAATATATATATATATATATATATATATATATATATGTGTGTGTGTGTGTGTGTGTGTATAAGATCAAAGTCGTCTTACCGCTAGTACGCCTCATTCACGAAGCCAGTCTATAAGGTGGGTATAAGGTTGTTGCCTATAAAATGGCAACTTAATGGGTGTCCACTCTCACCCACCGCTTGCTTGACTGGTGGAGGTTCGTTATCCAAACGGGTAAGACAAGGACTTATAAATTCTCATTAAAAGTATAATGATAATTATAAAGTAACTAAATGTTTTATTAAATTCCCAATCTTAGTTACTTTAGGAAAAATGTGAATAAGGTGCTAATCCATGAAATTACACTTTACAATTTGTCTAAGTCGTTAGTGGAGCGTGTGTGGTTAACCAGCACACTAACTTGAACTTAACTAGATAGGTAAAGGGTGACTTAATGTTTATCATTGTATCGATGGAGCCTGTGTGGTTAACCGGCACATCAGTTGAAGGGTAATACATTAAAGGTACCAAGTAATTTGCATGGTTACTTCACACCTCGTTTTGTGATCCTCGGCATCCCAGTCACAAAACTTGGAGAGCACACTCGAGATTGAAACATGCCTTTCAAAAGTTCATTGAATCTCAAAAGAATAGGAGTTTCTAAGAACCAAATTAAATATTTTTAATATTTCGTCTTTGGTGGAAATTGGTGAATCGTCATTCACCTACTTTTCAAATATGTTATTACTTAGATTACAACATACCTCTTCTAAGTATAATATATTATGATTGGGTCCTAGCCTTAATACTACATTTGGGTGTTTTATTAAGGACTATCACTATTTCTAAACTAAACTTTTATTCTTTTCAGCTGTCTGCAAACACTGCTGCTTCTGGCTCTAATCCTAATGGCTCCTTTTCTCTAATGAACTTGTGTGGGAAAGTCACTTTTTATGGATCCAACTTTAATGAATGGATTAGAAACATCCGAATGATTACCCGCAACGAGGACAGAGAATATGTCCTCGATAAGGAGCTTATGGAGATTGATGAGACAGTTGCTACTCCTCAAGAGATCGTTGACTTTAGGGCACATGAAAGGGATGCCACCAAGGTGGCATGCATCATGATGGCCACTATGAAAGCCGACCTCCAAAAGTCCTACGAGGGCTTCTACCCTTTTGAAATGCACCAAGATTTGATGGAAAGATACCATCAAAGTGCAAGACAAGAGAGGTATGAATTCATCTCCTCCATGATAACAACCCGAATGAAGGATGGTGAACCCATCACGGGCCACATGCAGAAAATGAAAAGATTTGTGGACCGTTTGCTGAAGCTTAACGTGAACTTCCCCGAGGAGCTTGAAATATATATCATTTAGCACTCCTTACCTTCATGTTATGATCAATTCCGCATGACATACCACATGAACAAGGAATAGGTCACTCTCAGCAAACTTCAAGGACTCCTAAAGACCGCGGAAAGTGGTCTTAAGGGTAAGGCGGTTGTTATTACTTCTACTCCTACCAACTCCACCCCTGTCTTGGCCATCGGGAAAGGACGAGGGAAGAAGAGAAAGAGTTCTTAGAAGGGTACCAAGGCTAGGACCCTTGAAGGCACTTCTTCAAGTGGAACCAAGAAAGGTTTCATCACTCCTTCTTCTGACCCAAAACAGGCTGAATGCTTCTATTTCCATGAAAAGGCACATTAGAAGCGGAACTGTCCAAAGTACCAGCAAGATGTGAAGGATGGGAAAGTCAAACCCAACCATGTAGGTATTTACACTATCTTATGTAATGCCCCGTTCCTAAGAGTACCTAATTGTGAGTCCCCGGGATGTAAGAGAAGTGGTATTTTGATCTTCTTGTGGGAAAAGTGGAACAATGAGGGCCAAGTATGAAGTTTGGGGACTCGCCGAGTACGCCCAGCGTAAGCTGGGATTACACCCAGCGTAATGGAGTAAGTGACGCGGGTGCAAGGTTGAGTACACCCAGCGTACTAGAGGTACGCCCATCGTACTCTCAGAGTTCTAAAACCCTAAATTTAGGGTCAGCCACTATATAAGGAACATGTTGGTGCATACCCTAGCCTCCATAAGCTCTCCCTTAACCTCAGAAACCCTAAGATAGCTGTCCCACCTCCTTGTTTGGGTGTGTTTGGTCTTGGAAAGCTTGGATTAGCAAAGGAGAGCATAAAGGAAGAAAGGAGAAGTTGTCAAGGAAGGAGAGAAACGGCTGGAGCTTATAGATCTGGGAAGACATCATCCTTTGGAGCCTATTTGAGGTATAAAGCTTCTTGCTTGACATTCATATTGTGTAGATCTATGTGTTGTGAAGCTTTGACACCATTCTTGTCCCAAAAGTCCTCATTTTGATGCATGTTTTGAGTTGGTCAAGATTATCTGTCCTTTCAGACCTTTGGAGAGGTCTTGAGTGAGAAAAATGAGGTCCCAAGGGCTGTGGTTGTTCCTTGTGTGAGATATGTCGGTCTTAATGGATTAAGACCTTGGATTAAGAGCTTTATGGATGTCCCAAGTGATAATGTTTGAGACTTTATGAATCTTAGGCATGTTTGGCCTAGGGATCTGAAGTTTGGGCTTAAGAGCTTAAGCCATTAAGAAGTTATGGGGACTTAATGAGTATCGAAGTTACGCCCCACGTAACATGTGAGTACGCCCCGCGTAGCGAGTCAGTGCCCCGATCCCCTGTTGGGAATCAGCAAGTACGCCCAGCGTACCAAGGAGGGTATGCCCATCGTACTCCCTCTATTGGGCTTTTCATTTTGGGCCTTAGGGATTGGGATATTATTTGGGCTGCTAGATTTTGGGCCGTGACTGGATATTATGGTTAGAGTATTTGGGGCCCATTGGTTGTTAAGGATCATGAGTTTAGGCCCATTTGGTGAGGTGGGCCCAATTTAGTAAATTGGGCCAATAATGGGCTTTGTTTTGGACTTCTGGACTTTGGGCCATTGGTGGGCTTGGGAGCTTTCCTAGTGTTGGGTCGGATTGAGTTAGGGGTAAAATGGTCAATTTACCCTTAGAAGAGTATTGTGCTTGGCCTAATGTTTATTTGTGCTATGTTGGCTAGTTCGGGATTTTCGGTGAGTCGATGATTCGAGAATCTGCTTCTTCAGTTCAGAGTTTCGGCAGTGCGAGGTGAGTTATCCTCACTATATCAACAGGGTCTAAGGCACCAAGGCCGACCCTTTATCGGATTGAGATCCGGGTATTGTTGTTATGTTATTGCTTTGATATGTTTGCATCCTGGTAGTTAGGATGGTGTATGTTAGAGACCTGGTTGAGGTCGGTATCTTGATATGTAGGGTGATGCTATGCTAGTGACCGGTTAGGTCGGTATCCTAGTTAGGATGATGATATGTTATGTGATCTGTTTGATCGGCTTATTGACTGTGAATTGTTATATGATTGTATGTTTATGTGCACATGGTTGATTGGACTGGAGTTGGGTTGAGGCGGGTCCTGCTTTGTGCTGTAGGCCAAGATACCAAGGGCGGACCGGTTGTCCCGAAGGCCCAGCGAGCAGTCCGGATAGGCTGTAGGCCCCAAGAGGGCGGACCAGACGTGCCGAGGCTCGGAGAGTGGACCAGGCCGACTGAAGGCTTGGTGCGGGCGGACCAGTCATACTGTAGACTCAGAGAGTGGACCAGGTGGATTGAAGGCCCGGTGCGGGCGGACCAATCACACTGCAGACTCGATGTATATGGCTAGACTCGGAGGGTGGACCAGGTGGACTGTTGGCCGGTGCGGCGGACCAGTCACACAGTAGACCCGAAATGCATGGCTGTTCTGTGATCGGATATGATATGGCATGATATGCGTGTATGGTATATGTGGTTGGTATTTTGGGGATATCTCAATAAGCTTTCGGGCTTACAGTTGTGGTTTAATGTTTCTCAGGTTCTTCAGGAGACCGTGGCAAGGCGAAGGCGTGATCGTACCGCTCCTCATGTTTATGTTGTGATGTGATTCTGGGAATACTCTAAATAATTTGTATTGAAAACCTTTTTGTAATAAATTAATGAAATCGGGTTGTTTTTGAAAAGTTTAAATTGGTTGGAATTTTTCGGTTGTTACATCTTATCTAATAACTCAACCCATTCTAACTCATGGGTCCTTGATACCGGTTGTGGTATTCATATCTGTTCTGATTTGCAGGGACTAAGAAGAAGTGAGAATGTGGAGCAAGGAAGAATAAACTTGATCATGGGAAACATGAAAGCTTCACCTGTCACCAAGATTGGAGTTTATACTTTATCGCTAAGTAGTGGGTTTAGTTTAGATTTGAATAAATGTTGTTATTCGCCAGAAATGGCAAGAAATATTATTTCCTTTCATGCATTGTATAAACAAGGTTTTACCTTTTCATTTGATAATGAAGTTGGTTCGATTAATGCTTTCCTTAATAATATTCTTTATTTTAAAGCATTACCTTGTGATGGGGTGTATGAAACTGTATCTGTGGTTGATAACTTAGGAAATAATGTTTTGTGTATTGATTCTCTTAATAATAATAACTTGGATAAAGCATCATTATGGCATTGTCGTCTTGGACATATAAGTAAGAAACGCATAGGGAAACTCCAAAAGGATGGAGTCTTGGAGTCATTTGACCTAAAGTCAGATGATAATTGCGAATCATGCTTACTTGGAAAAATGACAAAGTCACCCTTCACAGGTTCTTGTGAGAGGGGTGAAGGTTTGTTGGACCTTGTACACACTGATGTGTATGGACCATTCAAACATGCCACAAGGGATGCTAATCGTTATTATTTGACTTTTACTGATGATTACAGTAGATATGGATATGTCTACTTAATCAAGCATAAGTCATAGACTTTCGAACGGTTTAAGGGATTTAAACAGGAAGTCGAGAATCAGTTGGGCATGAATATTAAGATGCTTCGATCCGATCGAGGTGGTGAGTATCTTAGTTCAGAGTTCCTTGACTATCTTAGGGAATGTGGGATAGTCTCACAATTGACACCTCCCATGACACCACAGTTGAATGGTGTAGCTGAGAGGCGTAATCGAACCTTGTTTGATATGGTTCGTTCCATGATGATTCGAGCTTCGCTACCAATCTCATTCTGGGGGTATGCCTTAGAGGCTGCCGCCCATATCCTTAATCTAGTCCCTACAAAGAAAGTTGCCAAAACTCCTCATGAGATGTGGACTAGTAAAGTACCCAAACTAGACCACATCAAGATTTGGGGTTGTGAGGCTTTTGTGAGACGCGAGTCTCATGATAAGCTAGAACCCCGAAGTGAGAGGTGTATTTTCACCGGCTACCCACAAAGATCCTTTGCTTACCTCTTTTACAGACCTAGTGGTAATGTGGTCTTTGTAGCAAGAAGAGGATTCTTGAGAGAGAGAGAGAGAGTTTATAAGCTAAGGAGACAGTGGGAGGCAAATTGACCTTGAAGAAATTCAAGATTCAAGTGGTGAAGGAGCTTCAAACCCTAGCCCTCAACTTGAGGAGGAAACTCCTGTTGAGCCAATTGACGAGTCTGTACCTCTGAGGCGTTCCACGAGAGTTAGGAATGCACCTAAGCATTACTATGGTTTTCATATTACTGCAGAAGGTGAGACACTTATTAGTGATGAGACACTAGTAGGTTTGGATGAACCTAACAGTTACGCGGAAGCCATGGCAAGCCCCGAGTCTGCAAAATGGAAAGAGGCTATGGATAGCGAGATACAATCCATGTATGACAATCAAGTTTGGAACTTGGTCGAAAATGTACCAGGTCGTAAGACTGTAGGGTGCAAATGGATCTTCAAGAAGAAGACCGACATGGATGGTAATGTACACACTTATAAGGCTCGACTGGTTGCAAAGGGCTTCTCTCAAACTCCTGTAGTGGATTATGATGAGACTTTTTCTCCAGTAGCTAAGATTAAGTCTATTAGGGTTATGTTAGCCATAGCTGCATTTCATGATTATGAAATATGGCAAATGGATGTCAAAACCGCTTTCCTTAATGGAAAGTTGACTGAAGATGTTTACATGAGTCAGCCAGAAGGTTTTGTCAGTAACGAGTACCCTAATAGAGTGTGTAATCTTGAGAAATCCATTTATGGATTAAAGCAAGCACCTCGCAGATGGAATCTTTGCTTTGATGAGAAAGTCAAGGAATTTGGCTTTTCTAGGAGTGAAGATGAATCTTGTGTGTATGTCAAGGCTAGTGGGAGTATAGTTAGCTTTTTGGTATTGTATGTGGATGACATACTACTAATAGGAAATGACATCCCCACTCTACAGGAAGTTAAGTCCTGGCTTGGGAAGTGTTTCTCTATGAAGGACCTAGGAGAAGCTGCCTATATTCTAGGGATAAGGATTTTGAGAAACCAGAGTAAAAGACTAATTGGACTTAGTCAAAGTACCTACTTGGACAAGGTGTTGAAGATAGTCTGCATGCAGAACTCCAAGAAAGGAGAATTACTCATCCAGAGTAATGCCAGATTGAGTAAGACACAAAGCCCTAGTACTGAGGCTGAGATAGCAGAAATGAGTCGAGTGCCTTATGCTTCGGCAGTAGGCTCGATCATGTATGATATGACTTGTACTCGACCTGATGTAGCCTTTTCCTTGAGCATGGTTAGCATGTATCAGGGGAACCCTGGCAAGGCTCACTGGACTGCGGTAAAAAATATCCTCAAGTACCTACGGAGGACTAAGGACTGGGTCCTTACCCTCGGTGGGAGTGATGACTTGAGAGTTGTAGGGTATTGTGATGCTGGTTTCCAGACTGATAGAGATAATTTCCGCTCTCAGTCGGGTTGGGTCTTCACCCTAAACGGAAGAGCAATCACTTGGAAGAGTTCCAAGCAGGAAACAGTGGCTGATTCCACTTGTGAATCAGAGTATATAGTAGCGAGCGAGGCAGCAAAGGAGGATATATGGCTGAAGAACTTCATAGGAGACCTTGGAGTAGTACCAGCTATAAAGGAGCCCATGGAAATTTTCCGTGATAGTGAAAGTGTTGTTGCCTTAGCCAAGGAACCAAGGGATCACGGGAGATCCAGACACATCGATAGAAAATATCATTTTATCAGACATCGCATAGAAGAAGGAATCCTCGTGGAAAAGAGGGTATCATCGGATGAGAACCCAGCAGATCCCCTCACGAAGGGACTGAGTAGGGTTAAGCATCTCCAGCATGCTCGGAGCATACGGCTGAAGGATGATATAAATTTTAGTAGTTAGATAAATTATGAAATTTGTAAAGTGTAATTGACATTTGAGATGATGAATAAAAGTTGTGTTTATTTATGAGTAAAGTGTTACTATCTTTTGTCAATCGTTTACTATAATTTCTTTTGCATGTTTTGACTTCCAGAATGGTATCTTGTGGTTTCACATATTATTCAAATTTTCCACAATCAGTCATATGTTGGAAGTAGATATGAAGTAAGACTGTCATGAAGTTGGTTGTAGGTGTCAGGATATAAGACAACACTTCATGAGTGCTCACAAGTTCTGAGTAGTGGAATCAACCCACGCTCACTGGAATCACTTCATGGAATTTTATCTCGAGTGATCGTGAGACGGTAATATCGTATAAGTCTTCAAACCTAGAGATATGATTTGTTGCCTATGAATTGATTATGCATTGATTGTACGAAAACGCATTGGTAACTCGATGTTATAAAACATGATTTTATGTATAATTCACCTAGTAGTAGAACAAAAATATGAGTCGAAGTTTATCTGTTCCTTCTTGGATTAGAAGCTGATATCTGGGCCCCTCGATGATTTTGTTTTGACCCATGTATCGGGCCCGGTCAGAACTAAATTGATGTGTTCAATTAAGTTCTTTGTCAAACAAATCGGGAAATCGAGAAACAAACTGCTAGACAATAAGTAAGACATTGTTCCATGTAATTGTCCGACTGATATCTAGAACAGAGGATTATATGATCACTTATCTTAAATGGTGTATCAACATCTTCTCAGTTCCGAGAGACCTTGAAAGAGCTATGATTGCCGATCGGTTCCTGAAGTATTGCAGTTATAGTTATTAGACTTATCCAAGTGGGAGACTGTTAGATAAGGTGTCTAAGTCCATAACTATTTCTGGTAAGTACTTGACCCGACCCGGCATGGTCCATTTGGGTTGCATGGCACCATGCAATTGGATGAACTAAATGAGACATATAACACCTATGGTTTATTAATATATTATAAGTTCTAATATATTAATAATGTTATTTAATTAGTTTGATCAAGAATTAATTAAGTGATCTAAAGATAACTAATTAGATATATGGGTAGATTATGTAAATCTTCTATATCTTATATAGTGGGCTAAGAGGCTCCATGGATTATCAAGTTGGGTTCCACCCATAAGATGCTCCATGGAGTTAACCCATGGATCAAGAAATGAAGAGTCATGGAACATTAGGGTTTAACTAATGCCACACACTATATAAGCAATGTAACTCTCCCCAAAATCGGCTACACTAAGAAACAAGAGGGCTTGGCCGATTTTGCATGTGTTAGAGTATTCTCTCAAGTTTATTCTTTGCATTTGGTGTTGTGTGAAGCATTTGAGGTATCACACTTGAGGTGCTAGGCTCACAAGGTTTCAAGGAACACTTTCAACAACAAGGTATGTAGTTCTATCTTTTATACAAAGAAAATTGTACCCCATGTATGCTAGATAGGTTCATAACCTTGGAAAACAACTTTGCATGATTATTAGACAAACATAGATCCAAGGTTATTAGGGTTGCATGTACACTTAGGAAGTGTTAGAATGCTCAAAACCCATCAATTATATGGTAGGGGTAGGGGTGAAATAGATCCAATATCCGGTTGAAACAGACCGAAGGGGATTACAAGAACCCAAATATGCTTGACAGTATCCAGTTGAAATAGACCGAAAGGGGATTGCAAGCACCTAGATATGCTTGACTCTATCCAGTTGAAATAGACCGAAGAGAATTGCAAGCACCCATATATTCTTGCCAATAGGTTTGTATGGTGTATGGTAATTTGGCGGAACTCATAAGCTTTGTGCTAACGATTTTCAGTTTATGTTTCAGGTACTTCCAGTTCGAAGGGGAAGGTCCGACCTGATCGCACTGAATCACCTTATGGTTTTCGCATTTTGAGATTTTGGTAATTTGTGCTCTGATATTATGGTGATATGATACACTTTTCACATTCTATATGTGTTTTTGGGATGTTACAAGTTGGTATCATAGTCTTGATTTGAGGGATTTGGGCATAATCTCGATTGTGCCTAGACTTAAATCGAGGGTTTGGTATATTTTCCAAAAAAGAAGCATTTTGATCATAGGATTTTAATAAAAGAAAAAGGGGTGCGATGCGTGCAATCAACCGAGCTCAAGTAAGTCTTCCCAAAATACCCATACCTATTATATATTTTATGCTATGATATGATAATTGCATGCTAGATTAGGGGCTAAGGATCTGCTCATAATTTCATGATAGAATGCTAGGAGAGATGCCTTTATATTCCTATTTGTACGAGCTTATAGATTCGCATGCTAGTATCATATCAGTTACTTGATAGGATGACCTGTATGGGTTATGTTCTGAGTTGAATTGCATGATGCTCGAATGTTACATGCTTTGTGCTTTAGTGAATTTTGTTGGTACTAAGTAACTAGTGGATGGACACGTGGGGTTACATATTATTGTTATTAGATAATTTTAGAGGGATAGGTTTAACTCTATTGCACAACTCTTGTTTGAGTCCAACCATTGTAGTGTGGGACCTGTCATTCGAAGAGTTATCTAGTACAAGTAGTATGTAATTGCGTTCATATAGTAGTTAAGTGGTATTAGTGGAAGTTCCTTCTCCATCTAATAGCAGAAAGAGGTGAGGAAAGGAGTCTTAGGAAATCCCTGAGAGATGCATTGGTGTGTAGGACACCTTATAGTATGATGAATGTACTAGTTAGGAATAGCAACTTGGAGGAGTCGGGGTAGTCCTTGAGGAGGGTATAAATAGGTGTGGAAGGTAGTATTGAGACCGTACTACTGAAAGCATAGGATTTATACCTAAGACTAGGAAGATAATGATAAATGTACGGAACTCGAGAGTGTGAACCTTCTAGTATATTTGCTAATTGTTTAGGTGGTTATGTTTCAGTATGGTGGTGACACGTCATGGAGCAGGGGTTCAGGATTAGAATCTGGTTCGGGAATGAGCATCGAACGACCGCCTTACCCCATGCAAATCCTCTAGAAACACATCGGGATAGTCCCACACAATCGACACATCATCCACGGTCGCCTTACCCTTATCCTGGATATCCATAACATAGGTGACAAATCCTGAAGAACCCTGCTGAATATAACGTCTGACCCTCGCTGTTGAACATAATAACGACCCACTCTGAGCTCTCTCCCACTGAACCACCAACTCTCCCCGACTTGGGGTTCGAATCCGGACTAACTGCTGCTCACAATCGATCATTGTCCCATTGGGGCTCAGTCAATCCATACCCACAATTGTTGGGTTTTGAGCATTCTAACACTCCTATGGTGTACATGCAACCCTATAAACCTTGGATCTATGTTTTCTCTATTATACATGCAAATAAGAACTTTCCAAGGCTTTAATCCTAACTAGCATATTATGATGTTCTTAATCTACAAAGTACTAGTTAGAAGACATACCTTTTGATGTAGCTTGATGTCTTCAAGCTTTAAGAGCTTAGCCCCAATAGTGTGGAAGCCTCAAGTGGAATCACAAATCACCAAGACACCTTGGAAGACTTTAGAGAATATGAATACTTGGTTCTCTCTTAGTGAAATCGGCTAGCCCTCTTAGTGTATCACACTAGTGCCAATTTCACCAACCAAAGACATCTTTATATAGTATGTAGGATTAGGGTTAAACCCTAATACCCATGACCTTTCATTTCCTAGGATCCATGGATTAAACACTCCATGGACTATCCATGAAATCTTAGCCCAACCTAAATGAACTTGGCCCATTCTGTGGCAACCCGATATTTCAACTCCTTATAAGGACCAGAATGGGTCAAGTATTGTAACCGCTTCTAAGTAATAAAATTTACTTTCATAATAAAACGTACAAATAGTTCTATTTAATTTCCTTCTATGATTAAATGTCTTGGAACCATAATCGTATGTGAAAAGAACGCCCAAATCCGACTTCATATAGCGAAGATGTGATTTTTCCAAGTTCGGCTTAGCAACAGACCGCTAAAAACTCGAATCGGAGATCGAGCGACTTTTGGCCGGAATGACCTAAACGAGAATCGAAGGTCTCGACAATGGTATTCCAGCGGTAAAAAGTCTGGCAAAAACCGACATCAGATAAAGAAGTTATGAATTTTCTAAGAAATTCCTTAAACACGATGGATTTTTAATAAATAATAAAAATATAATTTTGGAATTTGCCAACGGTGTCTAAACGAAAGTTGTAGAGCGTAGTCTCACCTACGCGAGGATATAAAGACCATCGAAAACGGAGTTCGTATGAAGAAGATATGGATTTTTGAAGTTTATTAAATATATTATTTATTTATTTAATTCAAAATTCGGATATTATCCGAAGGGGAGTCAGCATCCTCCTCCGAAGTACGCGCTGCGTACTCCTGTACGCCCCGCGTAACCGAGAGGATTGGCCTCGGATCGTCCACGTCGCCATATCCGAGGAATCCGATCCATCCGACCCGTCCGACCCGTCCGACCCGTCCGACCCGACGTCCCATCCGACCCGGCGTCCCATCCGACCCACCTCCCCAACAACCCGTCCCATCCGAACCGAGGCAGTCGAGGCTTCGGTCATGCATGACGTACGCGTACGCAGCGCGTACGAGCGTACGCCCCGCGTACCGAGGCAGACCAGCCTTCCTATAAATAGAATGCGAGGGTTTCCAAAGAAAGGGTTCATTTCTCTTCTCTCTCTCCCAACTTTGCCTCGTTTTCCGTGTCCGTTCAAACCCGAAGCTCTGGTCTTTTTGGCTCAAGTCCCGAAGGTCGATTTTACTCCCGAGATTCCCGAGAATCCCGAGGAAAATCCGTTTCCCGAGACGAAACTCTGCCCGGTTTTCCATCTCGCTATCTTCAAACTTTCAAGTGAGTTTCATACCCCTAAATCAACCTTTTTAATTAGTCTAAATACTTTTATATGCTTTCAAAGGGGGGGATTACAAGTAAAACACACGAGTATTATCGTGCGTTACATAAAGAAATTCTTTTATATACTGTTATATATTCAAATCACATGCGATTTATAAACATTTAAAGGAACTTATATATATATGTATATATGTATATATATAACATATGTCACAATAGCATTTTCCCTTTTAAAAATATAATGTTGTTGTAATGCATGTATAAACTAATCTGTTCTGAGATTTTTCTTGTCTATCCTAGACTCTACACCCAAAAATCTATACTTTCATAAACAAGCGATTCCTTTTCTCAATGTTTCTAAACAAACAAGACACGCTTTTTGGAAACTATAATAGGTATGGTTTTACGAAACAAATTTCTAACTCTTATGTAGTAGAATCACATATTTCAAGAAGTTCACTTTCGTGTACAAGAACAAACGTAACATTTTAACAAGTAGATCTGTTTTTATACCACGAATTTGTGAGACACTAACTTCATGTACGTTCGAGTACACATTTCAAGTCCTGTATTATATACCAGAATCCCTTGGAGGGGGAGCATGGTGTTTGTGTATAGATCTATACGGGCTTGACAAACCCGCGCCCTGACTGTTAGCTGCAGTCCACCGTTTGGGGTGACAAACGTCATAACATTTCAACGCCTGAAGAACGTTGTGTATAGGCATTCAGAGTCAATAGTATGGTTATAAAACTCACAAGGGGTATTAAAATGCATTGATTTACAAGGTTTTCAAATTCATTGGTTCTTTTACATTTACATACATTTTAGAAACAAACATTGGTCTTGAGTGAAGGCTACTTTTATACTAGTAGAAAATATTGGATTTTCTAACCACAAACAAACGAAGATAAAACATTTCAGTTCATTCAAACATTGTCACTTAAATACTTATGAAATTCACCAGCTTAAATGCTGATCTACTCTTTCAAAATTACTTGTATGTCCCAGGAAATCAGTAATTTCAGGTATTCATTTCGCTTTTAATGAAGGGATGCTGCGGCGCCAGTTTAATCTCGTATTTTGACATCATATTGTAATTGAGTTTTGAACATGTAACTTTTGACAAATGTAAACTTTCAATTATATATATGATGGTTGTATTGCTTTCTTTACTATGTATTCATTTGTTACGTTACCACATGAAGTCATCCGCCCCCGAACGTTTCCGCCGTTCAGGTTTGGGGGTGTGACAGATTGGTATCAGAGTAATGTTTATAGTGAACTAAGTATATCGAACCACATAAGATATACAAACTATAAATGCTTAAGGGACTAATACTCTCTGACAAAACAAATTTTCTTTTTACACTTAAGCAGCATTTCGTTCAACTTAAATTGGTAGTTCATTTAAGTACAAATACATGCATACCACGAACTATTTTCATGTTATACAACTATACAAGTATTTAGACAAGTTGACACTACGATTGAGACTCGATATATGTAATCAGATTTTGGACAAATATAGCGTGATCAACTATATTTGCCCAAGATTGGACCAACGTATATCGAGGAATGATCATAGTAAGCAACAAGTCAAAACTTACCAAACCATTTCAAGAATCAAACACAAGAATTTAAATACTATAGGAGTATTTGCTATCTAAACTAGTTTAACTTACATGTTTTACATGTTCCGACTTTACTCGATTCTTATAACCCCTTTTTCTCGTACAGTCAAATGGCTGGATTTCACCACCCTGGCGACCCCTACTTTCCCAACCAAGGCAACGGAGGATGGATCGAAGATGATCCCGAAGAGGACGAGGAACCCATAGAAGTGGGTGATGACTCCGGTACCGACTCAGAGCCGGAAGTTATCGATCCACCACCCATTCAACCTCCCGTCTTCATAAGGAACTTTCAAGGACCGACTCCCGTCTGGGGAAGTCACCTCCACCATTGGAGCCAACAGCAAAACCTACGCCCTCCCTACGGCATGTGCCGGGAATTCTATGATGTCCGCGGCGGAGGTTCGGCTGATCGAGCACTCCCGGTAATGGTGGGTAAGTTAGCCAATCAGTCCTATCAGTCTGGAGTACAAGCTAGTCGACTCCGGGATATCGACGTGGAAGTGCAGGTTCACACTTCTGACATCCGTAGGCTGGACAAGATGCAAGACAACGCCCAATTCCAAGCTGAATGGTTTCAAGCGCAAATGATTGCAGCCCTCGCCGAACTAAGGGAACAACAAGCCGCTTTCGATAGGCGTCTAATGGAGTCAAAGCAATCAGATACAGAGTCAAGCTCCAAGCGCAACCTTCGACGCAAGTAGTGCTTGTCAAGGACTCAAATTTTGTTATAGCTTAGGACCTCGGCTAAAAGTCTTTAAATTTCTCGAACTTTGTAATCGGAGACCCTTATAGGGGTCAAATTTTCATGATCGTTGTAACAACTTTTATATTAATATAAGTGGCACTATTACTACTATGTTGAGTATTTCGTTCGAACCTTGAATGGTCTTTGAGAACCCCAAATACTTGTTTCATACCTTCAGTCTTACAAATAACTTTCATTCTTCTTTTGTAAGACTCATACTATCATCTGTTGTTGAACTATAGCGATTTAGTTCATGAGACACACACATTTTCCATTCTATGAAATTCTTATCCTTGTCTTTTCAATCTATAGTTGAAGGATGCCTCCGCGTAGGAATCCGAGGCGAAACAACGGTGAGGAAGCACCTATACCAGCACCACCTCCACCACCCCAATTTGATGCTGTTATGTTTCAAGCAGCAGTCACCGCAGCAGTGGCAGCTGCCATGTCACAGATCAATAACTCAAGTACTAATGGCTCGGGATCTGGCACACACCCATCCAACCATGGCGAGAGTCATGGACCACCTCGGGAATGCACCTATAAGGACTTCACTAATGCCAAGCCCCGAATGTTTTATGGTACTGGTGGTGTGATGGCCCTGAGGCAGTGGATCGAAAGGACGGAGGCAGTCTTTGAAATATGCTCCTGCCCCGAGCACAGCAAGGTCAAATTTGCAACTTTCACCCTTCTCGATAAAGCTTTAACTTGGTGGAATGGCCACGTTAAAGTACTTACCCTAATCGTGGCAAACTCCATAAGCTGGGAGAACTTGAAGGCCATGATGATGAGAGAATACTGCCCACGGGGAGAGATTCAAAAGCTTGAACACGAGCTATGGACTCTCGGAATGGTTGGTACCGACATCGCTACTTATACCAACAGATTCTGCGAGCTGGCAATCCTTTGTCCAGATATGATTGCTCCCGAGAGCAAGAAGATAGAAAGGTACATCTGGGGACTGACGCCCCAAATGCGATCAAGCGTGTTAGCTTCTAAACTTGACACCTTTGAAAGTGCTAAGGAACTGGCACAATCTCTGATCGACTACGGAGGTCATCAGAACTCAACCACTTCTGCACCAGCCCCACAGAAAGCAAACAACAACTACAACAACTACAACAACAACAATGGCAGGAAGAGGGCATGGATTAAAGGGAAGGGTGGATCTTCCCAAGAATCCGCAAAGAAACAGCTGGTGTCAGTAAATGCTGCCACTGTACCTGCTACAGCCCCTACAAATACCTACCCAACAAAGCCTTATATAGGCAACCTCCCAAAATGCACCAAATGCAATTACCACCACCATGGACTTTGTCGAGCTATGCAGTGCGCCAACTGCAGCCAGAAAGGGCACACAGCCCGTTTCTGCAAGGAACCCGCAAAGCCGATCACTCAAATTCCCGGTGCGGGTGTAGGGCAGGCTTGCTACGGTTGTGGCGAGGTGGGCCACTACCAGAGAAACTGTCCTAAGGCAGCAGGCACCGGAGGTGTGAGACGAGTTTTGGCAATAGGCCACAACGAAGCTGTAGCTGACCCAACTATTGTTGCTGGTACGTTCCTTCTCGATAATTCATACGCATGCATATTATTCGATAGTGGAGCGGAGAGAAGTTTCGTGAGTCAAAACTTTATTCATTTACTAAAACCTAAACCTAGCAAGTTAGAAAAATCATTCACTATAGAGATGGCCAATGGAAAAACCGAAAACACAAATTGCATATACATGGGCTGTACGTTAACATTAGACGGCCATTCTTTCCCAATCAATCTCATGCCGGTTCAAATTAAAAGTTTCGACGTCATAGTCGGCATGGATTGGTTGAGCCTTCTTCGCGCCGACATCATGTGCTTTGAGAAAGCAGTCCGTCTTAACCTCCCAAACAACGAAACATTAGTTATCTACGGCGACAAATCTAGTGCAAACCTTCGCATCATTTCGTGCATCCAAGCTCGAAAGTGCTTGCGGAAGGATTGTCGAGCATTCCTAGCGCACATCGTCGATACAAGTCAAGAACTGAAGGACATCAAGAGCATCTCGGTAGTACGCGACTTTCCCGATATCTTTCCAGAAGAACTGCCAGGATTACCACCGCAACGCCAAGTCGAGTTTAGAATCGACTTAATTCCAGGAGCTACCCCCGTAGCGAAGTCGCCTTATCGTCTTGCACCAGCAGAGATGCAGGAACTTTCCAGTCAACTTAATGAACTCCTTCACAAAGGATTCATAAGACCAAGTTTCTCACCTTGGGGAGCACCAGTCTTGTTTGTAAAGAAGAAAGACGGATCGTTCCGTATGTGCATCGACTACAGAGAGCTGAACAAACTTACTGTCAAGAACCGCTATCCTCTACCCCGTATCGACGACCTATTCGATCAACTTCAAGGGGCGAACTACTTCTCCAAAATAGACCTACGATCCGGATATCATCAATTACGAGTTCTAGAGAGGGACATTCCAAAGACAGCCTTCCGAACTCGTTATGGACACTACGAATTCGTGGTGATGCCGTTCGGATTAACCAATGCACCAGCAGTATTTATGGACCTAATGAATAGGGTATGCCGCCCTTACTTGGATCAGTTCGTCATCGTCTTTATCGATGATATACTTATCTACTCTCGAAGTGAGGAAGAGCATAGTCAACACCTACGAAAAGTCCTAGAAACACTGCGAACGGAGAAACTATATGCGAAGTTCTCTAAATGCGAATTTTGGATTCGAAGAGTCGAATTTTTAGGTCACGTTGTTAGCGAGAAAGGTATACACGTGGACCCCTCCAAAATTAAGGCTATTGAGAACTGGTCTGCACCAAAGACACCTACAGAAATTCGTCAATTTCTAGGTCTAGCTGGCTACTATCGTAGATTCATAAAGAACTTTTCGAGCATTGCGAAACCTCTTACTTCATTAACCCAGAAAGGTGTGGCCTTTGACTGGGAAGCGAAACAAGAGAAGGCATTCCAGACACTAAAGCAGGCCTTGTGCACCGCACCGATACTATCCCTCCCCGAAGGGATAGAAGACTTCGTGGTGTATTGCGATGCTTCAAATCAAGGACTTGGTTGTGTTCTTATGCAGAGAGGGAAGGTTATCGCTTATGCCTCCCGACAGCTTAAGACACACGAAGTGAACTATACGACACATGACCTCGAGTTAGGAGCAGTGGTATTTGCTCTGAAGATCTGGAGGCACTACTTATACGGAACAAAGAGTACTATATTCACCGATCACAAGAGCCTTCAACACATTTTCGATCAGAAGGAACTCAACATGCGACAACGACGATGGGTTGAGTTACTGAATGACTACGAATGCGAAATTCGTTATCATCCTGGCAAGGCCAACGTAGTAGCCGACGCCCTCAGTCGAAAGGAATACACTGGTCGGAGGGTCAAATCTCTGACCATGACTATCCATTCCCACCTATCCACACAAATTAAGGAAGCACAAATGGAAGCTTTGCAACCTGAAAATGTGGCGGGTGAATCCCTGCGAGGAATGGAGAAGAATTTAGAAGTCAAGGGTGGCGGAGCCTACTATCTCATGGACCGAATCTGGACCCCAAATCATGGTGGTTTCAGAAACGTAGTCATGACCGAGGCTCACAATTCAAGATATTCCGTTCACCCGGGTTCAGATAAAATGTATCTGGATCTTAAGAAACTGTACTGGTGGCCTAACATGAAAGCAGAAATTGCTACCTTCGTGAGTAAATGTCTTACTTGCGCTAAGGTTAAGGTCGAGTATCAGAAACCGTCAGGACTACTACAACAACCAGAGATACCGGAATGGAAATGGGAGCGGATTACTATGGACTTCATAACCAAGTTACCCAAGACGACAATTGGACTCGATACCATATGGGTCATTGTCGACAGATTGACCAAATCCGCACATTTCCTACCCATCAAGGAGACTGACAAAATGGAGAAGCTGACAAGAACTTACTTAAGGGAAGTAGTGCGACTGCATGGTGTTCCGATATCCATTATCTCCGATCGAGATAGTAGATTCACTTCAAGGTTCTGGCAATCACTACAAAGTTCCCTGGGAACTAGGCTAGACATGAGTACAGCCTACCACCCACAGACAGACGGACAAAGTGAGAGAACAATACAAACTTTAGAAGACATGCTGAGAGCCTGCGTGATTGACTTTGGAAAGGCATGGGATATTCATTTACCCCTTGTCGAATTTTCATACAACAATAGTTATCATACAAGCATAAAGGCTGCTCCGTTTGAAGCCCTCTATGGTCGAAAGTGCAGATCCCCTCTGTGCTGGACTGAAGTTGGCGATACCCAGTTAGCTAGAGGAAGAGTTCCTGAAAGCACTCTCACAGGTCCGGAGATCATACGTGAAACAACAGAGAAGATCGTTCAGATTCGTGAACGATTGAAGGCCTCAAGAGACCGACAGAAAAGCTACGCTGACCAAAGGAGGAAACCTTTAGAATTCCAGGTAGGAGACCACGTCTTATTAAAGGTCTCACCGTGGAAGGGTTTAATACGATTTGGAAAGCGTGGGAAACTAAATCCAAGATACATAGGGCCTTTCGAGATTCTTGCCAGAATCGGCCCTGTGGCTTACAAGCTTAACCTACCGCGCGAACTTAGTAACATCCATCCAACCTTCCACGTCTCAAACTTGAAAAAGTGTCTGTCCGACGAGACTCTTGTTATTCCACTCGACGAGATCGAGATCAACGAGAGCCTCAACTTTGTGGAAGAGCCAGTAGAAATCATGGATCGAGAGGTCAAACAAACAAAACAAAGTCGCATACCCATCGTGAAGGTTCGCTGGAACGCCAAGCGGGGACCCGAATTCACATGGGAACGCGAAGATCAGATGAAACAAAAGTACCCTCATCTCTTTCATGTTCACTAGTATCTTTGCTACTTTAAATTTCGGGACGAAATTCTCTCTAACGGGGGGATGATGTGGCAACCCGATATTTCAACTCCTTGTAAGGACCAGAATGGGTCAAGTATTGTAACCGCTTCTAAGTAATAAAATTTACTTTCATAATAAAACGTACAAATAGTTCTATTTAATTTCCTTCTATGATTAAATGTCTTTGAACCATAATCGTATGTGAAAAGAACGCCCAAATCCGACTTCATATAGCGAAGATGTGATTTTTCCAAGTTCGGCTTAGCAACAGACCGCTAAAAACTCGAATCGGAGATCGAGCGACTTTTGGCCGGAATGACCTAAACGAGAATCGAAGGTCTCGACAATGGTATTCCAGCGGTAAAAAGTCTGGCAAAAACCGACATCAGATAAAGAAGTTATGAATTTTCTAAGAAATTCCTTAAACACGATGGATTTTTAATAAATAATAAAAATATAATTTTGGAATTTGCCGACGGTGTCTAAACGAAAGTTGTAGAGCGTAGTCTCACCTACGCGAGGATATAAAGACCATCGAAAACGGAGTTCGTATGAAGAAGATATGGATTTTTGAAGTTTATTAAATATATTATTTATTTATTTAATTCAAAATTCGGATATTATCCGAAGGGGAGTCAGCATCCTCCTCCGAAGTACGCGCTGCGTACTCCTGTACGCCCCGCGTAACCGAGAGGATTGGCCTCGGATCGTCCACGTCGCCATATCCGAGGAATCCGATCCATCCGACCCGTCCGACCCGTCCGACCCGTCCGACCCGACGTCCCATCCGACCCGGCGTCCCATCCGACCCACCTCCCCAACAACCCGTCCCATCCGAACCGAGGCAGTCGAGGCTTCGGTCATGCATGACGTACGCGTACGCAGCGCGTACGAGCGTACGCCCCGCGTACCGAGGCAGACCAGCCTTCCTATAAATAGAATGCGAGGGTTTCCAAAGAAAGGGTTCATTTCTCTTCTCTCTCTCCCAACTTTGCCTCGTTTTCCGTGTCCGTTCAAACCCGAAGCTCTGGTCTTTTTGGCTCAAGTCCCGAAGGTCGATTTTACTCCCGAGATTCCCGAGAATCCCGAGGAAAATCCGTTTCCCGAGACGAAACTCTGCCCGGTTTTCCATCTCGCTATCTTCAAACTTTCAAGTGAGTTTCATACCCCTAAATCAACCTTTTTAATTAGTCTAAATACTTTTATATGCTTTCAAAGGGGGGGATTACAAGTAAAACACACGAGTATTATCGTGCGTTACTTAAAGAAATTCTTTTATATACTGTTATATATTCAAATCACATGCGATTTATAAACATTTAAAGGAACTTATATATATATATGTATATATGTATATATATAACATATGTCACAATAGCATTTTCCCTTTTAAAAATATAATGTTGTTGTAATGCATGTATAAACTAATCTGTTCTGAGATTTTTCTTGTCTATCCTAGACTCTACACCCAAAAATCTATACTTTCATAAACAAGCGATTCCTTTTCTCAATGTTTCTAAACAAACAAGACACGCTTTTTGGAAACTATAATAGGTATGGTTTTACGAAACAAATTTCTAACTCTTATGTAGTAGAATCACATATTTCAAGAAGTTCACTTTCGTGTACAAGAACAAACGTAACATTTTAACAAGTAGATCTGTTTTTATACCACGAATTTGTGAGACACTAACTTCATGTACGTTCGAGTACACATTTCAAGTCCTGTATTATATACCAGAATCCCTTGGAGGGGGAGCATGGTGTTTGTGTATAGATCTATACGGGCTTGACAAACCCGCGCCCTGACTGTTAGCTGCAGTCCACCGTTTGGGGTGACAAACGTCATAACATTTCAACGCCTGAAGAACGTTGTGTATAGGCATTCAGAGTCAATAGTATGGTTATAAAACTCACAAGGGGTATTAAAATGCATTGATTTACAAGGTTTTCAAATTCATTGGTTCTTTTACATTTACATACATTTTAGAAACAAACATTGGTCTTGAGTGAAGGCTACTTTTATACTAGTAGAAAATATTGGATTTTCTAACCACAAACAAACGAAGATAAAACATTTCAGTTCATTCAAACATTGTCACTTAAATACTTATGAAATTCACCAGCTTAAATGCTGATCTACTCTTTCAAAATTACTTGTATGTCCCAGGAAATCAGTAATTTCAGGTATTCATTTCGCTTTTAATGAAGGGATGCTGCGGCACCAGTTTAATCTCGTATTTTGACATCATATTGTAATTGAGTTTTGAACATGTAACTTTTGACAAATGTAAACTTTCAATTATATATATGATGGTTGTATTGCTTTCTTTACTATGTATTCATTTGTTACGTTACCACATGAAGTCATCCGCCCCCGAACGTTTCCGCCGTTCAGGTTTGGGGGTGTGACACATTCCATATATATAAAAGTCCATATTTAATTAGTTCCTTTTGATCACTTAATTAATTATAAATTAGTTCTTGATCAATACTAATTAAATAATATGATTCCATATTAATATATTAGAACTTATAATATATTAATATTAATCATAAACATACTATTCTCAAAAGATTATCCATATAAATTGTGTCGGTGAAGTGCAACCCAAATGGACCATGCCGGGTCGGGTCAAGTACATACCAAATATAGTTATGGACTTAGACATTAATCCAACAGTCTCCCACTTGGATAAGTCTAAAACTATTATTGCGTATGACTTCAAACCTAACTGGCAATCGTAGCTCTTAAAGCCGCTGTCGAACTCTGATCTTGTAGATGAACTCTGACCTTTGTCAATGACTTGTCCATTAGATAAGGGATCATATATTCCTCCATTCTAGATATCATATGGACCGAGACATGGATTATAATCATTCTCTCTATCCATTTGTTGTTTCCCGATTTGCGATTTATGACGACTGACTAATTGAACAAATCAAATCAGTCCTGGCCCGGCCGAGAACTTCCATTTGTCATCATCAAATCATCGAGGGGCCCAATGATATCGCTTTTATCCCGAAGGTAAAAGGAACGGATAAACTTCGACTCATATGGCTTGTTCTACTACTTGTTGAATCATACACAAAGGCACGTTTTATAACACCGAGTTACCGTATGCGTTTTCGTGCAATCAATGTACTATCAACTCATAGTAACAACTCATATCTCTAGGTTTGAAGAATATAAGATATTATCGTCTCATGATCACTCGTGATAAAATCCATGAAGTGATTCCAATGAGCGCGGGTTGAATCCAATACTCAGAACTTATGAGCACTCATGAGTGTTGTAGCCCTTTGTCCAACACCTTAGACCTCTACAAGCCAACCCATGACAGTCTTAATTCATATCTACTTCCAACATATGACCGACTGTGGATGGTTTGAATAACTTAGTCATTCCAGAAGAATAACCCAGTTTATTCGGGAAGTCAAAACATGCAAAATGAAACACAATAATAATTGAATCCAATATGGTATCAACCCTTTGAACATAAATAAAACACCTTTTATTTATCACCATATGATTACACATTATTCATTGTATACTGTTTCAGCTATCAACTTTATTCTTGAATTTAAAACAATAGTTGTCCCATGCTCCAAGCATGTACACTATGTTTTCTTAAACACTAGTCATGCAATACACCAAGTATGCATACTATGTTTGTCTATGACCTTTACTTTGTGAACTAGATCAATTGAACATAACTTCAATGATTCTCTTTTCACATTCCCAAATCCTTACTGCAAATGCAAGAATTCCAAATTCATGCCATTTACTGAAATCTGTTAGATTCTAAACTTATATGCATTGATCCTCTTGTAACGATTATGCACAAACTCACAAAGACTTGGCAACAATCATTACAGAGTATTCCAAAGGAGATCAACTCCTTGGAAATATCCTTCTTGCATTAAGTTTCCTTAATCTTACACAGATTGAAATTTCTAACTTTGAAAATTTCCAGATTCCATTTTGACTATCACTTCTGGACAAGAGTTGCCTCCTTCCAGATTATGTCAATATGGTCCTTCCAGAATTATCACTACACTTCCAACTGTCCTTGAGTAACCAATCTTTGGTAAACCTTAGATTGTCCTTGACAATTGTTTAATCCTTTTAGTCATATCCAGTTCTAAACCTTTTCCCTTCTTAATGCCCCAGGCATTTGGAAAATTTTAGAACAGATGAATATAGCACATGTAATCGATCCTATATCTGAAGCATATGGGACACGATTCATGATGTCTCACATAAAGACTAAACCAGTCTTTTGCTATAACATTTCCATTTCTATTTGCCAAGTTCTCATAATTCAGATTATGAAAAGGGATGTCGTAATCATAATCGAATTTTAGAACGCAAATAATGGACCCGTATACAGAATTTCCTTATGTTGAGCCATTCCAACATGAAATTCATATATATCCTTGACTAAATGATTAAAACCTCATGATCTAAGCTTATAGATTTGAGATGAAGTATAATTTCCTCTCCCTTAATTATAGCAAAACAACTCTTTCCCAATTGAAACTTTTGTTTTTCTATAATTAACATTGCTAACTTGCAATACTTATCATAATTATCATGCTCCCACTAACATGATGATTATTAGCATAACACTTATGCTCCCACTAACTTTGACATGTACCCAGAAATCAGCTGGACTTCTAGAAATCAATACTTCATTGACTTTCTTACCAAAGTTCAGATTTCTGATACTAGATTGTTTTGATAAGACTTTATCAAAATCATACACCTTCCCTTAGATAGCACACTTGTGAGTCTAAACAATTATGAAGATGTATGCCGTAATCATAATGGTTAGACCTTTTTGCCACTTCTCACAAGTCCAGGTTAGTGTGCCGGTAAACCACACACGCTCCACTAACGACTTTAAGAATGCAAATATCACAATTGCTATCTAGCTAAAATCTACTTAGTGAAAGTGTTTCCTCACCATCATTTTCATGAATCGGAGAGAAACCTTATGACACTTAGATTTAATGGTGTATGTGTTCTTATCCATGTGAATTGTCAAAATCATAGTCACAAGACAAGGATAATGACAAATCCAAACTCATATGGACTGAACTCAATCTTAATTTCTTGCCACCTGGCAGTTCAAGGGCCTGCCATTGCTTCCAAGTAGTTGTGTAACCAATTGAGAACTCTAAGAACTCATATGCAAAGCCAACTTTAACTGGAATGGGCACAGAATATGTCAACACGATAGGTTGTAAACCTCAAGTCGTGTTCTAGTGAAGAACTTCAGATTCTATTCTTGATTAGTTCTTGAGACTTTCAAGACCTTAAAGACTCCCACTGTCCTTTTGACCTATAAGACTCCCTTGTCAAATATCCAAGAGATATTGCGGATTCTAATCAAGAAAAACACTTTACCCAATTGGCCTAAGTTGGTCTTTGTTTTATCCAAAACATCACAACTTACCAATTCCAAATGTACAAGAGTAGAAAACTTTTACTCTTACATTTGACAAGTGTTTTAAACCTTCTTTAAGACATGTCACTCATGTTACAATCTTGGAGTATGACTCTAAGACTTGTATTGGCACAAAGTATGACTCATCTTCTTGATTTAACCATTTCAACAATTCAAGATCCCTCTTCTTAGTCATAAGAATGCACTAAGACTTCCTTAGAGAACTAATTACGCTATGGTATCTTAATCATTAAGATGATCACAAAAACTGATACTAAAGTACTCTCCCATCTTTTCAGATTTGAGAAACTTTTATCCTTCTGCCTAGATTGATTCTTCTTATTCGCTCTGCCTTACATTGGAACCTTTTTTTCCAATGTCTCAGAGTTACACTTAAGCATGTAAGTATAATCATATTTACTGAGCTTTAGTAAACTATGACGAATAGTCTTATCAAACTTTTGTGGTGGACTTAATCAGTGCACAAGAATGTGTACTCGATCCTTTAGTCCTTTACTTGACTCACACATCCATGTGAACAAGTAATTAGTCTTAATTTCCCAATACTTGAAGGTTCTCATTCATCATGCTATATAACTTGCATGATTCCAAGTTCCGGTCCAATTGAAACTTGGGTGATGAGAATCTTTCCTTATTTGGTAAATTTAGACATTACCACAAATGAAAGAATCAATTTCATATTTCCACTCTTGCTCTTAATGGAATCACATAAGCAACAATTTTTCCTCAAATGCCATTGTAAGGATATTTTAAAATAAAATCAAAAATTTTCTTTTATTTTAAAACTTTGCGGAAAAACTTATCCTTACAATCCATATGAAAACTTGTTGTTGTCTATTCCTAGGCAATATCTCATAACTCCTAAGAAGTAGCTCATGAATCCGATCTTCAAACTACGCGATAGAAATCCATCTACGCGATCAGATTCAGCATATTCTTTCTTTAAGTTTCTTCACTTTTCTTTGATTCTTAAAACATCACCATGTGACCCAGTCACATCATGTATCAAGAATCTCATAATAGAAACTTAACAGAGTTAGATAGTGGACTTTACCTGAAGTAGAGTCAAACTTATTGACTTTAACATCCTTAGGTAAATTTGGCAGCTTCGCAACCAATGCCCCTTCCTTTGGCAATATAAACATATGGAGCCTTTGATAATGGTACACGGGACTATCATAGACTTAGCTTTTCTCTTTACCATTTGGTCAACCGAGTTGACTATGGCCGATCCCTTTCCATTGGGAAGAGAATGCTTTCCTGGATTTCCTGTGTCACTATTGTCAATGTCCATCAAGTTTTAAGGAAGTTGATCTTAACAAATAGATAAGATCATTAAGGGTCTTGTCATAGTCTGTTTCATAGGTTTCCCAAAGGGACTCACTATGTGACTTAGAAAGTGATTGAACCACCAACTTTCTCAGGACTTTGACACCCAACTCTCCCGGCTTGTCAATATGTGACTACATCTCCAAGATGTGATCACACCTAGACCTTGCCTTGCCAATAGGACTTGAGTGACCTTGAACTTGTGGGTTAGGGAGAATAATTGAAGGAGGTGAAAGAAGTATGATTTCCAAGGGACATCATCTTCATTTAGGAAAGCTTGTTTCAAGAGATTTGGAAAGATCATATATGTCTAAACCAGACATCTTTCGGGAGATATTCAAGATAGTTGATCTTAAGTCCTTAATATAACACCCAATATGAAATATTAAGGCTAGGACCCAACAAACTATTTTATAACTTAGAAGAGGGATGCCGTAATCCAAGCTATAAAATATTTGAAGGTAGGTGAATGACGATTCACCAATTTCCACCAAGATAAACGAAATGTATTATTAGGTTTTAATTGGTTTTTAAACTCCTAGATCTATTGAGATTCATTGAACTGTTCAATGGCATGTTTCAATCTCGAGTGTGCCCCCTCAGGTTTTGTGACTGGGATGCCGAGGATCACAAAACAAGGTGTGAAGTAACCATGCAAATTACTTGGTACCCTTAAGTGTTTACCCCTCAATCGATGTGCCGGTTAACCACACACGCTCCACCGATACTATGATAAACATTAAGTTACCCTTTGCCTACCTTGTTAAATACGAGTTAGTGTGCCGGTTAACCACACACGCTCCACTAACCGACTTAAACAAAGTGTAAAGTGTAATTTCATGGGTTAGCACCTTATTCACATTTTTCCTAAGTAACTAAGATTGGGTATTATTAAGAGTTTAGTTACTTAGTATTTATCATTAATACTTTTAATGAAGGGAGAATTATAGTCCTGTCAAACCCGTTCGGCTAACGACCCTCCACCAGTCAAGCAAGCGGTGGGTGAGAGTAGACACCCATTAAGTTGCCATTTTATAGCCAACAACCTTATACCCACCTTATAGACCGGCTTCGTGAATGAGGCGTACTAGCGGTAAGACTGACTTTACTCTTATACATATATATTATTAACTTATAATATTATAAAGTATAAGGGTTAAATTTTAACTTTTAAAATTCTAAGGGCTAACTTGGAATTAAAGTATTCATAAGAGAAAACTTTACAAATTCCAAAACTTGAGGGCAAGTTTTGAAACTATTCAAAACTAATTAATTCCATAACTTATGTGTTTAAAGTAGTTTTAATCCAAAAACTCTTCAAGTTCCATAACTTGAGGACAAGTTATGGAAGACTTTAAACTAATAAAAAATTAACTTTTTCTTTATTTTATAACTTATGGAATTAATTAAGGTTATACTTTTTTTTTTATTATTTAATGAAGAGACTCTTGGTCCTCCATAACTTCAGGACAAATTATGGAGTCATAACACCTTTTAATTAGAACTAGACTCTTCATTTTTGTAACCTTTGCCAACTTTTATGAGTTTTAAGATTCATAAATGTGACTTATAAATTACATAAACACATTTTATGAACTTCTTTTAGATTAATTTGGATTAAAAACCAACTATCACATAATTTTATTCATTAATCTAAATTCACTCATAAAACAAGGTAACACGAAAAACTTTTGGTGATCCATAACTTATGGAGGTTTCAAAAAAATAAAACTCTTTAGATCAAACTTTTAAAACTAATAAAATAATCATATCATTTTATCTTTTATTAAATTTGACCTAATTCAACTCATAAAGCAAATTATTCAAATTTTACAAATAATTAGTTTTTCACAAGAACAAGTAATTATCTTAAAATTTGACGAACTTCATGTTGTTTTTTTTTTCCAACTTTGAAAATAAAATATTTGCATCAATATAACAGAAAACAACCCGTGGCTCTGATACCACTGTTGGGTTTTGAGCATTCTAACACTCCTATGGTGTACATGCAACCCTATAAACCTTGGATCTATGTTTTCTCTATTATACATGCAAATAAGAACTTTCCACGGCTTTAATCCTAACTAGCATATTATGATGTTCTTAATCTACAAAGTACTAGTTAGAAGACATACCTTTTGATGTAGCTTGATGTCTTCAAGCTTTAAGAGCTTAGCCCCAATAGTGTGGAAGCCTCAAGTGGAATCACAAATCACCAAGACACCTTGGAAGACTTTAGAGAATATGAATACTTGGTTCTCTCTTAGTGAAATCGGCTAGCCCTCTTAATGTATCACACTAGTGCCAATTTCACCAACCAAAGACATCTTTATATAGTATGTAGGATTAGGGTTAAACCCTAATACCCATGACCTTTCATTTCCTAGGATCCATGGATTAAACACTCCATGGACTATCCATGAAAGCTTAGCCCAACCTAAATGAACTTGGCCCATTCCATATATATAAGAGTCCATATTTAATTAGTTCCTTTTGATCACTTAATTAATTATAAATTAGTTCTTGATCAATACTAATTAAATAATATGATTCCATATTAATATATTAGAACTTATAATATATTAATATTAATCATAAACATACTATTCTCAAAAGATTATCCATATAAATTGTGTCGGTGAAGTGCAACCCAAATGGACCATGCCGGGTCGGGTCAAGTACATACCAAATATAGTTATGGACTTAGACATTAATCCAACAACAATAACCTTGTTCACATGCAAAGGAATGGGAACCAAATCAATCTAATACTCCTCACTGAACAACTGAAGAGTACAACCCCGATGAAACCTCACAACCCGAACAAATCTATCATCTATGATCTTGACATCTAATGGACAATCCAGCTTCTCCGGATCTCTAACAAACCTCTTGCTAACCGCAAGCGATACAAAGGATCTATTAGCTACCGAATCAAACAACACCAAAGCAGAAATACCGTTCACGAGTAACGATCCTTAAATAAAACACATAAATATAAGCTGAAAAATCAATATAAATCAAGAGATAAGGAGAAGATACATACCCATCACAATGTCGGGAGTTTCACGAGCCTCCTTGCCCATCGACTAAAATTTCGTAGTCTTCAGCACAGGTGCATCCGCCAGACCCTAGCGGTCGTCAGTAATCCGAAGAGTTGTAGGAGCGAGTGCTGACACCGGTCCTGCTGCAGCTAAAATAGGATAATGGGCCTTCTTGTGGCCCATTTGATTGCAATGAAAACAAATCTGATCAGATATCGAGGTGGTGGTGGTAGTAGCAGTGCAATCCCTGTTGATATGACTTGTCCGACCGCACTTGAAGCAGCCATAACCACCCACCCTGCACGACCCATCGTGTAGCCTGTCGCACTTGCCACAACCGCCCCGGACCTGCTGGCCCTTCTCTCTTGCATCAACAACCTTGTGTCTCTTGCCCGAACCCCCGGATACCTGAGCCTCATCTGTCTTCCTCTTCCTCTCCATCTAGAGATCAATCTCCCTTTCCCTAGCCCTCGCTATCATATCCTCCAGTGTCTTGCAACTGGATCGGCTCACAAACTGCCTAATATCGCTCCTCAACATCTCGTGATACCTCGCTTTCTTCATCTCCTCGTCTGCAACTTAGTGCGGAACAAAAAGTGCCCTCTCTTGAAACATCGCGGTGATCTCAACCACTGTCTCTATAGTCTGGCGAAGATCCTGAAATTCTTGTGCCAACTGCTGCACCTCAATCACCGGTGCAAACTTAGCCCTAAACCTAGTCACAAAATCATCCCATGACATCATATGAACAACCGCACGTCCTACCTCCTCCCACTAATCTCATGCCCTGTCCTTCAGAAGATAGGAAACAAGTCTTACGTTTGCCCCATCGGGGAAATTGCACATGTGGAAGGCATTAGCAACATCCTCTAACAACCTCCTGCTCGCTATCGGGTCCTTCGCCCTGTGATAGTCCGGATCACCACATGCCAGAAACTCCCCGAAAGTCAAAGAACACGCTCCTACCAAGGTCACCTTCTCAGAACGAAACAAGCTCAACCGCTCATCCAAAAACTCCAGAATGCCCTCCTTGACTGCACCAAAGATCATAAGATCCTTCTCAAGAATGCAACGCGTAATCTTAGACGAGATGAACTCCTTAGTCTGATCATCCAGCTGCCCAACTCCAGATCCTGAGCCCGAGCCCTCCCTAGTAGCAAAACTGCCAACAGGTCTGCCCCATAGAGTCACCATACTAAAAATAGACCATATAAACCATCAGAATACACATCGAAATATATCGAGGGATCATAAAATCTACAAGCTTCTTAGTTTCATTGCAAATCTCCTTGACTCGAGTACGGATCCTCTACTTCTAGTCGTACGAGCCCATACTACCTTCCACATATATCCTTACTTTCCTCAAGGATAGCCTTGAATCCGCCAAGTCACCTTATATCCATATAATTAACCCTTATCAAGATAAGGATCCCATCACTAGATGTCATCATAGGTTTTCCTAGGAAAATTCCACACCACTCTTCACCATCAGCTGCAGAAGCAACTCTTGCTAACTTCCTCTAACTAGCTTACGAATATAATTACATATCACCAAAACCAGATAATTCTTCGAATGAGGGGTCTCACACTACAACGTTTGGACTCAAGAGTATGTAACTTAGCATATTCGCTTACTAGTTAGTTGAAGCTACTGCGAACTCCTAAAAAGCACAAAGCAAGTAGCATTCGAGCATCAAGTAATCAGAACCAAGCCTCACCTAATCAGGCCACCCGATCACTTACTGATCAGTACTAGCATACCAGTCTAAAAGCTCATACATTAGGCATACAAAGGCATCTCTCCTAGAATTCTATCATGCAAATATTAAGCAGATCCTTAGCCCTAACTAGCATGCGGTTCACAGATCAAATCATATCAGATAATATGTACAGGTATTTTGGGAAAACTTACCTGAGCTCGGTCGATTGCATGCACCACACCCTTTGTTTTCTTAGAAGACTCTTTTCTTAAAAATACATTTCTCTGTGAAAAACTTTATCAAATCCTCAGTTTGAGTTCAGACACACCCGATAGTATGTATGAATCCCTTAAACCAAGGCTTTGATACCAACTTGAAACGTCCCAATTCTTCTTACACGTCGTGACGAGCTGTCAAATGAAAGAAACCTTAGGGAAAATTGCATGTAATACCTTTCTCTACTATGTATCATGTTTATTTAGTTTAACAATCTCTCGATAAACTGGTCTTTTGTTTTGACCTAGTTATTGCATATGGAGATTAGAGGTTCAAAGGCTAAATAATTCAAATGGAGGAAGGATTGGAGGCTTTAATCATCGACAATCATTCAGTTTGCTTAATCATTATGTTTAGAATTCTTTGTTTGATTTATTTGTAATTTGTTTATAAGATTGTGGGTTAAAACTCTTTACTTTCTCTTAGATGTGCATGGACCTTAATATTGTGTGTAGATTCTATGATTTGGATATTGGAGGTCATTTAATTTATAATATTTTTTTAATCGATGATTCCTATGTGTTTAGTTTAATTCTTTTAAATTATTGTTGATTTTACAAGATCTAGAGGACCATTCTAATTACATATGCTTTTATCATACTTGTCCTGATCAATCACAACTCTGACTAGAGACCATGCCCGTCCCAGAGAGTGGGCGATAGCAGTGACTGTCTATGACCGATCTTTTAAAGGGGCCCAAAATTATACAGACTTTATTAATATAATGTTAGACATGATCAATTTTAAAGAGATTATTAGTGATTTAGCATCTCAATAAGCTAGAAGAAGTGTTTTTCTTTAAATATATGAGTTTTTTTATAGTAAAAAAATGTTATATCTAGAAGGTAGTATAATTAATTTTTTTCAATTATTAAGTTAACATAAAAATAGTTGATGAATTTTTTTTTGGAACGACCCTGCTAGAGACAGACCAAATCCTAGGGTTAGATTACTAAGGAAAGAACTTTAATGTGTCCGAGTTACATTATATGACCATTCTACGCATTTAATTAATTATCGTGACCATTGAGATTAAATATTGGATTAAGTCCCTTGTAAGATGAACTTAATAACGGAACTAGGGATTACTAGTTAAAATGACCATTGTAATTGGAGTCCTTAATTTCATAGGATTAAGGAATGGACCACAAGATCTAATCAACTTAGTAATCAGTGAAGTATAACCAATATCCATTGCATTTCACTTGAATCAACCATGATTACTAAGGGAATCGAGGCTAAGTGAAAGCATTTATTTATTCTTGTTTGCTAGTATTTGTTTTCAATATGGTTGTTTTGTGTTTGAAGATCAAATTCCCTTTAATTACCTTTTGATTATTGTTTTACCAATAATTACATTTTCTTTATTGATTCTAATCGTTCCTCAAGTGTTCAACAACCAGTTCTTACCTAAACTATATTACTGTGTGACTGATACACTTTTTTGGTTGTGTGATAGACCATAGTGAAAACAATTACAAATTTAAATTTGATTATAGATCACACATCACACTCAATTTAGGGAAATTGACTTATTAAGGTAATTAACTTTTCAGTTTGTTCACATCTGGGTAACTATTATTTTTTTGTACACATCTGGGTAACTATTATTTTTTTGTACACATCTAAGTAATGAACTTTTTGGAAGTGTTCACATATAACCATTATGACCGAATTATGACCGACTGTAGTAGGTTACATTCGGTCATAGTAGTCATATGTTAACACTTCCAAAAAGTTCGTCACTTAGATGTGTATAAAAAAATAGTTACACAGATGTGACAAACCGAAAAGTTAATTACAATAATAAGTAAATTTCTTTTCCTGCAAAGATTGTGATGCATTGGGTTGTGGTGGTGAATAATTCAATGAAAAAACAATGGGTTATGGTGTTGGTTCGCAAAGTTGAAGGACCGAAAAAAGAAAGGATGGTGAAGACGTCGATGTCACTAAAGATGGAAATAAAATAGAAGTTGATGAGGATGACAGATGAGATGATGGCTAGTGGGTTTTTCAAATGTGGTTTCAAGTTTAGGGTGATGAAATATAGATATGTGGGGTCTATTATTTTTTTAATATATAAAAAATAAATATATAAATAAGAAAATTAATTAAAAAAATATGTTAATAAGGACACAATAGTCTTTTTAGGCAAGACATGGACCAAAATGCAAAAAAAAAAAAAAAAACAGTAGAGATCATCCGAGTTAAAAAATAATAAGTTAGAGATCAAATACGCAAATTACCCCAAACCATAGGGATCATTCGTGTAATTTATTCTTACTTTTTCGGTTTATTCACATCTACTAACTATTTTTTATACACATCTAACTAACGAACTTTGTAAAGGTGTTTATATATTATCATTATGACCAGATGAAACCTGCACATCCGGTCATAACGGTCATTATATCCGGTCATTATGGTCATATGTGTTATAAAAAATTTGTTACCTAAATGTATATAAAAAATAATTACCAAGATATAAATAAACTCAGAATTAAAAAATAAATTATCTTAATAAGCAGCTTTTCTATTGGACAACTTATTGTTGGTTTGCGATAAAAAGGACACAATATTTCTTAGTCAAAATCCCTTTGCAAATAAAATAATAAAACAAATTGATATTGTCTTTTACCAAAGAGAATCGCCACAATTTGTTCCCTCATACTTGTGATAATTTTATCAAGAGTCCTTTGGAGTTCTTATGATTCAAGCTCTGTCTTGAATGCAACCCCGCACTTTATTATTATTATTATTATTATTATTATTATTATTTTAGATCTACCTTGTATATATCCCATTGTAATTATCTATAAATATATAAAAATTTGCTTTCACAAAATTGAGGTGATTGACATGATACAATCACATAAAGGGGCCAAGAGAAAAGCTAGTACAAATTTATTATCAAACTTTATGTTGAAACTTTTCTTCAATGGAAAAAACACACCAAAAAAGTTGTATTTTTTGCAACTAAAGCTATTTTTGCTTTGTGTAATTACACCAACCAATCACTACAACACGACTCGGTTTATTTTATGGTACACACGTACGGGTAAATGTTCTAAACATAATTGACAGAAACATGATTATAAGTTCATAACTTAATAAAACATGGTTATAACTTATAAGTTCATGTAAATAAATACATTATACTTGTGCATTGTGCGCCATTAAATTTTTAAAATTAAAATCCATACTGAGAAAGGGGGATCCAAAGGAGAGAAAAAGAAAGCAAAAGGGAAAGATATTCCTTTTATCTTTAGTGGTCAGAAGAGGTATCAGAAGCAGAAGAAGTGGAAGGATACTTGATTGATTGCAACGTTTAGAACCAACCTTTTCTAGTATTGTTTTTCTATCACCAATGCTTCCCTTTCATCGAATCTCACAAAGGAAACGTTTTCGTTTCCTTGTCTTTGTCTTTCATGGCTGGCATCTAGAGATCTTCCAGAAATAAACAAGTAAAATGACTTTTCCAGAATAGATTAATATTTTGAGATCATAACCTTAATCACAAAGATATGATCATGATGATGATGATGATGATCATGACCATCTTTATAGTTTTTTCTTTCTTCTTTTTTTTTTTCCCTAGATCGTACTACTTTTTTAAGCAAATGATTTAAATCTTGAAAATAGATATTAGTGATAATTAGGAGAATCTGATTTCAAACTAGTACTTTGTCAGATTCTAAACTAAATTACTAATTACATTTAAAAAAAAAATGGAAGTATCTCTATATCTAGATTTTTATGTAATCATGCATTATGGCGTATTCATACTTGTTGAGAATTTTTTATTAAAAAAACCCTTGTTTTCAATCAAAAGAATCATATAAACAAACATTCAAATTTAAATTTCTGGGAAACTAGAAATTATAAATCAGGATGAATTCTTGACAATTTAACATTCAATTCTGATTTTTGGGAAACATAACATGCCATCACTGTAAACACGTGAACAACATTGCAATTTTAAGAAGACAAAATCCAGAAACCGAATTAGGCAGAAATTAGAATTCATGATAATCTTGTGACTTGTGAGGAACTCTTCACTTCCCATTTATTGTGCAACTAGAAACCAAAAAAAAAAAAAAAAAGAGAGAGAAATCGTGTGATTTAAATTAATTTGGACCCTAGTATATATTTTAACACAAGCATCTGTGATCTGTAAACAAGATATGACTATATGAGTGACACCTTCATCAGCGAGAGCTAACTGAAACGTTCAGATATCAAAACCATAGACGCAGAAAGATAATTAGAAGAAATCAACAAATCATGTCCCAACTTCAATATATCATCACGACCAGATAAACTAACGAATAACTGGTTTTGATTAGTAACTAAAAACAGTCTAATGAACTTTATAAGTTCAAAAAAGTAAGAAAAAAAAAATTAACAATCAACAAGGAGAAGGAGGCATGAGTTTCAACCCTAAATCATCCTTTTCAAGAATCAATCTTGCCTTGTGAGTCTCCACCATTGTATTAGCACTCCCGTACTCTGGGTGCACTCTCTTCTTCGACAACGGAACTCCAAAAAGCTTCGTTCTTGCAGCGTTGTTTACTGTATCTTGATCTCTTACAATGTTTCTGATTGTCGAATCATAAAGCTCCAGCTGATGAGGTTGACTAGGGTACACAACAGTTGCATTCGCGTTATTGAAAAAAGACGTCGTTTGCTGCTGCTTTTGCACCATTAATGGGTTGTTTGTTGAAGGTAAGAGAAGAGATGAAGGGTATGTGTTACTTGGTGTCACCGGTTTCACGTGGTTTTGTACGAAGTAGATAACATCGTTGTAAAGCTTTCGCATGTGTGCGAGTTCGGACATCAGCATGTTATTGCTTCTCCGAAGCCTCTCGTTATCCTCTGATAACGCTGTCACGGAGTTACCTCTAATGTTGCTCGAAATACTGTTGTTTGGAAAGATCCCGAACATCGTAGCTGCTGTTGTTGCGGAGGCGGTGGTGGTTGGTGAAGAGAGAGGTGGTGGGGAGTCACAGTATAGGTGGTCGTCGGAGTTTGGTGGGGATATACTGTCACGTGTAGATGGATAAGAAAAGAAACCATTTCCTCCTCCGTTAATGCCCGTGAAATGGTGGTGGTTTAGCCCAACGTGTGGCTGTGATGTTTTCCGGCGGTGGATCTCACACAACATATGTTTTTCTCCTTTCTTGAAGAACTCATTCGCAAACTCCCATCTGTCTGGGACGATTTTTCTAAAACCCTAATCATCATAAACAAAAACACAAACACAAACACAAAATCAGTATATATCCACGATGATATATAAACACTGAGATAATTAATTAAACAAATCAAAGAGATAGTTACATACATAGGTGTTGAGTTGGCGAACGAAGGACGAGAAGTTGTTGTGTTTGAAGTAATTCGGAAGAAGATCACGAGCGAATTCCGGCGGACGCCAGACAACGAAGGTTGTGTCGTCTTCACCCCATGAAACGATATGATCAGTTGAAGGATCATCAACCAATTGATAGGTTTTAGTGAGGAAAGGAGCAGGCATTGATTTGTGGGACTCTAGTGATAATAATATCCCTTCACATGAGTTATCTATCATCGACGCCATGACAATCGTACCTTCTTTCAAATCTTCTGGGTGTTTCTACTTATGATCCTAGAGAGAGAAAGAAGGAGACAGAGAAAGATGAGGGTTGGTGGAAGAGGGGTAGAAAACGGGAGTTCAAATCTTGACATTTAGTACACCTTTTTAAACACCAAAAAAAATTAACTATTAAACCAAATCTTAACCAAGATTAACAAAAAAGCTTAGACATATACGACTGAAATCCATGTTATTAATATTGTTTAACGAAGAGGAATTAAACAAAACACAAACGAAAGGATACAAGATAACTTTAGTTCGCCGACCAGATTGTGTTGTGCATTAACTTTAGAGTAAATTTATAAGGGAAAAAGGGGATCTAAAAGTATGTATATTACTGATGGTGATACTTGTGGTAATATAGTTATACTACTAGCTAGAGAGAGAGCCTCGAATATATATGTAGAGAGAGAAGGAATAGAGAATATGTGTCTGTCTAGGAACCTGTGAAAAATAAGAGCTTTTCAAGACAAACCCGTGACACGTTACAATCTTTTATCTCTCTCACACACTCACACACACAAACTTTTAAGTTTTAACATACAATTCGATACTGGGTTTTAGGTGAGATCAGTAGAATATACTTAGTAGTAGCAAATTAAGTCTCAATGGAACTTGAAGCCCCACCCCACGCACAGCCACATGTACACAAATTGAGTGTGACAACCCCATATTTACTCTCTTTATGTGCTACTGATTTTTTATCCTCCTTTTAGGGCAATCTTAAAATTTCCCATTCCTCGTTCTTTTTCCATATATTCATACGCTTTTGCCCAAATAGGCACTCTTTTCTCATTTTTTTAATGTTATGGACCAGTCAATATATACGTCTTGTTCAACTTTTACTACACCAAGCTAGTATACGCTTTGTGGATATATAATGTAACAATTTTAAAACTATTGTTCTGAAATAACTGTAAAAATAATTTTTTTTTTGTAAGAAAAACAATTAATTTTAAACTAGAACAAATGGATTATATGTGTGTGTATATATATGTCAAAAAAGGAATATAAAAATGGGAAAAGGTTCTCTATCGTCGAACAGAGCGTCCTTTCTCTTTCCATTTTGTAGGTTTCCTATTGTTGTTTTATGGTACCAACCCGAACACGTACATTCTCTCTCCATCTAAAATCGAATCATTTTACTATTGAGCTATACTGACTATCACACATAAATTATCACAGAGTGTTTAGTTCTCTTTCTATTTATAAATGTTATATAATAGAGGTGCAAGGTTGTGGAAGCATGGATCTTTGTGATGGTGTTTTAAAGCTTCCGTATATATGTTGTACATGTATAAAGGTGAAGTGACGACATATATAGTTCTTCTCTTTGTTTCTTATTTCTTCTTCTACTTGCTAGTTGCTTCCTTTAAACATTTATTGTCTAACTTCAACGTAACTTCTTGCACTTGGACACACCAGGTAATTATTTTCTTATCATGCTTTTACCGTTTTACCAATATATATATATATATATATATATATATATATATATATATATATATATATATATATATATATATATATATATATATATATATATATATATATATATATATACACACATTAGACGAATTCTCGCGCGTTGCGAGACGAAGGTTAAAAATATATTGTTAAAATATTGAAAAGTATATGTTTAAATGGTTATGTTATTGACATTAACTTTGAGATATTATTTTTATACTAATATATATAATCTCAATTATTTTGAACAATAATACATCAACCCACATTCCTAATTAATATAATTAAATATAATTATCTATTTAGTATTATGTTTAACAATTATTATTATTGATTAATTATATTTTTACTTATGCGATCATTTTCTAATTTCAATAATGATATTCATTTAAAATACAATTTATTTATAACTAAATGTAATTTATAATTTGTTGTTATTATAATTTAAAATTGTTATTCGTTAGTTTTAAACCACTTATTATTAATAATAAGTTAAAGAAGATTTTTAAGAAACACTTAAGATTATTATTAAAATGTGAATCATACACTAAATAATATAGTGATAAGATAGACAATTTGTATTTCAAAAGAGACTTGCATGGATAATATGACATATCCATGTAATTTGATTTTATTATTTATAATTATTGCTTGTTAATTTTAAAACCACTTGTTATTATTAATAAGTGAAAGAAAATTTTAAAAATCACTTATTATTATAATTAAAAAGTTAAACATATACTAAAATATAAAGTGATAAGATAGACAATCTACATTTTAAAAAAGGCTTACATGGATAATATGACATATCCATGATTTTTAATTAATTATTGTTTTAAAGCAACATGGACATACAAATATGTATACAATAGTTAATTAAATATTATATATACCACCTTCCATAACATATGATCGATAACATGAATCCAATCTAATTTACATTAAAATTTCAACCACAACATACAATGATATTCTTAAAAGAATACTTAAATCAAGAAAAGACAAAAAAGAGTTAGCATATAAAAAACTTACGAATTAAAAACTTCAACATAATAACATGGCTCGAAAAATTGTTCAAAGCCCTCAAACCAACACAAAAAACTTTAAACTTGTTTTCTTTGTGAATTTTGTATGTGATTTGTATTTGTGTGTCTACTAAAAAAGATTGACCTTTTTATAGTAGATTATCCATTAAATGTTTATTAAATATTTTATATAAGTTATAAAACCTTTGAATTGTTAATCATTATTAAGAGACTTTTGAGTGGTATTCATTAAAATAAGAGGTTTCAAATGCATGAGGTGTTTGTAAATTTTTTATGGGGGTTTCAAATGCATGAGGTTTAAGGAAAAATGCTAGCTTTATAAGTATATATATATATATATATATATATATATATATATATATATATATATATATATAGTATTCTGACTAATTATTGTGCGAATATCATATGCTGTGAAAATTACTAAAAGAATAAGTTGTTTACCAATGCGAATACGTTCAACCTTATAAAAATATCGTCATTTTCATGCATTCTCATTAATTATTATTTATTTTTGTTGTCACACATCGTTTTTCATTCGTTTTAATTCTGACAAAATACGACTCAATAAACATTCCGACAAACATTCTGACAGAAATGAAAATAATAATAATAAGTGTATAATAACCTTATAGACGATTTAATTAGTGAAAATGTGTGTTAATGACAATAGTTATATAAGATTGAACATATTCGCATTGCTAAATAACTTATTCTCTTAGTAATTCTCAATAAATATGATATCCGCCCAATAATTAGCTAGAATAGAATAACCTACGCCTATATATATATATATATATATATATATATATATATATATATATATATATATATATATATATATATATATTCCCTTAAAATTCCATAAAAAATAGAGATCTTGAGATTCAAACCTAGGTACATATTTTCTCATCTGTTGCTTTACTGCTCCAACATACTTGCGCGACGATATAGTTATAATCATAAATGATTATTCAACACCACCCTACACCACCTTCCCTACCACTACAATAGTCATCGTCACTAGCAGTACCACCACCTCTGCCACTAACCATGGCAACCGACCGCACCAGTGGCACCTCCATCACCTATAACATCGCAACCTTTGCCACCACCACCTCCTCTGCCACTAACCATTATAATAATATATGACTACTAAATCTCTTAACATACATATAATTATAATCATTTTTGATTAGACATATATGTATAAACATGTATAATAATTTATGGTTAGGCATAGCTCGCTGTTGCCGGTATGTTGGAATGTTTGAGCGGCAAATGAGAAATATGTAGTTGAGGTTGAATCTCAATATCTCTATGTTATATATATATATATATATATATATATATATATATATATATATATATATTAGTCAATGAATATAAATTTAAAAAAAGAGAATTCCATATTTTGTGATATTTGATTCTTTTAAATTTGAATTATGATTTTTTTAATTAATTCTAATGTAATTTATAATTTTATCAAATTTTATTTTGTCAGAATAACATTGTATACGCTTATAACATATTTTATTATATTAGCATGACATTCTATTAGAATGAAAGTTTATGACATTCTATATGAAGGCATAAATAGGAAGAAAACATAAATAAGTACACTATGAAAGAGTATTCAAAATCGATTCTTGAACTCATATATATCAGTACATTGTATGATTGTGGTATAAAAAAAACATTGTTGAATAATAACATTATTTGAATAATAACAACATTCTGAAAGAAAATTGTAACACCCCAGTTTTCTGGTATTTTCATATTCATCTATATGTTTAATTCATGACATCTTGGTCCTTGTATTAGAAGGAAGTAGCCATGAGAATCCCTAGTGGCAAGATTGTAATTTTGGGGTAGGAGGAGTACGTGCTGGGCATACTCATGCTCGAAAAAAACCCTAAATTTTAGGGTTTGTGGGATATTTAAGCATCCTTATGGCTCATTTATCCCCACCTTTTCAGCCTCCAAAGCCTTAGAGTTGTCCCTTGCAAAACCCTAGTCCCTCAAGAGTGTGGTTGAGCTAAAAATTGTGTTTTGGTGTGCTTAATGAAGAAAGTGTTGCATCAAGGAGCATAGAAGTGGAAGTAAGCTTGTGGATCTTGGATGATTACCTTCTTGAGAAGCTCCAGAAGGTAACAATTCTTAACCTTGATGCCTTGTTTGTTCGGATCTTATTTTGGGAACTTTATGTCGTTCTTCTTGTCTCAAAAGTTCCATTTTTGTGTGTGTTTGGTTTTAGACGTTTTGAGCTGTCCTTCCAGACCCTAGGAAGGCTCCTAAGCCATAAAAATGAACTCCATTTAGCTAGTTTGGCTCCATGCATCTTGTAGAAGGTCTTAATGGATTAAGACCTTATGTTAAGGACTTTATGGACGTGTAGAGTCATAAAGTTGGAAACTTTATGACCCTGTAATGCCTTTGGACCTTACATCTGAAGTATGAGCTTAAGTGTTGAAGCTATTAAGTACTTAATGAAGAATTTAAAGTTGCAAGATTACGCCCCACATAGCTTGGTGTACGCCCCGCATACCCGGTCAGCCACCCTGATGGTGGACTTCTGCGCAGCCTCGTGTACGTTGAGTGTACCTCCGGAGTATGCCCCATATACTCGCATGGGTCAGCCCATGTTGAGTTAACTCGGTTGGGTTGACTTGCTGGGTTGAATCAGTGGGTTTATTGATTTTGACTCGTTGACTTTGAGTTTAACCAAGTTTGACCATGTTTGAATTTGAGGGTATTTTGGATTTTGATGGAATTGGTCACTTGGTGGATATAGGCATTGAGTAGAGAGCTGGGATTCGGAGTTGGGCCTTATTAGTTCTGTTCAGCTTGTAAGCTGAGTTTTCCTCGCTATACATACGGGTCAAAGGCACCAAGGCCTACCCACTGGTTTGATAACCTGCTATTCATTGTTACGTTGAGTATGGAATAGATATGCATGTTAGTTTGATATGCTAGTCTGGTAGATCTTTTGGACTACCTATGATACTTTTTGTTTATCTGTGTATGATATTATCTGTTATATGTCGACATATTATGTGGGTTGGGTTAAGGTTATACTGCTCCGTGTTGTATCCAACGAGCACTAGATTAAGCCAAATATGAGCTGAGGGCTGGGGAGGGCATGCCATACTCATAATGAGGGCTCGTGAGCATTCCAGATATGAGCTGAGGGTCGGAAAGGGCATGTTAGACTCGTACTGAGGGATTAGTGGTATTCATTTTGAGGACTGATCAGGCCGGGGGGCAAGCCATACATAAGCTATGGGCCCCAGGGGCAAGCCAGACTTATGATGTGGCTTTAGGGATTAAGCCGGACATAAGATGTGGGCCAAGGATAAGCCATACTTATCATAACACCCCGATCTTGGTATGTTCACTATTTCCCTTCATTTATTCAAGTTGCTTTTTTTAGCCCTTGAAGCTAGTATGCGGGGCGTACCACTTGGTACGCTCAACGTACTAGCTAGAGTTGGATCGGGACACCAGGTGCGTACGCTGAGCGTACTCATGAATTTTTGAAACCCTAAAGTGGGGTGTTGTACCCTATATATTCATCCTTAACCATTAGGGTTGGCCTCATTTCTTTTCCCTAAACCTCCAGAAAATCCTTAACGTCCCCTTAGCCTCTATTCTTGCATTTTTGAGCTCTTGAAGAGAAATTTGCATTGATTTGGTCCATCTTTGAAGAACCTAGAAGAAAGTGAAGTTCATAGCTTGGTGGGAGACTTGAGATCTAGAACCCTTCATCACATTGCAAGCATCTTAAGGTATCATGTTCAAACCTTGACTTGTCAATGTCTAGTTTTCTTTATGGGTTGATTTGGCTCACTTTTGAAGAGATCATTTCCTTAGATCTGAACTTGTTAGAGGTTGCATTAGCATAAAGGTGCCAACTTTATGGGGTATTAGCCATCATGTATGCATTAAGCCATTTATCAAGTCAATTATAAGCTTAATAGCTTCATTTAGGCATACATAAATGTAAAGTTAGCAACTTTATGTGTTATTCCGCTCAAGGAAGTAAGATCTACGTTTTGGGGCTTTATCTTAAAGTATTAAGAGCTTAATGGGAATAATAACTTAATAGAGGAGTATGCTAGGCGTACAAACCTGTATGCGCAACATACAAGCCCCAATGCGAGTATGCGTAGCTTACAGCTAGGTATGCCCCGCGTACTCAGTGTGTGGGATTTGCTGTTTTGGGCTTCAAGTTTGGGACACCTTTTTGGGCTTCGATGCTTGGGGTCCTTTTTGAACCATCTATATGTTGATGTTTTGGGTCAAGTGAAGGGTTGGACTTTAGGGTAAGGTCCAAGTTGGAGTTGGGACTAATTTGGAAAATTGTGTCAAATATGGGCCTCAGATGGTAATTTAATGGTTGGGCACTTTGGATTAAGATTTGGGCCTGGGTCATAGCCCAACTAAGGAAAAGGTTAAAGTGGCCATTTACCCTAATAATGGACTATTAGCTTAGATGGTAATCCAAGTATTAACTGGATGACTTTTATGTTGTGATAGTGCAGGGATTTTAGTGAGCTAGCAGCCATAGACTTCAGTGTGATTCAACAATGTTGTCACACCCCCAAACTGAAACGGAGGAAACGTTCAAGGGTGGAGGACGTCATGTGTAGTATCACAAAATTTGCATCATAGTAATCAAAGTAAACACAACCATTACATTAAGATATGAATATTTACATCTGTTTGATACATAGTTTGTATACATCAAAATTATGACAAAATAAGTAAAAGACATGTGTCTATGCGCTCTGTTTTCTCAAAATGCTGCAAGAGTACTTGATTACTGATTTCCTGAGAATACAAGCGATTTTTGAGAGAGTATCAGCAAAAAGCTGGTGAGTTCATAAGAATGTTTTTGTGGTGAAAACCAGTCGTTGAATTCCGTAAAAATATTTGTATGCTTCCCAAGAAAATCCAATATTCTCTAACATATATGTCTGTGACCGTGTTCTGTTTGAAAACCCTGATTACCACTAGTATGTATAGTATGTTCTGTTCAAAAACCCTGGTTACCACCAGTACGTATAGTAGTTTTATTATTTAAAATAAAACTGAGTATTGTATCCCTGGAATCCTCCAGTGTAATGTATAGTAGTTCTATTAATTAAAATAAAACTAATGAAGAATGAAATCCCGTAAACAAATGTTAGTTTATACTATTGTGAGTTCGTTTAACCATGCTTGATATGAGTGATGTACTCAACGACGTTCTTCAGGCGTCGTAAAGTATGGTATTTGTCACCCCAGTCATGCCTGCCTAACTGTAGCTAGCAGTTTAGGTGTGGGATTGTCAGTCCCGAATAGATCTATTCCAAATCTCATGTTCTCCCTCCAGGAGACTCTGGTTACACTAAATGTTGAGGATTTTACACGTACCCCGAAGGGTACAATTGAAGAGTTGTCTCACAGTCCTGTATGAACTAGTTTACGTGTAGTTCTATATTGTTTTCTCGTAATTCAAACTGTTTGTATACTTGGTAGAGTATTCATAATTATACTTAAATAATTATTTGGTGTTATACTCTTGTTATCCGAATTAGTAATGAATGTCATAAAGCAAATTTTTCATCATTTATATGTTTTCCCATGAATATAGTCTAAATAGGTAAAAACTATGTAATGAATTCCCCAAACTATACCCATTATAGTTTGCTTGAAATGTTATGTACTTGGTTTGTGAATTTCTCTAAAAACTATGCAATTAGGTTTTCAATTTGAAAGTGTTTCTTATGCTCAACATAGTACAAAAGGGATAAAATATGTAAATATTTTATAAAATATGGGAATCGTTTGACAGTATCAATTGCATAAGTTTTAAACTTGTTGAAATCCTTTTTGTTTTGGTTCACAAAATCATTTGTGTTTGGCTTGTATCCCCCATGAAAACGTTAAAAATCATAAAAGCGTAGGGATATGAACTCACTATTAGTTGGGTGCAAGCGTCGAATCAACGAATTGAAAATGAAGACCCACGAGTTGTTGTATGTGGCACTTAATGGAATCCTAATAACAATTAAATACATATATGTATCTAAATTAGCAATTTCGTTAGATAAAGTTTTAGAAAAACACTTGCTTTTGGTTAAGGAATGTTACCGGGACTTGATTGAATCGCAGAAAACGGGTTTTCAGTCTAATCCACCACTTAGGGAGCGTTTGTGGCCGTGAAGGGGTTTACGACTGTGAACTGTTTACGACCGTGAACAGCCTCTTGAAGGGTTTATGGCCGTGAACTGTGATTTTGAAGGAATTATGAATTTTTTAAGGGTTTACGACCTTTGATGATTTGAAGGTTTGAAGGGTGTACGACCGTAAACTCAAGAACAATGATGTTGGATTCGGTGAAAAACGCGTTTTAGATGCTCCAAAACAACCTCCAAAGGTGATTCTTGATGATTTTCGGAAGAAAAGAGGGTGTTTTTGATGTTTACGGTTGAGAGGTTAGAGAGAGTATGAGAGAGTTTTCGGCCAGAAAAGTGTAAGTGAGGGGTAGATGCTCATATTTATAGGGGGCTCCATGGTCGGTGGTGGGGGCCACCTATCGCTGGCCGTAAACGGGTGTACAACCGTAAACGGGTTTACGACCATGAACATCACTCAGGCCAAAAACTATTGATTTTTCAAAGGAAACTCGGGTTTTTCGCGTGATTTTGGTTCTGACTCATATATATAAAATTCAATTATATAACTATATGATTTTCCAAACCAAAGGTGATGAGTTAAAAATCTTTAGATCGATAGATCTTTAACATGCAAATAAGCAAGAAAAGAAAACACTAAAACACACAATGAATCAATCCGTATGTCGAATGATTAAAATGTAGTCACACCTCAACAAAGCTTGATTAAGAACTTCCACTGTAGAGGTGAGCTAGGGTTTTACAATACAATAAATGATAATTATGAAAAGGCGTTAATGATAAGATTGCATGCATGTAACTTATAAACTAAACCCTAAAACAAAACACACGGCTGGACAGGCCGAAACCGGTGACAACACTTGACTAACTAGTGAGCCTAAGGGGTAAGGCCCATGTGAAGGGTTGGGCCCAATTTGGAAAATTAGGCCATATGTCGGGCTTTGGCCCATTACTTGACTATTGGGTTTTGTAGTGTGAGTTGGACTTTGGGCTTGGAACCCAATTATTAATTGGGTATTGTTTGATGTTGACAGTTCGGGAAGCTGTCAACCAGTAGCTGGAGTTTTATCCGCGGGACTTCAGCAATGCCAAGTGAGTTCTCCTCACTATATCAATAGGGTCTAAGGCACCAATGCCGACCCTTATCGGATTTGTATTCGAGTTTATTGCATGATATGCTTATTGATTTGTATCCTGGTAATTAGAATGGTGATATAGTTAATGACCTGGTAGTTAGGGTGTTGTTTTGTTGTTATGCTCTGCTAGATTGGTACCCTGGTAGTTAGGGTGTTGTCATGCTATTATGATCTGTTAGATTGGTAGCCTGGTAAATAGGATATTGTTATGCTATTATGATTGTTATATCAGTATCATGGTGTGTAGGATGATGCTATGTCAGTGACCTGGTTAGGTTGTTATCCTGGTTATAAGATGTTGCTCTGATTGGTGATCTTTTAGATTGGTAAGACTGTTATATATATGCAAGTGTATGATATTTATGTACATGTTTGTTTGATTTGGGGTTGGGTTGAGGCGGTCATGCTTTGTGCTGGAGGCTAACATACCCAGGGTGGTCCGGATAAACTGAAGGCCCTGCAAAGGGATTCAGTCAGACCGAAGGCCCGACGAGCGGTCCGGATAGGCTGTAGGCCCTGCGAGGCGGTCAAGACGTGCCGAAGGCTCGGAGAGCAGTCCGGATAGATTGAAGGCCTGTGAGGCAATCCAGTCAGGCTCACGACTCATTATGCATGCTATTCTGTATTGGTTATATGATATGGTTATGTTTGTATGGTGTTGGTATTTTGGGGTAACTCACTAAGCTCTTGGGCTTACAGTTTCGGTTTATTGTTTCAGGTACATCAGATGATCGTTGGAAGGCAAAGGCATGATCGTACAACTCCTCAGATTTTATGGTTTTATGAATTGATTCTGGGGATACTCTGATGTCTAAACTATTTTGAAAACAAACTATAATAACTTGATGGTTTTAAAATCTATTAAAAAGTTTTAATTTAGCTTGAATTTTATGGGTGTTACAAGTTGGTATCAGAGCCTTGGTTTGAGTGAATTGGAGGAACATTCGTGTGAATCCAGTCTCAAATCAAGGAAAGGTTTTCAAAATGATTTCTAAAATGGTTTTCAAAATAAGTAAATGAGGATGCAGAGTGTACGATTAGCCGGAGCCAGTAAGTAGACCCCAAAATACCATAAAATTATTTAATTATGTGATATATTAGAACAACATGCTAGTGCTAGGCTAGGGATCTTCAGGAATTGCATGATAGAATTTCCTGATTACATGATGCCTGCTAGCCTAGGGTTTCCTTTATATGAGATTGATATCATTACTGTAGTTGCTTAGTGTATGCATCACGGCTTTACATAATTAAGATCTTATAGCCTCAGAATGTTTGATTTGGCCTTATGTTCTTTTATTGTTTGACTGGGGTCTTAGGGTAGGATCGGATATTCGAAAGTCTATCGGGTCCAGCATTATGTATGACTAGCATACACTAGTATTGCAGGGTTGGTGGAAGTTTCATTGATGGGCGAGTTATGTGAGGCCGGGAGGCCAGTTACAAGACATTTAGCATTCCTCTAGGAGTGAGGATTGAGCGCTTGCTATATTTATGTATATTGTAGGGCGTTGTGATGATACTTGAGACAAATATGGGTAGGTGTGGAAGGTAGTATTGGCCTGTACTACTGAAAGCACAGGACCCATACGCGTAGCAAGGAAGTCACAACCCCTAGGGTTGGGTTTTGGAGTTGGTTCCCTGTCATTATATGGGTTATTCGAGATCTTTTTGGTGTATTTCAAGAATGGTGGTCACTAGATGTCTTGTGACCGGATCCAAGTTAGGATCGGGAGCTGGCAGCCAGGACAGGCCAATATTGTTAGAGGACCGTGTTAGTGAGATCATCCGGGAGGGGGTGATCGGGGTTGTTTGGGAACAGTTTCAGGGGATGTTTCGTTCTATTAAGACCACCATGGTTGAATAATTCAACGAGCGCTATGCAGCCATTTCCGAGATGGTTGTCGCGGTAGCTATAACAGCTGTAACGTCGACAGGGGAAGGAGCTGCTCAAACTTTCCAGTACCGGGACTTGTTACTGGGACATATTCTGATGAGCAGAGGGCTGCATTTACTTGGGATCAGGGAGATTTTTTGTACTCGTTACATCCCGCGGGTTGAGGGGAGAGTCTAGCACATGTGTTTCTAGAATTGAGGCTTTAGGGGTTTTGCTCGAGGCCAGAATGTGAGTCGCGCGGACTCTAGAAGGGAGTAATGATTATGTTCTGTTGGATTTATGCAGCTGGAAGTAGAATGGTTAATTGATAGGATTGGAATGTCGTTTTCTAGGGCAAGGATTGTGCCCTTTCAGTTTACGAGCTCGAAGGATTGACCAAGCTTGTGACCCCGAGATCAGGTTGTATCTCAGTTCAGGGTCAGTTGGTCGCCGGGATTGGCGAGAGTAGTTCAGCACTGGTGAGCACGGGTGGGTTTATGTGGCATAAGTATCTTGTGCGATCCGATTCGACTTGGATCTCCTGCATCAGACGGTAAGGATTGATTGTGCGATCTATTGCACCTTCAGGATTTTAGACTATGTTTAGGGAGTAGGGTGTAGCCATTTTAAGTTAGAGGTTATTTTTCAGTTACTGCAGTTCAGCTGTGGACGAGTGAGGTAGTAAGTGAGTTAGGGTGCGAGACCCTGAACGATATGATTTCTAGAGCTCGAGAGCGAGGGAATTGTTGTATCACTTTGGGATGAAGGATATTATATGGGAGGTCTGCGGATAGGGTCCCATAGGATTGGTTGCTCAGCATTGTCAGGATTCAGGGGTTTTAGTAACCGTTATTGATTGGCGGATGGGAGCGTCAAAGGAAGTAACTCATTGCTGAGATAGTAGTTGAAGCACCCATCTTTTAGGTCTTCAAGATTTGAGTGTGGGATCATTCTAGCATTAGAGACTGTTGGTTTCCTTGGGATTTAGTAAGCGTTCACCTAGTTATTAGAAGCATGTGATCAATTGTGGTTGGCTAGTAAAGGAGTACTAGTTGGAGAGGTCCGGTTGCCATTAGATCAACCATTGGAAAGTGAGAAGGATTGGGAATTCTCAAATTTTTATGTATTGTGAAGACTTAGTTGAATCTAAGTTGGGGAGAATCGACCTAAAATGTAGAAGCAGGATTGGTTTTGAAACTGGGATAAGTTACGCATCGTTGCCAGGAAGAAAGACAACCCAAGTGATTATTTGGGTTTAAGGGTTTTGTTAGCTGCTAGTGTTGGCAGTGCAGTCAGCACGGTTGTGTGGGTAACTTAGCGTATGTGCTAAATGCGAGGGTCAAGGACTGAACCACGGTTCCCGAAGGGGTGAACGACCAACATGAGGTCTAGTGTTAGGCCGAGAATATAGCCCACGGATTGGATCAGGGGTTCGAAACCCCTTAGTGGGGTAGAACAGACTATATAGGAAAGGGCACCAGGATGGGTCCAAGTTTATGCAAAAAAAAACTTAGAGCGGATGATGGCCAGCGGGGCGTACCAGTAAGGCCGAAGGCTCGGAGAATGGTCCAGATAGGCTGAAGGCCCGGAGAGGCGGTCCAGCCATGCTGAAGGTTCTAAGAGTGGTCCAGATAGGCTGAAGGCCCGGAGTGGCGGTCCAGTCAGGCTGAAGACTCTGTATGTAATCCGTTACATTTAGCAATCAGATAGTACGGGGAGTGTGGTAAGACTACGAGGTAGTCATAGCATTCCTGAATCCCTTCGGATGATTCGGCCAAGGTGAGCCAGTTCGCAAAATTGGGAGTAGGCCACAACATGATTGGAATCAGGAAACGATAAGTAGTTGGAGACCGGGCGTGATGTAAGAGTACAGTTGTTCTGGTAGCTATGGCCTTTAGTATTTGATTTGATAGCGACAGGTTGTCAGACTGTTATGATCGGATGGATCTAAAGGATTGAGGGAGCCATAAGTAGCGATATAGATAGGGTAGTTATTGCTAGTCGAAGTTTCCTTCGGGGATTGCGTGGAGCGACTGTAAGATCGCTTGTTGGTTCTGCAACCAGGCAAGGATCCGGTATTCTGGACGAATTTTCTGTCAAGTATAAGCGTGTTGCAGGAATTGGTCTATGACTTTATCTTCTAGTAGGAACCTCCAGTCATAAGAAGTTGGATAGTCAGTTTAAGGGATGCGTGGGATGGAATTAGTAATGGTTCAGCAGGTGCAGTCTGTCAGGGAGCTAGACCATCTCAAGACTTCAGAATTTGGATAGGGTAAATGTGATCATATTGCGAGGAATTCGTTGTTCTTCAGTTTTCAGAACCCTGTGAAGGTTGGATACGGTTGCCATGGAAAGGCTATGGTTATGCTCGGGATTGTAGTTCATGTTGTTGGCCTGTAAGGAATGAGAAGAAACGATTTTGGGGACGAAATCAAATTTAAGTGGGGGAGAGTTGTAATATCCCATTTAAAATATAATAATTAAATAATAAATCCGGAGCCATGAGAAGCAGTTTTCTTATTATTATATGTCATTATAGCCCAAAATCATATAATAATTAGTGGAGTGTGGGTTCCGGGGTGCAAAATAATATACTTTTGATTTCCAATGGTAAAGTGAGTTTCAGACTGGTTTGGTAAGTAATTATGAAGCCAGGGGATGTTGGGTAATTATTGGGATTTAATAAGTAAGGATTTATTGAAGCAGGGAATAAAGAGTAAGTTCTGGACCTAAGATGAGAAGATTTCGTAAAGGAAGGGCTAATTGGTAACATTTTAGACTTAAATTGTAAGGATTTTCAGAAGGAGGGGTCAATTGGTAATATTTGGATTTAATTTGAGAAAGAATAAGAAAAGAGGGACGGGAAGTGTCATTATGGGATAGATCTATTGGAACCGCGTATATAACTTTAACAACCGGGTATCAAACCTTAACCTTAGGCTTCAAAGCACTAGCCGCCATCTACATCCTCCTTCTTAGTCTCCACCTCGTCGTCTGCCATTTACCATCGAATCATCACCATCATTACGTCATCGGTGGTTGTGCGTAGCCGGGAGAGACCACCGAGGGCTGTCGAGGGTAGCTGCACCGGTTGCTGCTGTCTGTTAAATGCCATCGGGAGGGTGGTACTGGCCGTTATTCGTGGCCTACGACACGGAAGCATATGAATAGTGGGATCTCTGTCGAACATGGATCGTGGAGAACCACCATGGCGACCGGCCATGGTGGTTGTCGTCGATAACCGCTGATGTTGCTCTTTTTCCTTGCTGCTGTTGTCGCCAACCTTGCTGTCGCCGCCACCGTGAGCCACCAGGTGGGTGGTGGCTGGAGTATATTCTGAAATTGAGTTGTGTATGTGTCTCCGGGTGCTTGTGTGCTGTTGTTGATAATTGGTGCATCTCGTGTGTGTGATTTGTTGGCCGGAATTGAAACAGGGACCACCATGGCCGCCAGCCATGGTAGCTGCCACCATCTACCGCCACAGTGCGTCGGTGGGTGCCTGTGTGTTATGTTATGTGAGTGTGTGTGTTTGTGTATCTTGTAAAAATTGTAATAGTGTCGGTAATCAATGGAAAAACTTGTAACCACCATCGTGAGGTGGTGGCTGCCGCCACCAACCGCCGTGTCGGGTGGCGATGTGCTTGCCGTGTGAGTTTGATTCGTTTGGGCCTTGTAAACACTAATGGGCCCAATGAGGCATAATGGGCTTAGTGAAAACCCTAATGGGCTTAATGATATTCTAGTGGGCCTAATAGGCCCAATAAAGCCCTAATTGACCTAAAAGCCCAACAATTGATAAATGGGCTACTATTTGGGTTGGAAAAACCATAATGCCTAAAAAACCCTAATTTGGGGAATTAATCGGGTCACACGAGAATTATTTAATAACTGGAGATATTAAATAATAATCATTGGCAAAAAAAAAATCTAAGCAATATTAGACTTAATAAATTAAGTCCTTAAAATATTAAGTCCTTAATGGGTTAAGTAGGAACACTTAACCCTAATTGTCATCTCATGTGAAAACCCTATTTTCACTTGGGCCTTGAGTTGGGCCTTCCTATTGGGTTTTGATGATTGAACTATTGATGGGCTATCCAAGAACAAGTTAATGGACCAAAATAATTAGATGCGCTTTAGGATACGGCTCATGTGAGGATTGGGGCCCAATTTGGAAAATTGGGCTATTAGTATGCCGAGTGTTTGGACAAGGAGAGATGGTTGGGCCTAAGGGGGTAAGGACCATGTGAAGGGTTGGGCCCAATTTGGAAAATTGGGCCATATGTCAGGCTTTGGCCCATTACTTGAATTTTAGGTTTTGTAGTGTGAGTTGGACTTTGGGCTTGGAACTCAATTATTAATTGGGTATTGTTTGATGTTGACAGTTCGGGAAGCTGTCAACCAGTAGCTGGAGTTTTATCTGCGGGACTTCAGTAGTGCCAGTTGAGTCCTCCTATATCAACAGGGTCTAAGGAACCAATGCCGGCCCTTATCAGATTTGCATTTGAGTATATTGCATGATATGCTTATTGATTTGCATCCTGGTAATTAGGATGGTGATATGTTTAATGACCTGGTAGTTGGGGTGTTGTTATGTTGTTATGCTCTGCTAGATTGGTACCCTGGTAGTTAGGGTGTTGTCATACTATTATGATCTGTTAGGTCGGTATCCTGGTAAATAGGATGTTGTTATGCTATTATGATTGTTATATCGGTATCCTGGTATGTAGGATGATGCTATGTTAGTGACCTGGTTAGGTTATTATCCTGGTTATAGGATGTTGCTATGATTCGTGATCTGTTAGATTGGTATGACTGTTATATATATGCAAGTGTATGATATTTATGTACACATGTTTGTTTGATTTTGGTTTGGGTTGAGGCGGACATGCTTTGTGCTGGAGGCCAACATACCCAGGGGGTCCGGATAAACTGAAGGCCTTGCAATGGGATTCACTCAGACCGAAGGCCCGACAAGCGGTCCGGATAGGCTGTAGGCCCTATGAGGCGGTCTAGACGTGCCGAAGGCTAGGAGAGCAGTCCAAATAAATTGAAGGCCTGTGAGGCGGTCCAGTCAGGGTGACGACTCATTATGCATGCTGTTCTGTATTGATTATATGATATGGTTATGTTTGTATGATGTAGGTATTTTGGGGTAACTCACTAAGCTCTCGGGCTTACAGTTTCGGTTTATTGTTTCAGGTACATCAGATGATCGCTGGAAGGGAAAGGCTTGATCGTGCTACTCTTCATATTTTATGGTTTTATGAATTGATTCTGGGGATACTCTGATGTCTAAACTATTTTGAAAACAAACTATAATAACTTGATGGTCTTAAAATTTATTAAAAAGTTTTAATTTGGCTTGAATTTTATGTGTTACACTTTTGGAGTTAATACATCTCTTCTTCTTGATCGACTCTTGAATTCATCCACAAATCTCATCTTTTGAGTCTAGATCTTCAAGATCCTCAAGAACACCAAGAACACTGTGACAACCCGATATTTCAACTCTTTGTAACGACCATAATGGGTCAAGTATTGTAACCGCTTCTAAGTAATAAAATTTACTTTCATAATAAAACGTACAAATAGTTCTATTTAATTTCCTTCTATGATTAAATGTCTTTGAACCATGATCGTATGTGAAAAGAACGCCCAAATCCGACTTCATATAGCGAAGATGTGATTTTTCCAAGTTCGGCTTAGCAACAGACCGCTAAAAACTCGAATCGGAGATCGAGCGACTTTTGGCCGGAATGACCTAAACGAGAATCGAAGGTCTCGACAATGGTATTCCAGCGGTAAAAAGTCTGGCAAAAACCGACATCAGATAAAGAAGTTATGAATTTTCTAAGAAATTCCTTAAACACGATGGATTTTTAATAAATAATAAAAATATAATTTTGGAATTTGCCGACGGTGTCTAAACGAAAGTTGTAGAGCGTAGTCTCACCTACGCAAGGATATAAAGACCATCGAAAACGGAGTTCGTATGAAGAAGATATGGATTTTTGAAGTTTATTAAATATATTATTTATTTATTTAATTCAAAATTCGGATATTATCCGAAGGGGAGTCAGCATCCTCCTCCGAAGTACGCGCTGCGTACTCCTGTACGCCCCGCGTAACCTAGAGGATTGGCCTCGGATCGTCCACGTCGCCATATCCGAGGAATCCGATCCATCCGACCCGTCCGACCCGACGTCCCATCCGACCCGGCGTCCCATCCGACCCACCTCCCCAGCAACCCGTCCCATCCGACCCGAGAACCCAACAACCCGTCCCATCCGAACCGAGGCAGTCGAGGCTTCGGTCATGCATGACGTACGCGTACGCAGCGCGTACGAGCGTACGCCCCGCGTACCGAGGCAGACCAGCCTTCCGATAAATAGAATGCGAGGGTTTCCAAAGAAAGGGTTCATTTCTCTTCTCTCTCTCCCAACTTTGCCTCGTTTTCCGTGTCCGTTCAAACCCGAAACTCTGGTCTTTTTGGCTCAAGTCCCGAAGGTCGATTTTACTTCCGAGATTCCCGAGAATCCCGAGGAAAATCCGTTTCCCGAGACGAAACTCTGCCCGGTTTTCCATCTCGCTATCTTCAAACTTTCAAGTGAGTTTCATACCCCTAAATCAACCTTTTTAATTAGTCTAAATACTTTTATATGCTTTCAAAGGGGGGGATTACAAGTAAAACACACGAGTATTATCGTGCGTTACATAAAGAAATTCTTTTATATACTGTTATATATTCAAATCACATGCGATTTATAAACATTTAAAGGAACTTATATATATATGTATATATGTATATATATAACATATGTCACAATAGCATTTTCCCTTTTAAAAATATAATGTTGTTGTAATGCATGTATAAACTAATCTGTTCTGAGATTTTTCTTGTCTATCCTAGACTCTACACCCAAAAATCTATACTTTCATAAACAAGCGATTCCTTTTCTCAATGTTTCTAAACAAACAAGACACGCTTTTTGGAAACTATAATAGGTATGGTTTTACGAAACAAATTTCTAACTCTTATGTAGTAGAATCACATATTTCAAGAAGTTCACTTTCGTGTACAAGAACAAACGTAACATTTTAACAAGTAGATCTGTTTTTATACCACGGATTTGTGAGACACTAACTTCATGTACGTTCGAGTACATATTTCAAGTCCTGTATTATATACCAGAATCCCTTGGAGGGGGAGCATGGTGTTTGTGTATAGATCTATACGGGCTTGACAAACCCGCGCCCTGACTGTTAGCTGCAGTCCACCGTTTGGGGTGACAAACGTCATAACATTTCAACGCCTGAAGAACGTTGTGTATAGGCATTCAGAGTCAATAGTATGGTTATAAAACTCACAAGGGGTATTAAAATGCATTGATTTACAAGGTTTTCAAATTCATTGGTTCTTTTACATTTACATACATTTTAGAAACAAACATTGGTCTTGAGTGAAGGCTACTTTTATACTAGTAGAAAATATTGGATTTTCTAACCACAAACAAACGAAGATAAAACATTTCAGTTCATTCAAACATTGTCACTTCAATACTTATGAAATTCACCAGCTTAAATGCTGATCTACTCTTTCAAAATTACTTGTATGTCCCAGGAAATCAGTAATTTCAGGTATTCATTTCGCTTTTGATGAAGGGATGCTGCGGCGCCAGTTTAATCTCGTATTTTGACATCATATTGTAATTGAGTTTTGAACATGTAACTTTTGGACAAATGTAAACTTTCAATTATATATATGATGGTTGTATTGCTTTCTTTACTATGTATTCATTTGTTACGTTACCACATGAAGTCATCCGCCCCCGAACGTTTCCGCCGTTCAGGTTTGGGGGTGTGACAGATTGGTATCAGAGCAATGTTTATAGTGAACTAAGTATATCGAACCACATAAGATATACAAACTATAAATGCTTAGGGGACTAATACTCTCTGACAAAACAAATTTTCTTTTTACACTTAAGCAGCATTTCGTTCAACTTAAATTGGTAGTTCATTTAAGTACAAATACATGCCTACCACGAACTATTTTCATGTTATACAACTATACAAGTATTTAGACAAGTTGACACTACGATTGGGACTCGATATATATAATCAGATTTTGGACAAATATAGCGTGATCAACTATATTTGCCCAAGATTGGACCAACGTATATCGAGGAATGATCGTAGTAAGCAACAAGTCAAAACTTACCAAACCATTACAAGAATCAAACACAAGCACTTAAATACTATAGGAGTATTTGCTATCTAAACTAGTTTAACTTACATGTTTTACATGTTCCGGCTTTACTCGATTCTTATAACCCTTTTTCTCGTACAGTCAAATGGCTGGATTTCACCACCCTGGCGACCCCTACTTTCCCAACCAAGGCAACGGAGGATGGATCGAAGATGATCCCGAAGAGGACGAGGAACCCATAGAAGTGGGTGATGACTCCGGTACCGACTCAGAGCCGGAAGTTATCGATCCACCACCCATTCAACCTCCCGTCTTCGTAAGGAACTTTCAAGGACCGACTCCCGTCTGGGGAAGTCACCTCCACCATTGGAGCCAACAGCAAAACCTACGCCCTCCCTACGGCATGTGCCGGGAATTCTATGATGTCCGCGGCGGAGGTTCGGCTGATCGAGCACTCCCGGTAATGGTGGGTAAGTTAGCCAATCAGTCCTATCAGTCTGGAGTACAAGCTAGTCGACTCCGGGATATCAACGTGGAAGTGCAGGTTCACACTTCTGACATCCGTAGGCTGGACAAGATGCAAGACAACGCCCAATTTCAAGCTGAATCGTTTCAAGCGCAAATGATTGCAGCCCTCGCCGAACTAAGGGAACAACAAGCCATTTTCGATAGGCGTCTAATGGAGTCAAAGCAATCAGATACGGAGTCAAGCTCCAAGCGCAACCTTCGACGCAAGTAGTGCTTGTCTAGGACTCAAATTTTGTTATAGCTTAGGACCTCGGCTAAAAGTCTTTAAACTTCTCGAACTTTGTAATCGGAGACCCTTATGGGGGTCAAATTTTCATGATCGTTGTAACAACTTTTATATTAATATAAGTGGCACTATTACTACTATGTTGAGTATTTCGTTCGAACATTGAATGGTCTTTGTGAACCCAAACACTCGTTTCATACCTTCAGTCTTACAAATAACTTTCATTTTTCTATTTTAAGACTTATACTTTCATCTGTTGTTGAACTATAGCGATTTAGTTCATGAGACACATACATTTTTTCCATTCTATGAAATTCTTATCCTTGTCTTTTCAATCTATAGTTGAAGGATGCCTCCGCGTAGGAATCCAAGGCGAAACAACGGTGAGGAAGCACCTATACCACCACCACCTCCACCACCTCAATTTGATGCTGTTATGTTTCAAGCAGCAGTCACCGCGGCAGTGGCAGCTGCCATGTCACAGATCAATAACTCGAGTACTAATGGCTCGGGATCTGGCACACACCTATCCAACCATGGCGAGAGTCATGGACCACCTCGAGAATGCACCTATAAGGACTTCACTAATGCCAAGCCCCGGATGTTTTATGGTACTGGTGGTGTGATGGCCCTGAGGCAGTGGATCGAAAGGACGGAGGCAGTCTTTGAAATATGCTCCTGCCCCGAGCACAGCAAGGTCAAATTTGCAACTTTCACCCTTCTCGATAAAGCTTTAACTTGGTGGAATGGCCACGTTAAAGTACTCACCCTAATCGTGGCAAACTCCATAAGCTGGGAGAACTTGAAGGCCATGATGATGAGAGAATACTGCCCACGGGGAGAGATTCAAAAGCTTGAACACGAGCTATGGAATCTCGGAATGGTTGGTACCGACATCGCTACTTATACCAACAGATTTTGCGAGCTGGCAATCCTTTGTCCAGATATGATTGCTCCCGAGAGCAAGAAGATAGAAAGGTACATCTGGGGACTGACGCCCCAAATGCGATCAAGCGTGTTAGCTTCTAAACCTGACACCTTTGAAAGTGCTAAGGAACTGGCACAATCTCTGATCGACTACGGAGGTCATCAGAACTCAACCACTTCTGCACCAGCCCCACAGAAAGCAAACAACAACTACAACAACTACAACAACAACAATGGCAGGAAGAGAGCATGGATTAAAGGGAAGGGTGGATCTTCCCAAGAATCCGCAAAGAAACAGCTGGTGTCAGTAAATGCGGCCACTGTACCAGCTACAGCCCCTACAAATACCTACCCAACAAAGCCTTATATAGGCAACCTCCCAAAATGCACCAAATGCAATTACCACCACCATGGACTTTGTCGAGCTATGCAGTGCGCCAACTGCAGCCAGAAAGGGCACACAGCCTGTTTCTGCAAGGAACCCGCAAAGCCGATCACTCAAATTCCCGGTGCGGGTGTAGGGCAGGCTTGCTACGGTTGTGGCGAGGTGGGCCACTACCAGAGAAACTGTCCTAAGGCAGCAGGCACCGGAGGTGTGAGACGAGTTTTCGCAATAGGCCACAACGAAGCTGTAGCTGACCCAACTATTGTTGCTGGTACGTTCCTTCTCGATAATTCATACGCATGCATATTATTCGATAGTGGGGCGGAGAGAAGTTTCGTGAGTCAAAACTTTATTCATTTACTTAAACCTAAACCTAGCAAGTTAGAAAAATCATTCACTATAGAGATGGCCAATGGAAAAACCGAAAACACAAATTGCATATACATGGGCTGTACGTTAACATTAGACGACCATTCTTTCCCAATCAATCTCATGCCGGTTCAAATTAAAAGTTTCGACGTCATAGTCGGCATGGATTGGTTGAGCCTTCTTCGCGCCGACATCATGTGCTTTGAGAAAGCAGTCCGTCTTAACCTCCCAAACAACGAAACATTAGTTATCTACGGCGACAAATCTAGTGCAAACCTTCGCATCATTTCGTGCATCCAAGCTCGAAAGTGCTTGCGGAAGGATTGTCGAGCATTCCTAGCGCACATCGTCGATACAAGTCAAGAACTGAAGGACATCAAGAGCATCTCGGTAGTACGCGACTTTCCCGATATCTTTCCAGAAGAACTGCCAGGATTACCACCGCAACGCCAAGTCGAGTTTAGAATCGACTTAATTCCAGGAGCTACCCCAGTAGCGAAGTCGCCTTATCGTCTTGCACCAGCAGAGATGCAGGAACTTTCCAGTCAACTTAATGAACTCCTTCACAAAGGATTCATAAGACCAAGTTTCTCACCTTGGGGAGCACCGGTCTTGTTTGTAAAGAAGAAAGACGGATCGTTCCGTATGTGCATCGACTACAGAGAGCTGAACAAACTTACTGTCAAGAACCGCTATCCTCTACCCCGTATCGACGACCTATTCGATCAACTTCAAGGGGCGAACTACTTCTCCAAAATAGACCTGCGATCCGGATATCACCAATTACGAGTTCTAGAGAGGGACATTCCAAAGACAGCCTTCCGAACTCGTTATGGACACTACGAATTCGTGGTGATGCCGTTCGGATTAACCAATGCACCAGCAGTATTTATGGACCTAATGAATAGGGTATGCCGCCCTTACTTGGATCAGTTCGTCATCGTCTTTATCGATGATATACTTATCTACTCTCGAAGTGAGGAAGAGCATAGTCAACACCTACGAAAAGTCCTAGAAACACTGCGAACGGAGAAACTCTATGCGAAGTTCTCTAAATGCGAATTTTGGATTCGAAGAGTCGAATTTTTAGGTCACGTTGTTAGCGAGAAAGGTATACACGTGGACCCTTCCAAAATTAAGGCTATTGAGAACTGGTCGGCACCAAAGACACCTACAGAAATTCGTCAATTTCTAGGTCTAGCTGGCTACTATCGCAGATTCATAAAGAACTTTTCGAGCATTGCGAAACCTCTTACTTCATTAACCCAGAAAGGAGTGGCCTTTGACTGGGAAGCGAAACAAGAGAAGGCATTCCAGACACTAAAACAGGCCTTGTGCACCGCACCGATACTATCCCTCCCCGAAGGGATAGAAGACTTCGTAGTGTATTGCGATGCTTCAAATCAAGGACTTGGTTGTGTTCTTATGCAAAGAGGGAAGGTTATCGCTTATGCCTCCCGACAGCTTAAGACACACGAAGTGAACTATACGACACACGACCTCGAGTTAGGAGCAGTGGTATTTGCTCTGAAGATCTGGAGGCACTACTTATACGGAACAAAGAGTACTATATTCACCGATCACAAGAGCCTTCAACACATTTTCGATCAGAAGGAACTCAACATGCGACAACGACGATGGGTTGAGTTACTGAATGACTACGAATGCGAAATTCGTTATCATCCTGGCAAGGCCAACGTAGTAGCCGACGCCCTCAGTCGAAAGGAATACACTGGTCGGAGGGTCAAATCTCTGACCATGACTATCCATTCCCACCTATCCACACAAATTAAGGAAGCACAAATGGAAGCTTTGCAACCTGAAAATGTGGCGGGTGAATCCCTGCGAGGAATGGAGAAGAATTTAGAAGTCAAGGGTGGCGGAGCCTACTATCTCATGGACCGAATCTGGACCCCAAATCATGGTGGTTTCAGAAACGTAGTCATGACCGAGGCTCACAATTCAAGATATTCCGTTCACCCGGGTTCAGATAAAATGTATCTGGATCTTAAGAAACTGTACTGGTGGCCTAACATGAAAGCAGAAATTGCTACCTTCGTGAGTAAATGTCTTACTTGCGCTAAGGTTAAGGTCGAGTATCAGAAACCGTCAGGACTACTACAACAACCGGAGATACCGGAATGGAAATGGGAGCGGATTACTATGGACTTCATAACCAAGTTACCCAAGACGACAATTGGACTCGATACCATATGGGTCATTGTCGACAGATTGACCAAATCCGCACATTTCCTACCCATCAAGGAGACTGACAAAATGGAGAAGCTGACAAGAACTTACTTAAGGGAAGTAGTGCGACTGCATGGTGTTCCGATATCCATTATCTCCGATCGAGATAGTAGATTCACTTCAAGGTTCTGGCAATCACTACAAAGTTCCCTGGGAACTAGGCTAGACATGAGTACAGCCTACCACCCACAGACAGACGGACAAAGTGAGAGAACAATACAAACTTTAGAAGACATGCTGAGAGCCTGCGTGATTGACTTTGGAATGGCATGGGATATTCATTTACCCCTTGTCGAATTTTCATACAACAATAGTTATCATACAAGCATAAAGGCTGCTCCGTTTGAAGCCCTCTATGGTCGAAAGTGCAGATCCCCTCTGTGCTGGACTGAAGTTGGCGATACCCAGTTAGCTAGAGGAAGAGTTCCTGAAAGCACTCTCACAGGTCCGGAGATCATACGTGAAACAACAGAGAAGATCGTTCAGATTCGTGAACGATTGAAGGCCTCAAGAGACCGACAGAAAAGCTACGCTGACCAAAGGAGGAAACCTTTAGAATTCCAGGTAGGAGACCACGTCTTATTAAAGGTCTCACCGTGGAAGGGTTTAATACGATTTGGAAAGCGTGGGAAACTAAATCCAAGATACATAGGGCCTTTCGAGATTCTTGCCAGAATCGGCCCTGTGGCTTACAAGCTTAACCTACCGCGCGAACTTAGTAACATCCATCCAACCTTCCACGTCTCAAACTTGAAAAAGTGTCTGTCCGACGAGACTCTTGTTATTCCACTCGACGAGATCGAGATCAACGAGAGCCTCAACTTTGTGGAAGAGCCAGTAGAAATCATGGATCGAGAGGTCAAACAAACAAAACAAAGTCGCATACCCATCGTGAAGGTTCGCTGGAACGCCAAGCGGGGACCCGAATTCACATGGGAACGCGAAGATCAGATGAAACAAAAGTACCCTCATCTCTTTCATGTTCACTAGTATCTTTACTACTTTAAATTTCGGGACGAAATTCTCTCTAACGGGGGGATGATGTGACAACCCGATATTTCAACTCTTTGTAACGACCATAATGGGTCAAGTATTGTAACCGCTTCTAAGTAATAAAATTTACTTTCATAATAAAACGTACAAATAGTTCTATTTAATTTCCTTCTATGATTAAATGTCTTTGAACCATGATCGTATGTGAAAAGAACGCCCAAATCCGACTTCATATAGCGAAGATGTGATTTTTCCAAGTTCGGCTTAGCAACAGACCGCTAAAAACTCGAATCGGAGATCGAGCGACTTTTGGCCGGAATGACCTAAACGAGAATCGAAGTTCTCGACAATGGTATTCCAGCGGTAAAAAGTTTGGCAAAAACCGACATCAGATAAAGAAGTTATGAATTTTCTAAGAAATTCCTTAAACACGATGGATTTTTAATAAATAATAAAAATATAATTTTGGAATTTGCCGACGGTGTCTAAACGAAAGTTGTAGAGCGTAGTCTCACCTACGCAAGGATATAAAGACCATCGAAAACGGAGTTCGTATGAAGAAGATATGGATTTTTGAAGTTTATTAAATATATTATTTATTTATTTAATTCAAAATTCGGATATTATCCGAAGGGGAGTCAGCATCCTCCTCCGAAGTATGCGCTGCGTACTCCTGTACGCCCCGCGTAACCGAGAGGATTGGCCTCGGATCGTCCACGTCGCCATATCCGAGGAATCCGATCCATCCGACCCGTCCGACCCGACGTCCCATCCGACCCGGCGTCCCATCCGACCCACCTCCCCAGCAACCCGTCCCATCCGACCCGAGAACCCAACAACCCGTCCCATCCGAACCGAGGCAGTCGAGGCTTCGGTCATGCATGACGTACGCGTACGCAGCGCGTACGAGCGTACGCCCCGCGTACCGAGGCAGACCAGCCTTCCTATAAATAGAATGCGAGGGTTTCCAAAGAAAGGGTTCATTTCTCTTCTCTCTCTCCCAACTTTGCCTCGTTTTCCGTGTCCGTTCAAACCCGAAACTCTGGTCTTTTTGGCTCAAGTCCCGAAGGTCGATTTTACTTCCGAGATTCCCGAGAATCCCGAGGAAAATCCGTTTCCCGAGACGAAACTCTGCCCGGTTTTCCATCTCGCTATCTTCAAACTTTCAAGTGAGTTTCATACCCCTAAATCAACCTTTTTAATTAGTCTAAATACTTTTATATGCTTTCAAAGGGGGGGATTACAAGTAAAACACACGAGTATTATCGTGCGTTACATAAAGAAATTCTTTTATATACTGTTATATATTCAAATCACATGCGATTTATAAACATTTAAAGGAACTTATATATATATGTATATATGTATATATATAACATATGTCACAATAGCATTTTCCCTTTTAAAAATATAATGTTGTTGTAATGCATGTATAAACTAATCTGTTCTGAGATTTTTCTTGTCTATCCTAGACTCTACACCCAAAAATCTATACTTTCATAAACAAGCGATTCCTTTTCTCAATGTTTCTAAACAAACAAGACACGCTTTTTGGAAACTATAATAGGTATGGTTTTACGAAACAAATTTCTAACTCTTATGTAGTAGAATCACATATTTCAAGAAGTTCACTTTCGTGTACAAGAACAAACGTAACATTTTAACAAGTAGATCTGTTTTTATACCACGGATTTGTGAGACACTAACTTCATGTACGTTCGAGTACATATTTCAAGTCCTGTATTATATACCAGAATCCCTTGGAGGGGGAGCATGGTGTTTGTGTATAGATCTATACGGGCTTGACAAACCCGCGCCCTGACTGTTAGTTGCAGTCCACCGTTTGGGGTGACAAACGTCATAACATTTCAACGCCTGAAGAACGTTGTGTATAGGCATTCAGAGTCAATAGTATGGTTATAAAACTCACAAGGGGTATTAAAATGCATTGATTTACAAGGTTTTCAAATTCATTGGTTCTTTTACATTTACATACATTTTAGAAACAAACATTGGTCTTGAGTGAAGGCTACTTTTATACTAGTAGAAAATATTGGATTTTCTAACCACAAACAAACGAAGATAAAACATTTCAGTTCATTCAAACATTGTCACTTCAATACTTATGAAATTCACCAGCTTAAATGCTGATCTACTCTTTCAAAATTACTTGTATGTCCCAGGAAATCAGTAATTTCAGGTATTCATTTCGCTTTTGATGAAGGGATGCTGCGGCGCCAGTTTAATCTCGTATTTTGACATCATATTGTAATTGAGTTTTGAACATGTAACTTTTGGACAAATGTAAACTTTCAATTATATATATGATGGTTGTATTGCTTTCTTTACTATGTATTCATTTGTTACGTTACCACATGAAGTCATCCGCCCCCGAACGTTTCCGCCGTTCAGGTTTGGGGGTGTGACAAACACTTAGGTGTTTTTGGCCGAAAACACCCTCATTTGCCTTCAAATTGTAAGTATCTATCTTCTATACTTTTTATCTAGTTAGGATACTTGATCAAGGCCTTGAAATCATCATTTCCAAGAACAAAAGGTGTTTACGGTCTACTACATCTCCTTAGAAGGTAAACCCTTATAAATGGTGCATTGTGACCATTAAAGCCTCCTAAAGCCTTGAATGGAGCTTAGAACCCTTCGAAATGCTTAGAAATCATCTTATGCACAAAACGATGTGAGTTTACGGTGGTAAACTCACTAGACCGTAAACCCTATGACCATAAGGTCATTAGACCGTAAAGACATGGGACGGTGAACCCATGGGACCATAAACTCAATGGATCGTAAACCCATTGAACCGTAAACACATAGGACTGTGGACCACATTGAACGTAAACTCTTATGGTCATGCTACTTGGACCGTAAACTCCTTAGGGTGGCCATACACCCTTGGTATGCAATGACATGTGATTGTAGCACTTAAATCTAAGTGTATCCTATGTCCTAGGGTGTTTCCTTTCATGATTAGTTGTTTAAAACACTAATTAGATGCTTTATATATCATTATATGATAAATAGGATCCGTGTGTGTGTGTGTGTGCTCAAGTCTTCACTTGGCACTTAGCATCGTATACCACTCGTCCATCCAAACCACTCACTATAGGTGAGTTCATACCTCTTAATCTACCTTTTAAATGATTTTAAATGCTTTTATGGGGGGATTACAAATTGAAACATTATAGTTATTATATCAATCATGTGTGATTAATAACTATCAAACAAATGTATTTGCTATACTTTTAGCTGTTTTATCAAACAAACTACTTCAAAATGGTTATCAAACTCTTTTACATGTTAAACTCTTTATAAAACTTGTTCTTACATGCCAAACCTTTTCTTTAAAGTCTTTTAAACTTATATATTGTCAAAACCGTGTCTAATGCATATATAGTTATATAAGTAAGGTTGGAAGGACTTAGGACTGATAACTCACTTTATTTCATGTTCCTTGTTTGGTTGTGGAATTAGAGTACTCTGTTGTTTTCCCGAGTGTCGTTTGATCCTAAGTTATATATTATGCATATGTGTATAAGACATAAAAGCTTTTGTCTCAGTTCAATACACTCAGTTATACAAACAACTTTACTAGTAAACTATAATAGGTATAGCTTTAGAAGTCACTATTCACTATTTATAATATAATGAAATATACAAGGCGTCAGTTCATACAAGAGTCAATACATACTATTATGAGAAACTAAGAGAACATACTATTTATGAGAAACTAAGAGAACATACTATTATGAGAAACTAAGAGAACATACTATTTATGAGAAACTAAGAGAACATACTATTATGAGAAACTAAGAAAACACACTATTATGAGAAACAATACATAATATACACTATACAAGAGAACATACTATGATGAGAAACAAAGAGAGCATACTACATACTAGACAAAGAGAACATACATTACACTATTACATACAATACATATACAAAATACTATAACATAAATGTGAGCCACGGTTTCAGGGCATGGCATCACTGCCGTGGCTCGTTTTGTATCCAGAGTCTCCTAGAGGGAGAGCGTGAATTTGTTTATAGATCTATACTGGATTGACTATCCTACACCTTGTTGTTCGCTATAGTGGGACTTGCAAGTCTACGGGTGCCAAATGTCATTTCTTCCGACGTCTTTCATCATCGTGTTTTTAGTCGATAGTATGGTGCAATCATATCACATTATACCGTAATTAACAACCGGTTTAAGGTAGTTAGTACAACAGTAGTTACCATAATACAACACTACAGTACTTTATTATTTTCCCATTGCATTCATACTGTGATATTCGCACATAAATGGTAATGTAAAAACTATATTTTTGGTTAATGATAGTCACACTTGGGAAAATACACACTTTTACAAGAAACAAAAATACATAACATTTGATGCCTTGGTAGAAGGCTACATTTAGTAGAAAATATAGGATTTTCTAGAAGATACAAACATTTACTACAAACAATGACAAACTTATACATCAAACACTTACAAACGTTTTCTTACAAACAATGACACTAAAATTCTTATGAACTCACCAGCTTTAAATCTGATCAACTCTTACAAAATAACTTGTATTCTCAGGTCATCAGTAGACAGGTACCGATGCCAGGTTTTGAGAAGATGGAGCTCGTTCAAGACTCATCTCTTATTTTGATTTACAATTTTTGTTCCTTCTAAACTCCACATAACACACTTGTATTAAATTAAATTATTAATGCAATGGATGATGTTGTTGCTTGTTTACTATTATACTTTGTTGTGATATTGTACATGATGTCCTACGCCCCCAAAAGTTTCCGCCATTTCGGTTTTGGGGTGTGACGGATTGGTATCAGAGCATTGTTTATAGTGAATCGAGTATATCAACCCATAAAAGATATACAAACTATAAACACAACGAGATTAAAATACTCTGACCAAGAGTTTATACTTTTAAATAATAAAATTTTAACCAAGTATACATACCTACATTCATACTAAAATCAGTGTCACTAGGACAAAACAAAAGTATTGTGATTGTTGAACTTCAGAAGTAGGCTTGGGGATGTATGGTCAGTTCTAGGAATGACATAGCCTGATCAATTATGTTGGTCCGAGAAGTAATTAACTTATGCTCGAGAATGGTTGTGATGTGGCAACAAGTCTAAAAACTTACCAACACTACTACAATGAGAACATTAGAACAGAACAATAAACCTAAAATACTATAGGAGTATTTTGTGTTACTATAATTACTTATTTGAGAACGAAAAAGGTCTTTACTAGTAGGTCAATAGTTTCTAAGTGGATACACTAAGGTTATATCTGACTAAGGTGTTATAGACTTAGAATCTGTGATCTTTTCTTTACTTCCTGTTCCTTGTTTGGTTGTGGATTTGGAGTTAGGGTCACTTATTCGAAGGCCTATCCTGTTTTGCTTACATGTAACCGGTATGCACTATGCAAGTGTTGAAGTAAATGTTAAAGATCATCTTATAATTATCTAATTAGTATGTCTATTAATTATTTCTTTATCCTTTTTCTCGCGTAGTTATCATGGCTGGATTCCATCCACACGGTGACCCGTACTACCCTAACCAAGGTAACGGAGGATGGCTCGAAGCAGAGCCAGTAGAGGATCATCCAATCCCTTTGGATGATCACCTCGCAGAAGGCTTTTCGGATGATGCTGATTCCGAACTAGAAGTCAACAACCTAACCCCAGTGGCTCAAATCCCTAATGCTAACCCTCGTCCAACATTTCAAGGTACCACACCTAGGCAACAAACTTGAACAGATGGAGCCATGAATGGGGTCAACCTTTACCTTACAACAGATATTGAAGCTTCTATAATTTGAGAGAGGGTGGCTCAGCTGACCGAGTCCTGCCCATCATGGTTCACATGATTTCTCGGAATGTTAAACAAGGTCGGGCAACTATCGACCGAGTCATGGAAGTTGACGCTAATTCGGGCGTTAAAACGGTCCGCATTCGCCATCTAGAAGAGGCTCTGGATGGGACTAAGAGAGCCAATGAGGCTCTGCAGAGAGATCTTGCTGCAACCCAAGCTGAAGTCAGGGAACTTCGAGCTCAGCAAGCAACATATGAAAGACGCATGAGGGATATGGAGCATCGTTTGGAAGAATCAAGGACTCATTCTAGTGGTTCTCATCGTAGCTAGAGCCTACTAAACTTTCTCTTTTGGATATAACCTAGTCTATGTAAAAAAAAACTCTAGTTTAATTTCCTATCTAGGTGAAGACTTTGAACCTGTTAAGTCTTGTTAGGTCGTAGCTCTGTAAAAAATTTTCCCATCTTGGTTTGATGTAAGATATACTTCTAGGTCATTTTTCCCGAACTTGTTACATCTGTAATACCAGTATTATTGACAGATATCTAATCTCATGGAAATTATTATCCAAGTGCTTCCATCCTTCTAGTACTAGATCTACATTCAATCATATTTTCAATTAATTCTTACTATCACCTTCAATCTTTGTAAACTTTCAGTTAAGCAATGCCTCCTCAAAGAGTGACGAGGCGTAATCCTCCGATAACTTCAACACCACCTCCTCCTCCATACAACCCGACAACTATCCAACCTGTTGTGAATGCGGCTGTTACGGCAGCTCTGGCCCAATTCACCACTACTGGTACTAGTGGGAGTGGGACTCATGTACTTCCCACTGTTGTCGAAGCTCCAGTACGCGCTAGGGAGTGCTTGTACATGGACTTCACCAGCTGCAAACCCAGGGCCTTCAATGGAACTGGCGGAATCCTTGACCTCTCGCAATGCTTCGAGAAGATGGAGTCCATCTTTGAGATCTGCTCCTGTCCGGAAGGGAGCAAGGTTATGTTTGCCGCCTGCACCTTCGCGGACCGAGCTTTGACATGGTGGAACAGCCATGTCAAGTCACTATCTCTTATAGTGGCAAATGCTATTGGCTGGGAAGCTCTGAAGGAGCTCATGATCGAAGAATACTGCCCGAGGGGCGAAGTTCAAAAGCTGGAGCAGGAACTCTGGACCCTAACCATGAAGGGCTTCGACATAGTCTCTTACACTGCTAGATTCAGCGATCTGATAGCACTATGTCCGGGAATGGTCCCTTCTGAAGCCAATAAGGTGGAGAGGTATATCTGGGGGCTGGTGCCTCCATTTTAGGGGAATGTATTAGCTTCAAACCCTGCTACCTTCGATAATGCCAAACCATTGGCACAACGGCTAATTGACCATGGGGTCCGTATCCCGTCGTCAACAACAACAACCCTAGCCATCTCAGAATCCTCCAAAGCCGCTGCCAACAAGCAGAAATTCTGGGATGACAAGAAGAAGCAGAAAGCTGCCAAAAAGCAGCAGGTCGTGGCAGTTCATGCCGCAATAGCACATGCCGCTGCTGCTCTGGTAAAGTAGTATGCTGGAAGTTTGCCAAAGTGCAACAAATCCAACTTCCACCACATTGGAGCCTGCTGGGAAATGTAGTGTTCTAACTAAAACAGGAAGGGGCACACTGCCCGTTTACGCAAATCTTTGGCAAGGCCAATCAACCAAGTCCCCGACGCTGGTGTGGACCAGGCTTGCTACGGTTGTGGCAAAGTGGGCCACTACAAAAGGAACTACCTGAAGGCAGGGAATGCCGGTGGAGTAGGAAGAGTTTTAGCTATAGGCCATGAGGAAGCAGTTGCCGACCCCACAATGGTCATTGGTACATTTCTCCTCGATAACTCTTATGCATGCATTCTGTTTGATAGTGGAGCGGAGAGGAGTTTCGTGAATCAAAATTTTGCTCAATTAATTAAGCAAATATTCTGAACACTTAAAGAACCATTCACTATAGAAATGGCTAACGTAAGGACTGAGAGCACTAGCAGTATATACATAGGATGTACTCTAACTCTAGATAGCCATTCGTTTTCAATCGACCTCATGCCAGTCTCAATTAAAAGTTTTGACGTCATTATTGGCATGGATTGGTTGAGTCTACATCGTGCCGACATCATGTATTTTGAAAAGGCTGTTTGCCTTAATCTACCATCTGGTGAAACTCTAGTAGTCTATGGTGACAAACCCGACACGAACCTTCGTATCATCTCGAGTATTCAAGCCCGTAAGTAGTTGCGAAAGGAATGTCGCACATTCCTTGATCGTGTTGTTGATGTGAGCCAAAAGATGAAGGACTTTAAGAACATCCAAGTAGTACGCAATTTTCCTGACATGTTTCCTGAAGAACTCCCAGGATTACCTCCACAATGTCAAGTCGAGTTCAGAATCGACATAGTTCTAGGGGCTACCCCAGTAGCCAAATCTCCCTATCGTTTAGCATCGACAGAAATGCAGGAACTATCTGGTCAACTTAACAAACTGCTCAACGAGGGCTTTATAAGACCAAGCTTCTCACCCTGGGGAGCTACGATCTTGTTTGTCAAGAAGAAATACGGATCGTTTCGTATGTGCATCGACTATAGGGAACTCAACAAGCTTACCGTTAAGAATCGTTACCCTCTGGCTCGCATAGATGATTTGTTCGACCAATTGCAAGGGGCAAATTACTTTTCAAAGATTGATCTAAGATCTGGGTATCACCAGTTACGAGTGCTAGAGGAGGATGTTCCGAAGACAGCCTTCCGAACTCGTTATGGACACTACGAGTTTGTAGTGATGCCATTCGGATTGACTAATACACCTGAAGTATTAATGGACTTAATGAATAGGGTATGCCATCCTTACTTGGATCAGTTCGTTATCGTCTTCATAGATGACATACTTATCTACTCTCGTAGTAAGGAAGAGCATAGTAAGCATCTACGTTAGATATTGGAAACATTACGATCAGAGAAGCTCTACGCGAAGTTCTCTAAATGCGAGTTTTGGATCCGAAGAGTCAAATTTATTTGTCATGTTGTTAGTGAAGAAGGAATTTATGTGGACCCTTCCAAAATTAAAGCCATTGAGAAATGATCAGCACCGAAGACACCTACATAAATTCGTCAATTTGTAGGCCTCGCTGGCTACTATTGTAGGTTCAGTTAGGACTTCTCTTGAACTGCGAAACCTCTTATGAATTTGACCCAGAAGGGCATGGCCTTTGACTGGGAAGAGAAGCAAGAGAAAGCGTTCCAAACGCTGAAATGAGCCTGGTGCACCACACCGATACTATCCTTCCCAGAAGGAATAGAAGACTTCGTGGTCTACCGCGATGCATCCAATCAAGGGCTCGGTTGTATTCTGATGCAATGAGGTAAGGTCATTGCCTACGCCTCAAGACAGCTGAAGACACGCGAGGTCAACTATACCATGCATGATCTTGAGTTAGGAGCAATTGTGTTTGCTCTGAAGATCTAGAGACACTACATATACGGTACGAAGAGCACTATCTTTACAGACCACAAAAGCCTACACCATATATTTGAAAAAAAGGAGCTCAACATGAAACAACGATGATGGGTCGAGCTACTCAATGATTACGAATGCCAAATTCGTTATCATCCCGACAAGGCCAACGTAGTAGCTGACGCCTTAAGCCGGAAAGAATACTCTGGCCATAGAGTCAAATCGTTGACTATGACTATCCATTTACACTTTTTCACACAAATTAAGGAGGCTCAGCTCGGCACTTTGAAACCTAAAAATGTGGCAAGTGAATAAGAACTTGGAAGTTAAGGGTGGCAGAGCCATATATTTCATGGATCGGATCTGGACACTGAAACATGGTGGCTTCAGAGACTTGGTCATGACCGAAGCACACACCACTCGATATTCCGTCAAGCCAGGTTCGGATAAGATGTATCTGTATTTTAAAAAGTTATACTGGTGGCCTAACATGAAAGCATAGATTGCTACCTTCATAAATAAATGCCTTACTTGCGCCAAGGTTAAGGCCGAATACCAAAAACCATCAGGTTTACTTCAACAGTTGGGGATACCTAAATGGAAGTGGGAGTGGATCACAATTGACTTCATAAGCAATTTTCCCAAGACTACGGGTGGACTTGATACCATTTGGGTTATCATTGACAGGTTAACCAAGTCCGCACACTTCCTGCCAATCAAGGAATCTGACAAGATAGAGAAGCTCACAAGAACATACATCAGGGAAATCGTACGACTAAATGGTGTTCCTATATCCATTATCTCCGATAGAGATAGTAGATTCACTTCGAGGTTCTAGCAGTCGCTACAAAGTTCCCTTGGAACGAGGCTGGACATGAGATAGTAGATTCACTTCGAGGTTCTAGCAGTCGCTACCAAGTGATTTTAGGAGGGGATCAGGCGAAACAAATCACAAGTTGCATTGAGTCATTACCACCAAAATTCATTCATAGGGGCTTTGTTATGAATTACATACAAAATACTTTTAAGTCAGGACATAATACAGACAAGTCTGGCTTGATAACATCTGACTTGTCACTACTATTAAAAACTTATCGTTTGTTCGTCTCTACCAACTTATGACAGGACTATGCCACCAAAGAAAAAGTCCAGACCCTCCGGAAGCACAGCACCGCCCCCTCCGCAGTTTGATCCCATAATGTTTCTAGCTGCCGTAACAGCAGCCGTGGCGGCAGCAATGTCGCAAATGGGTACAAATGGTTCCGGCGGCTTCGGATCTGGGAATACTAACTCGAATCATGGGGACAGCACAGGGCGTACTAAGGAGTGTTGTTACAAAGACTTCACGAATGGCAAACCCGATCCTTTCGACGGAAGCGGGGGCGTCATCGCACTGATGCAATGATTCGAAAGGACCAAAGCAGTCTTCGAAATTTGTGCTTGTCCCGAAGCAAGCAAGGTCAAGTATGCGGCATTCACCTTCACAAGAAAAGCTCTTACTTGGTGGAACGGCAGAGTTAAGTCGCTTACTCCTGTAGTGGCTAACTCTATAAGCTGGGAGGATCTAAAAGCTTTAATGTTGAAAGAATATTGCCCAAGTGGCGAAGTGCAAAAACTGGAAGAGGAACTCTGGAACCTCAAAATGTCGGGGATGGATCTCGAAGCTTATACCGCCCGATTCAATGACCTAGCACTCCTCTGTCCTGCAATGGTCACCCCAGAGGAGAAAAAGGTAGAACGATACCTTTGGGGGCTATCATCCCAGATTCATGATAGTGTATTGGCCTCCAGACCAACTACCTTCGACAGCGCCAAGGAGTTGGCACAACAACTCATCGACCATCGTGCTAGCCATGACACTACGACAACCACGCCAATTTTTGTTGTTCATGCTGCCACAACCCTCACCACGTCAACTCCCATGAAACAATACGCTGGAACCCTTCCGAAATGTAAAAAGTGTAGCTTCCATCACACTGGGGCTTGTAGAGAACTGCATTGCATGAATTGCAATAGGAAAGGGCACACTACCTGTTTCTGTAGGGCACCGGTACAACCCATCAACCAGTTCCCCGGCTCTGGAGTAAGCCCAGCCTGTTACGAATGTGGAGAAACAGGCCATTTTAAAAGGAACTGCCCAAGAGCAACAGATGCCAGTGGTGGTGGAAGGGTACTTGCGATCACCGAAGGAGAGACCACCCTGGAACTGCCCGCAAATATTAGTATGTGTTTCTAACATCGACGTTTAAATTCCAAATTTCTTTATTTGATTAACTCTAGCATCGATTAAAGCATGCATAGTAGTAATGCCAAGGATTAAACTGAGAGCATAAACAACAAGAAATTCCAAAGCCGTCATGAGACCATTCTATGAATTTCCTTCGACTCCGTAATGGGACTGCATCATAGGGATGTAGGTCAAACCTTCGAGAACATACTTCTACTCTATAGGTGAATGGTTGAAATACATCTAGGTTCAATGATAGCCCTGACTAGGAACTCTACTTCATTAAGAAGGATTACTAAGAATGTTATTTGTTATGATTTCCTCACTTATACATTCCCCAGTTATATATAACGAATACCTGGTAGATAATAGAATGTGAGAATTCTGACTTAGTTTCTTTTCCTCGTTGGGATGTGAAACTGAAGTAGAATCACACATTTTACTATCCGCCTAGTATTGGTTATATCATAATGTGTATAAGCTAAGTTTTCATGGATAATAACTCATCTCTTAGTAGAATCAAAATAATGTAGAGCCGACCTTAGTCATTCACAATCTCCTTGCCTGATTTCAAATTTCGGGACGAAATTCCCTCTAACGGGGGGATGATGTGACAACCGTCAATTTTCAGTCAAGTCAAAGTCAACTAAAGTCAACAAGTCAAACCGGTCAACTCAATTTGACATGAGTATTAGAGTTTACGTTATGTAACTCCTAAACAACTCTCTATTCTAATGAGAGATCATAAATCGAAAAGTGCATACATCTAGATCTCCTTAACCTAAAACTGTGGTACGTGGCGAGCCAAACCGATAAAACAATGTTGCATACTCATCGGGAGTATGCAAGATCCTTAAACAAGGCTTAACGGGGCTTACGGACCCTGCATTGCAAAGCCGAACACTCAAAACGGTCACCAATGAAACCTCTCTCAATCGTTTTCACTCTATCTCTTCTTATCGAAAATCTCTCCCAAATCTCTCCAAGTATGTCAAATCTCTTCCAAATCTCTCTAAGTATGTGAAATCTCTCCCACATATCTCTTTGTATGAGAAATCTCTCCAAGTATGTCAAATCTCTCCCAAATCTCTCTAAGTATGTGAAATCTCTCCCAAATATCTCTCTGTATGTGAAATCTCTCCAAGTATGTCAAATCTCTCCCAAATCTCTCCAAGTATGTCAAATCTCTCCCAAATCTCTCTAAGTATGTGAAATCTCTCCCAAATATCTCTCTGAATGCGAAATCTCTCCAAGTATGTCAAATCTCTCCCAAATATCTCTAAGAATATGAAATCTCTCCTAAATATCTCTTTGTATGTGAAATCTCTCCAAGAATGTCAAATCTCTCCCAAATCTCTCTGAGTATGTGGAATCTCTCTCAAATCTCTCTCGAAATCTCTCCCAACTTTCTATAATCACTCGGGGCATCCCGACCCTCGACTTTGGCAAAAACAGCCCAAAAACGGAAGTCTACGCGAAAAACGGACCTTAGGAACCGAAACCCCTCTTAGGAACCGAAACCCCTCTTAGGAACCGAACCCTCCTGATGAAGAAGGCTGTTGATCCGAACCGAAGGTACTGTTCACTAACCGAACCGAAGGTACTGTTCACTACTGTTCACTACAGTCCGTTCGGTTATGCCATTCTTGCCTCTTAACTCCGAACCGAAGCTTCCCTGCTGACCCTTCGGACCGAGCCTTCGGACCGGACCCTCGCCCTTCGCCTCTCGCTTCTGGCTCGCGCATTTCGTTTCCGACTCAGCATCAGCATGGACCGAGCCTCGGCCTAGGGACCGAACCTCGGCCTAGGACCGAGAGGTCTCGCTGGGAGCTCAATTTCTCCCAGTTTTTGCATAGTTTTACGTTTAAGGCCCATTTTTAATTATTTTAACGCGGGGTTTTCACCCAAAATCATATTTTAACATAATAAACCCTAAATATTCACAATTTAATCATATTTTCATAAAAATCTTTATTTAAATAATAAAAGCAAGTGGGTAAAGTACAAAGAGGTGGAGTGTTGACTTTGCTTTACTTTATGACACAAGCAACCACTCCCACACCCACTCTATGACCAGCCACACCTCCCCACCTTACCTAGGTCACATCAATGTACTTTCCACTCAATCATCACTCTTTCCCACGTTTTTGAGAGCTGAATATTCACCCTTTCTCCTCATTTCTCTCATTTCCTCTCTTTTCACCAAAAAGAGCAAACTCTTTTCTCTCTCATTCTCCCTCTCTAGAACTCGAGATTTGAGGGCTGATATTGGGATTTTCCTCCACATTTGGTAAGAATAATCCATTCTTTTTATGATTATCTCAATTAATTCCACTCAAATCATGGATATCTTACACAAACTCTCTCATAATTGTGTTAGATCTTCGAATCTTCAAGTGATTCTTCAAGTGTTCTTGGGTTGAACACTTCTCTTCTTCAACACTTACCTACTGAAATCACTTAAGGTGAGTTCATACCCCTACATTTTCATGTTTTCTCAAGTTTTTAGGGGGGGAATACAAGTTAAAACACTAAGAACATAACTACATTTTTCTAACAGCTTTCATCAGAAAAGTTCAACTCCATTCATGGACTGTTTTGGACATCTTAAACATTTTTGTTTTCAAAACTGTTTTAGGTGCATGTAGTTCCACTTCTTAGCTTTAAAATGACTACTTGCACATCTCCATACGATTTTTCTACAATGTATGGTGATTTTTACAAAACTACCTATCATTTCAAACATCAATCCGGACCAGTCTGTGATTATGGACTTTTTCACATAAGTAAGAAGCCATTAAAAATTATAATAAAAATTATGAACAAACTAGACTCATTTTCCAAACTCTCAGAAGTTACAGAACTTGATTTGGACATTTTATGATTTTTCTACAATTTTTCCAATAACAGTTACAGAAAATGTTATTAACAGAAAAAAACTATAAATTTCATTTCACCTTGTAACATGTTGAGCAAGGTATACATCATTATGTGATTATGTGTAGTTGCAATATATGACAATTTTGTATTCTTATATAGACATACATCAGAAAACAAATGGATTTACACCTCCACAAGTATGGTAAATATATAAATGATATTACGAGGCTATATCCATTAAAATATAAACATTGGTAAATTATGACAAGTAAGGCCTATGCTCACTACCCACACAAATAATTGATAAACTACAATAGGTATAGTTTAGGGTTATTTATATAACAAACACATTATTAAAGGATTTACACATACAAAAGAGTTATTGCCACTATGGACAATTATGATAAACTATAATAAGTATAGTTAAGCCATTATACCCCCACAAACGAACGCGCTAGTTATAATCGGTATAGTTATGGGAAATATATATTACAAACAAAGTGATAAACTATAATAGGTATAGTTTACGTTTCATCTACCCTAGGAACTTAATTACAAGAAAGGAATTCACCATCACCACCACTTTTGATAAGCTATAATATGCATAGTTCAGGTTCACTAATCACTAATACTCTCCGGTGAACTATGATATGTATAGGTTATATTCACCATCACCATCACTTTTGATAAGCTATAATATGCATAGTTCAGGTTCACTAATCACTAATACTCTCCGGTGAACTATGATATGTATAGGTTATATTCACATTAAATTTTCGCATTGTTAGTTTTCAGCTATAATTTCTAAGTGTATATGATAGAGTTATATAGAATCTAGTCGTGATTAGCTTAGAATTGGTGGGCCCGCCTCATCTCCTGTTCCTTGTTTGGTTGTGGACCTAGGGCGGACCCATTATATTCGACGTTTTATCTAACCTAAATCTTATATAACTTATATACGCTGGACGATTATAGGGGAAATCTACGGATCAATCTAGGATTCATCAACACATCATATAGGAATATTCTGTTTACACTTAAGTAAGAAAATATTGGATTTTCTGGAGATCAAACTCTATCGATTTTAAAAGGAAAACGGTTTCTACTCCAAACAAAACTCTTATGAACTCACCAACTTAATTGTTGACACTCATTCAAAACTACTTGTATTCTCAGGAAATCAGTGAAACAGGAAAACTTCAGCGCTTTGAGGATGGGACGTTAAACCGTCAACAATTTATTTTTGTCATCATAATGTAATTGATTTTGAAACATGTAAACATATACTTTGGTGTAACTTTTTCAATTATATTTATGATGGTTGTATTTACTTTGAGCACTATTATACACGTTGTTGTGATACTGTACATGAAGTCCTCCACCCCTGGACGTTTCCGCCATCCTTGGTTTGGGGGTGTGACAACAATAGAAGCATTCAGCCTCATTAGGGTTAGTAGAAGGAGTGACAAAACCTTTCTTGGTTTTGCTTGAAGAGGAGCCTTCAAGGTTCTTACCCTTGGTAACCTTAGAAGGGTTCTTTATCTTCTTCTCTTTGCCATGCCCGATTGCCAAGACATTGGCCGCAGTTGGAGTAGGAGTAGGAGTAGTAACAACCGACTTACCCTTTAGACCACTTTCCGCGGTCTTCAAGAGTCCCTGAAGTTTGCTGAGGGTGACTTCTTCCTTGTTCATGTGATATGTCATGCGGAATTAATCATAACACGATGGTAAGGAGTGCAAAATGATGTCTATTTCTAACTCCTCAGAGAAGTTCACATTCAACTTCAGTAAACGGTCCACATACCTTTGCATTTTCTGCATGTGGCCCATGAGGGGTTCGCCATCCTTCATTCGGGTTGTTATCATGGAGGTGATTATTTCATATCGCTCTTGACGAGCACTTTGATGGTAACGGTTCATCAAGTCCTGGTGCATCTCAAAGAGATAATAGTCCTCATAGGACTTTTGGAGCTCGACTGTCATGGTGGCCATCATGATGCATGCCACTTTTGAAGCATCTCTTTCATGTACCTCATATTCAGCAAGCTCTTCAGGAGTAGCAGTTCGCTCGGGTACCTTTAGCTCCTTGTCGAGAACATATTCTTTGTTCTCATACCGAGTGACCATCCTGACGTTTCTGATCCAATCAGTATAATTGGATCCATCAAAGATGACTCTCCCACAAAGATTCATGAGAGAGAAGGAGCTAGTAGGGTTAGAGCCAGAAGCATTGTTATTGGAAGACATCTGAAAAGAAGAGGGAATAGATTAGATTAGATTTAGGGATAGTCCTTAATAAAACACCCAAATGTAGTATTAAGGCTAGGACCCAACACAATATTTTATAACATAGAAGAGGGATGCCGTAATCTAAGCTATAAGATATTTGAAGGTAGGTGAATGACGATTCACCAATTTCCACCAGAAAAACGAAATTTTTAATTAAGTTTTAATTGGTTTAGAAACTCCTAGATTCTTTGAGATTCATTGAACTTTCTTCAATGACATGTTTCAATCTCGAGTGTGCCCTTCAAGTTTTGTGACTGGGATGCCGAGGATCACAAAACAAGGTGTGAAGTAACCATGCAAATTACTTGGTACCCTTAATGTATTACCCCTCAATCGATGTGTCGGTTAAACACACACGGTCCATCGATACTATGATAAACATTAAGTCACCCTTTACCTACCTTGTTAAGTTCAAGTTAGTGTGCCGGTTAACCACACACACTCCACTAACAACTTAAACAAAGTGTAAAGTGTAATTTCATGGATTAGCACCTTATTCACATTTTCCTAAAATAACTAAGATTGGGAATTCAATAAAGTTTAGTTACTTTAGGATTATCATTATACTTTTAATGAGAATTTATAAGTCCTTGTCCTACCCATTCGGCTAACGACCCTCCACCGATCAAGGAAGCGGTGGGTGAGAGTGGACACCCATTAAGTTGCCATTTTATAGGCAACAACCTTATACCCCCCTTATAGACCGGCTTCATGAATGTGGCGTATTAGCGGTAAGACGAATTTGATCTTATACATGTATATATTATTAACTTATAATATTATAAAGTATAAGGGTTGAATTTTAACTTTTAAAATTCTAAGGGTTGGAACTAAAGTTTTAATCATGACTTTACTTGTTCCAAAACTTGTGGGCAAGTTTTGTATATTTTCAAAACTTTTCATTTCTTATAACTTATGAAGTTAATTGAGTATTAAAATGAATACTTTTCATTTTTCTAACTATTGAGTTCTTTTAATTGTTTTAATTCAAGTGTGACTCTTGGTTTTCCATAACTTGAGGACAAGTTATGAACTCCGTTAAAACACATTATGATCAAGAATTAAACTACCAAGTAGGTTACAAACAATTCCTATGATCATATAATCTTCATAAGTTCAAGAACATGAATATGAACATTTCAAGAATCATAAATTAGTCATAAAACTTGTAATTTTTGATTATAGCCATTGAAAGTGGATGAGCATAAACATTAAACCATCTAAAACAAGTTTATAACACCAAAATAGTTTAGGGTAATGTTTCTAGTCCATTTCCATCAGGAAAAGTCAAAAATACGTATTCTGAGGCTCCTACTCGTCGAGTGCACGAACCTACTCAGCGAGTAGGATGAATATACACATGAACTCGACGATTCCCCCCTGGACTCGGCGAGTTCAACAGGCAGACAGCAAAATTTCGACTTTTTTTTTCCAATAATTTTGCATCAAGTATCAAACAAATAAGCCTAGGCTCTGAGACCACTGATGGGTTTTGAGCATTCTAACACTCCTATGGTGTACATGCAACCCTAGAAACCTTGGATATATGTTTGACTAAGATACATGCAAATAATTATTTTTGTAATGTTCTTATCCTATCTAGCATGGCATGGGGAACTTGAATCAAATAAAGCTAGTAGAATTACTTACCTTGTAGTTGTAGTTGATTGCTTGGAGTTTTAGAGGCTAGCACCAATAGTGTAGATGCCTCAAATGGAAATCACAAATCACCACAAACTTTGGAACCTTGAGAGAATAGTCACAACTATCTTGAAATCGGCCCTCTTACTTTACTCACCAAAACTAGTGTGATTTCAAGAACCAAAGCCTCCTTTATATAGTGTGGTGGATTAGGGTTACATCCATGTAAACCCTAATACCCATGTCTCTTCATTTCCATGAGATCCATGGGTTAAGCTCCAAGGAGTATGCGTGGACTTTCCATGCAAGCCTAGCCCATTCCAATAAGCATTAGCCCACACTATATAAATATAAGAGCCCATATTTAAATAGTAATACTTTTGATCTCTAAATTAATCCTAGATTAATTATAGATCAATACTAATTAAATAATATGATCTTATATTAATATATTAGAACTTATAATATATTAACAAATCATAACTTATACTATTCTCAAAAGATTATTCATAAATTGTTCGGGTGAAGTGCAACCCAAATGGACCATGCCGGGTCGGGTCAAGTACATACCAAATATAGTTATGGACTTAGAAACTATATCCAACAACATGCACACATAAAACACTCTACAGAACCAACACCATTGCCCTATCATCATACAGGGATGGAATACCCTCTGCTACTATTCAACATATATAACCCGCAGGTAACCTCCTACCAGCGTACATAAGAAAAGACCAACTACCAGTCTATAAATAATCACTACCCAACTAACAGGGACTTGATCCAACAAAACAAGCCGTCATACAACTATCCATTTCTCTAGGATACTAAGCTAACAAATCAGATCCTCATAACACTATCCTGTCTACCAGGATACTAGCAAGCATATCATCACATAACATAACAGGCTCTAACAACAATTCAAAGGGCCGGCCTTGGTGCGTTAGACCCTTGAGTACAGTGAGGAGAACTCTCCTTGCAACTGTCGGAATCCTGCAACTCTCTGACTGCTGACTCGCCGGGAATCCCAACTATCATAAGAAAACCATCACATAAGAAACCATCACAACTTTCTTAACCAAGGGCCCACAACACTCATTAAGCCCATCATCCTCTTATTGGGCCAAGATCCAAAGTCAAATTCTCATGCAAAGCCCAATATTGGCCCAATTTACTAAATTGGGCCTACCTCACCAAATGGACCTAGATCCAAGGTCCATAATAATTATTGGGTTTAAATTACTCCATCCAAAATTCGCAGTCACAGCCCAAGCCCCACTAGCCCAATAACAACCCAATCACTTAAGGCAAAAAATCAAAACCCAACAGAGGGAGTATGCGAGGTGTACCCCTCTTGGTACGCTGCGAGTACATCGACGCTCGCGGATTGGAGTCGGGACCCAGACCCACTACGCTGTGCGTACATCTATTTACGCGGGGCGTAATCTCGCTGAACTAAAATCCCATGTAAGTTCTTAATGGCTTAAGCTCTTAAGTCCAAACTTTAGATCCATAGACCAAATATGCCTAGGATTTATAAAGTCTGAAACTCTATTAGTTGGGACTCCCGTAAAGCTCTTAACTCAAGGTATTAATCCATTAAGACCTACCTATCTCACACATGAGACAACCAAAGCCATTAGGACCTCATTTTTCTCACTCAAGACCTCTCCTAAGGTCTGAAAGGACGTCTAATCTCAACCAACTCGCATCATGCATCACTTTTGGGTTTTTGGGACAAGAATGGTGTCAAAAACTTCAGAACACATAGATCTACACAATATGATTGTCAAGAAAGAGACTTTATACCTCAAAAGGGCTCTAAAAGATGATGCCTTTCCTGATCTACAAGCTCCAGCCACCCCACTCCTTCTTTGATAACTTCCCCTTTCTTCTTCTAGGCTCTCCTTTGCCGAACCAAGCTCTCCAAGGTCAAATACCCGCAACAATGGAAGAAGAACGGTTACTTAGGGTTTCTAAGGGTAAGTGGGCAGATATGGAGGCTGGGGTTAGAACCATAATGTTCCTTATATAGTGGCTGGCCCTAAAATCAGGGTTTCTGGACACTCGACGTACGCTGGGCGTAATTCCAGTACGCTTGGCGTACGTCGAGGGACCCCGCATTTCATTAACTCGATTACGCTGGGCGTACCCACGCGTGTCCCATGCATGCATTGCCTTACTTTGTCAAGTTTTTCCGTCAAGTGACATAAGTGACAATATCTTCAAAGTGCCATAGCTCCTTTATTCTAAGTCCGTTTCCGACGAACTTTATATCCACGAAAACGTGGCGAGAAGCCCTACACTTCTAGCAACACACCCCGACCCGAAAACTTCTCGAATGGGGCGTTACTATTCTCCGTTACTTAAATATGATTTCGCCCTCGAAGAGACTAGTCCCTAATCCCTAATCCTGAAAAGCACATTCACGCCCCTAAAGCATGACGATCACCAAGGGAGACTAGTCCCGTTGGAACTCCCTCTCGAAGAGATACCCACTCCTTCTCATGCAGACGTAATACTTACCTCTCCGGAAGCCCTGAACCCAGAAGGTTAAATTGGATCCGTCTCCCAGACGGGCCGTCCAAACTAACCATCCTCTGACCTCTTCCCATTACTATGAAAAGGAACTACTCAATCGTGGGAACTCGAATTCCCAACTTGAAAACAAGACCACGAGTCCTACCCTGCTGTCGACCACACTTGGTCTCTCTCTTAACCCATCCGACCGAAGATACATCGATACTCATACAAAACTAGCGCTCACGCTTGGCCCAATCAGCCTCGGGCTGGAATACCAGATATGCCTACGAAGGGTCCACTCATCCCCATGATGGAATACCCTTGCATCCCTACACATGTTTTGTCCAATCAACCCACGGGATAGAATACCAAACACATCAGGTCCAATCATCATAGGGTCCGGTCATCCTGATGATGGAACACCCCAGATTGGAATACCTCCATATTCATAACTCAACCTATAACCGTACTTGGAACCAAGGAACATGTCCTTGCATCACCCTCGAACCCTTCGGTTTGCCACATCTAAGGGTAACCTCACCCATACCTGCTTATCACGATCTCCAGGTCCTTGACCTCCGAATGCAATATCTTACACAATTCTCGTCACCGGTCCAGACTACTCCCGAGTCTGTTAACCTACTATCCTACTTTCCTCTGTCCAAATCTCCAATTTGGAGCCACTATCCCTCTCCTCTTCCCAGGAGACTGAAAACATGCCCATGCATCAGCCAACATTGCCACCACGACAGATCCTCTCTATACATTACCCCTTAGCGGTGCTCACCGTTATCCCATATCATGCATACATACACAACGACTCACACATAACCTTCCGCATTTCCTCGACACATGCTAACCCTTACAATAATTGAACCGCCTCATAGCATCATCCCAATAACCGACGTTCAAGCCGCTCCCGACAACCTTCTACAACCAGCGGCTTATCCGAGAATTTCCAATTCTCCCCCACTTAGGGCACTAAACACCATCCGCCGCGGCGAAGCTAACACGCATGCTCAATCGAACCCATTGATACACCGAATTTTGAGGAAACTGAGTTCCACACTGGATGATAACCCTCTAAGAACCCTCAATGCTCGCTCACCTCTAATAGATACAACACTAAACATCTCATGAAAGAAACAACAACTCATAATCACAGCACAAAAAGGATAAAGCAGAAAAACATACCGACTGACACCTTTGGCTCAGATTTGATCTCCTCGGTCACAAGCTAATAAGCACGCCCTGGAGCCTTCGGAGGCTCTACTCGACCCTGACCTCTGTCAGTAAGTCTCTAAGTGACTGCCGCTGGGGCCTGCACTGACCTGGAAGCCAGTAGAGGACACTAGGCCTTCATATGGCCCACCTGATCATAATGATAACAGAGTTGGACCCCTGTCGCTGGAGTCGACTGCCTGTAATCCCTGGCTATATGGCCCACCTTGCCACACTTGTGGCACCCCGGAGAAGAACGACAACTGCCCTCGTGCACCTTACCGCACTTCCCGCAAGTGCGACTCCTCTGACCTACTTGTCGATAATCAGTGGATCTGATCCGCTTTGGTGCAGGCTGTGACTGCACCGGGGCCTGCCTTTGCTCTCTCAACTGGAGCTCAATCTCTAACTCGCGCCGCCTAGCAGCTTCTTGCAACTCCAACAAGGTACTACACCTCTGCGTGGATACAAACTGCGTGATGTCTTTCTTGAGTGTACTCAGATATCGAGACATCTGTTCCTGCTCTGAAGCAAACTACGGGAAAAACATCTCCCTCTCAATGAACATCCTTGTGATCTCCGTCATTGACTCTGAACCCTGCTTCAGTTCCAGGAACTCCTGAGCCAACCTCTCTCTCTCAACCTGCGAAACATAACGAGTATTGAACTTTTCCCAGAACTGATCCCACGAAACCGCAACCCACTGCACTTCAGAATAAGATCCCGTGGTCAACCTCCACCAATCCTTCGCCCCGAGCCTTAGAAGGTTCAAAGCACACCTTACCCTCTGATCCGCAGGTCTTGAACACGTGAAAAAGCAACCCTCCATGTTTAACAACCTCCTCATAGCAATGATCGGATCCTGAACTCCATCAAAAGTGGGGGGCTTCGTATTATTGAAATGCCGATACTGAAAACTCCGACTGGCTCCTCCCCATATTGCCGCCACAGCCGTTGTCTCTGTAAGAGCTGCGTAGAGCTTATCAAAATACTCAACCATGGCGGTCTTGATTGACCCAAACAGTTCCGACAACTCAGCTCGGAACATAGCAGCAACCTCCTCATGTAGGATACCACGAATCCTAGCATCCAAGTCAGCCGTACTCACTTGGCCAATGACTTTGGGTGATACGAGTCCATCCCGGCCACCCTGACCTGATCCCGATCCCGAACCGGATCTTTCCTCCAAACGACCAGTAATCCGCCAACAATGGAAGAAGAACGGCTACTTAGGGTTTCTGAGGGTAAGAGGGTAGATATGGAGGCTGGGGTTGGAACCATAATGTTCCTTATATAGTGGCTGGCCCTAAAATTAGGGTTTCTAGACACTGGACGTACGTGGGGCGTACGTCAAGGGACCCCGCGTTTCATTAACTCCATCACGCTGGGTGTAACCCATCCTTACGCTGGGCGTACCTATGTGTGTCCCATGCATGCATTGCATTACGTTGCCAACTTTTTTCATCAAGTGCCATAAGTGACAATATCTTCAAAGTGCCATAGCTCCTTTATCCTATGTCCGTTTCCGACGAACTTTATATCCACGAAAAGGTGGCGAGAAGCCCTACGCTTCTAGCAACACACGCCAACCTAGAACCTTCTTGAATAAAACCCATTGCCCAAAAAGACCGAAACGCCCTTACTCTTTGATCTCGGGGAACCATAAATAACTACTCTTAGAACGGGGCGTTACAGTCTCTTTGTTTGGCAGGAAGTGGGAGGATTTGGTTAATCGATTGACAATTATGCATATGGTATCATAACCACTCGGAGATTTGGGTAATTTAGTAATAAAATACTTTGTAGTCCTTTCCCACTTCCACTCAGGTATTTCTGGCTGCTGAAGTAGACCTGAGGGCTTCTGATATTCAACCTTCACCTTGGCGCAAGTTAGGCACTTGCCCACGAAGGTAGCGATGTCTGCTTTGATATTTGGCCACCAATATAATATTTTTAGATCCAGATACATCTTATCTGAACCTGGGTCAACGGAGTATCGAGTCTTATGAGCTTCGCTCAAGACAACCTCTCTGTAACCACCGAACTTTGTGGTCCATATCCGGTTCATGAAATAATAGACTCCGTCTCCCTTGATCTCTAAGTTCTTTTCCATTCCCCTCAAGGCTTCATCCGGCCTATTCTCTGGTTTCAAGGCTTCCAGCTGAGCCTCTCTTATTTAAGCAGATAAATGGGAATGTATGATCATTGTCAGTGCCTTCACTCTACAACATGAGTACTCTTTCCGGCTGAGGGCGTCAGCTACCACATTAGCCTTGCCTGGATGATAGTGTATCTCACACTCATAATCATTGAGTAGCTCCACTCATCGCTATTGTATCATGTTCAACTCTTTCTGATCGAAAATGTGTTGCAGACTCTTATGGTCAATGAACATAATGCACTTGGTTCCATAGAGATAATGTCTACATATCTGTAATGCGAAGACCACTGCTCCTAACTCCAGGTCGTGTGTTATATAATTGACTTCGTGTGCTTTCAGCTATCTTGAGGCATAAAAATGACTTTTACTCGTTGCATGAGCACATAGCCTAAGCCCTGCTTTGATGCATCGCAATTGACAATGAAGTCTCCCGTCTCTTCAGGCAGAGACAAGATAGGTGTGCTTCATAAAGCCTGCTTCAATGTTTGAAATGCAATGTCTTGTTTTTCTCCCCAACTAAAGGATACACCTTTCTGAGTCAGGGTGGTCAGAGGCTTAGCGATTCTGGAGAAATTCTAGATAAACCTGCGATAATAGCCAGCAAGGCCCAAGAATTGACGGATTTCTGTGGGCTTCTTTGGTGCCAACCAATTCTCTATCACTTTGATCTTGAAAGGGTCCACATGTATGCCTTCCTCACTAACCATGTAACTGAGGAAAGTTACCTTTCGAATCCAGAATTCGCACATAGAGAATTTCACATACAGATTCTTCGCCCTTAGAGTTTCTAGCACTAGCCTCAAGTGTTGTCTATGATTTTCCTCGCTTCTGGAATAGACAAGTATATCATTAATGAAAACTATAATGAACTTGTCTAGGAAAGGGTGGCACACCCGAGTCATAAGATCCGTGAATACCACCGGTGCATTGGCTAGAACAAAGGGCATTACCACAAACACGTAGTGACCATATCGAGTCGAAAATACTATCTTAAGGAAATCACCCTTATGGACTCGTAACAGATGGTACCCTGATCTCAGGTATATGTTTATGAAATATTCGACTTCTTGGAGTTGATCGAAGAGGTCGTCAATTCGGTGAAGAGGATAATGATTTATGATGGTAAGCTTGTTCAGTTCGCGATAATCAATAAACATTCGAAAAGATCCATGCTTATCTTTCACAAATAAGACCGAGGCTCCCCAGGGTGACGAACTCAGTCTGATGAATCCCTTGCTGAGTTGCTCATTGAGTTGGCTGGATAATTCTTGCATTTCTGCTGGCGCTAGACGGTATGGGGATTTAGCTACAGGGGTAGCTCAGGGGATTGTGTCGATTCGGAACTTGACTTGGCGCTCGGAAGGGATTTCGGGAAGCTCTTCGAGAAAGACATCAAGAAAGTTGCAGACTTCGGGGATGCTCTTGAGGTCTTTAACTTCTTGTTTTCCATTAACGACATGGGATAGGAATGCATGGCACTCCTTTCGCAGATATTTTTGGGCTTTGATGCATGAAGTTATATGGAGGTTTGAGCTGGGTTTATCACCATAAATAATGAGGACTTCACCAGAGGGAAGATCGAGGCGAATAGATTTTCATAAAAAAGGATATTAGCACGATAGGGCTCAACCAATCCATGCCAATGATGACGTCGAAGCTTTTTATGGAAACTGGCATAAGGTCGATTGGAATGGAATATGTCGTTAGCGCTCTTTTTCTTTTCGTTCTCCGTTTCAACGGTGAATGTTTCGGTTAAGGGCTGGGGTTTATGCTTGAGTAGATGCTTAAATGCATGACTAAAAAAACTTCTCTGCACACCAGAATAGAAAAGAATGCATGCATAAGAGTTGACAAGGAGGAACTTACCCGTAACAACGATGGGATCAACAACTGCTTCCTCCTGGACCATAGCTAGCACTCTCCCTGTGTTGCCAGCTGTTGTCGCCTTCGGACAATTCCTCTTGAAGTTCCCGATCTCTCCACAGCCATAACAGACTTGACCAACACCCGCTCCAAGAGCCTGATTGGTTGGTTGGGTTGGTGTCTTGCAAACTCGAGTTGTGTGCCCCTTCTTGCCACAACTGTTACACAGCACTTCTCGGCATGGCCCGTGATGATGATAATTGCACTTGTCGCACCTAGGAAAGGTACCAACGTATCTACACATAAGTGTTTGAGCTGTAGGGACGGTGGTAGGAATGGTAGCAGCATGAACTACCGCTACTTGCTGTTTCTTGGAGGGCTCCTGCGAAGGCTGGTCCTTACGCTTTTTCTAAAACCTTTTCTTCCCACCACTCACCTTCTATGGTTCGGGAACGGCTGCCACTGCATTAAGATTAAACTTGTAATCTATGAGAGTTTGTTCTAAACACTTGGCGCTGTCGAATGTGAGAGGTTTAGCAGCCAAAACATTTCCTTGAGTTGGGGATGTCAATCCCCAAATGTACCTCTCTATCTTTTCGATTTATGGGGTGACCATTCCTGGACACAGAAGACCCAGAACTCAACAAGCATAAGTTCAACAAGCATAGGTGGCAATGTCGGAAGCCTTCATCTTCAGCTTCCAAAGCTTGTGCTCCATCTTCTGCATTTCACCTCTTGGACAATACTCAACAAGCATAAGTTCCTTTAAACTCTCCCAACACATGGCATTGGCTACAGGAAGAGTTAGGGATTTGACTCGGCTATTCCACCAAGTCATGGCTTTATCGGTGAAGGTGCAGGTAGCAAACTTCACCTTGGTGGACTCAGAACAAGCACAAATCTCGAAAATTGATTCGATCTTCTCGAACCACCAGGTCAGGGCAATGACTCCTCCATTACGGTGCAAGGATTTAGGCTTCGCATTCTTGAAATCTTTGTAGGAAAATCCCTCTGGTGTCCCTGACCACCCTCAAAATTAAATGTATGGGTACCACTTCCCGACCCGCTAGAGCCGCCATAATTTATTTGCGACATTGCGGCAGCCACAACAGCCGTGACTGCTGCTTGGGACATGGCCGGGTCGAACTAAGGAGGTGGTGGCATCGGATCCGTCGGGGATTGTTGTTCTTTCTGTTGAGTGTTTTCTTGGGGGGCATCTTGTTCTAAAAATAATCAATAAGAAGAAGATGGTAAGTCTCTTAGAATCAGGTGAAATGAAATAGGGCATATCCCGACCTGATAGATAAAGTGTTCTACTAAGCGATAAACAAAGAAAGGTTACCAATGGAAGTAAACTATCGCTAGGGATAAATAAGTAGCAACATTTGGAATGAATCTCTACACTGTATTTGGCTATAGCTAAAATACTCCTATAGTATTTTAAGTTTTATGCTCTGTTCTATCGATATCTTGATCTATATAGCTTGGTAAGTTTTAGGCTTGCTGCAACACCATGGTTACTCCAAGACACATGTTGGTCATGTCTCAAATAAATATAGTTGATCAGGCTATATTGATCCTAGACATGATTACATAACTATCCATGTTTAACCGCAGGGTTCAACATCGAAATACTTTTGTTTGGTTCTAATTATTATACTGTTTTGGGTATGTATGTATACTGGTATACTTCTTGTAAAATACTTATATTTTTAAAAGTATACTTTTAGTTCAGAGCACTGTTGGATTAATGTCTAAGTCCATAACTATAATTGGTAAGACATGACCTGACCCGGCATGGTCCATTTGGGTTGCATGACATCATGCATTTGGATAGACTATAACGAGAGAAATAACACTTATGGTTTGTTAATATATTATAAGTTCTAATATATTAATAAGATTATTTAATTATTCTTGATCAAGAATTAACTAAGTGATCAAAAGAAGACTAATTAAATATATGGGTTGATTGTGGAAATCATCCATACTTGTATGGTGGGCTAATGCTTCATGGATTGCCAAGTGGGGCTAAAATCCATAAGATGATCCATGGTATATTTTGAACCCATGGATCCAAGGAAAAGGAAAGCCATGCAATTAGGGTTTACTCTAATTGTCACTAACTATATAAGCGTCTTATTGTTGACAAAATCGGGACTAGGTTATATGTGAATGGGCTACCCGATTTTTATGAAGTGTGGATTTCTTTCTAATCTATTCCAAGTGTGTTTGGTGTTCTGTGAACCATTTGAGGTGTCACACTTAGAGCAATAGGCACTCAAGCTTCATGAAGACATTCTACATCAAAGAGGTATGTAATTCTAACTTGATATATTCATATAAATCAATGTTATTATGCTAGTTAGGATGAATACCTTGGAAAGTTCATATTTGCATGTATAATAGAGAAAACATAGATCCAAGGTATTTAGGGTTGCATGTACACTTAGGAGTGTTAGAATGCTCAAACCCCAACTGTGGTATCAGAGCCTAGGCTTGTTTTCAATTATACTTGATGCGAATTGCTTAAAAATGCTGAAAAAATCGATTTTCTGGCTTTCTGGGCACTGAACTCGCCGAGTCCACTGATGAACTCGCCGAGTCCATGAAGAAAAGGTACATTCTTTTATTAGTTGAAAGTCTTCCATATCTTGTCCTCAAGTTATGGAACTTGAAGGGTTTTTTAATGAAAACGACTTTGAACACATAAGTTATGGAATTAATTAGTTTTGAATAATTTCAAAAACTTGCCCTCAAGTTTTGGAATTTGAAAAGTTTTCTATTATGAATACTTTAATTCCAAGTTAGCCCTTGGAATTTTAAAAGTTCAAATTCAACCCTTATACTTTATAATATTATAAGTTAATAATATATATATATATATATATATATATATATATATATATACATATATATATATATATATATATATATATATATATATATATATATGTATGTATAAGAGTAAAGTCAATCTTACCGTTAGTAGGCCTCATTCACAAAGCCGGTATATAAGGGGGGGGGGGTATAAGGTTACTGCCTATAAAATGGCAGTTTATTGGATGTCCACTCTCACCCACCGCATCCTTGAACGGTGGAGGGTCGTTAGCCAAACGGGTAGGACAAGGACTAGAATTCTCCCTTCATTAAAAGTATTAATGATAAATGATAAGTAACTAAACTCTTATTAATACCGAATCTTAGTTACTTAGGAAAATGTGAATAAGGTGCTAACCAATGAAATTATACTTTACACTTTGCTTAAGTTGTTAGTGGAGCGTGTGTGGTTAACCGGCACACTAACCTGGATTTAACAAGGTAGGCAAAGGGTAACTTAATGTTTATCATTGTATCAATGGAGCGTGTGTGGTTAACCGGCACATCGATTGAGGGGTAAACACTTAAGGGTACCAAGTATATTTGCATGGTTATTCACACCTTGTTTTGTGATCCTCGGCATCCCAGTCACAAAACCTGATGGGCAGACTCGAGATTGAAACATGCCATTGAAAAGTTCAATGAATCTCAAAAGATCTAGGAGTTTCAAATCCAATTAAAACCTAATAATACATTTCGTTTATCTTGGTGGAAATTGGTGAATCGTCATTCACCTACCTTCAAATAGTTTATAGCTTGGATTACAGCATCCCTCTTCAATGTTATAAAAGTATTGTGTTGGGTCCTAGCCTTAATATTTCATATTGGGTGTTATATTAAGGACTTTAAATCGGTTATCTTGAATATCTCCCAAAAGATGATGTTCCCAAATCTTTTGAAACAAGTTTTTCTAAAATTAAGATGATGTCCCATGGAAATCATACTTCTTTCACCTCCTCCAATTATTCTCCCTAACCCACAAGTTCTTGAAAAGTTTAAGGTCACCCAAGCCTTATTAGCAAGCAAAGGTCTATGTGTGATCACATCTTGGAGATGTAGTCACATATTGACAAGCCGGGAGAGTTGGGTGTCAAAGCCTTGAGAAAGTTGGTGGTTCAATCACTTTCTAAGTCACATAGTGAGTCCCTTTGGAACTCCTATGAAACAGACTATGACAAGACCCTTAATAGTCGTATCTATTTGCTAAGATCAACTTTCCAAAACTTTATGTACATTGACAATGATGACACTGGAAATCTAGAAAAAGCATTATCTTCCCAATGGAAAGGGATCGGCCATAGTCAACTCGGTTGACCAAATGGTAAAGAGAAAAGCTAAGTCTGTGATAGTCCCATTATCAAGGGTCCATAGGTATCTATTCCCAAAGAAAGGGCATTGGTTGCGAAGCTGCCAAATTTACCTAAGGATGTATAAAGTCAATAAGTATGACTCTACTACAGGTAAAGAACACTATCTAACTTTGCTAAGTTTCTATTATGAGATTCTTAATACATGATGTGACAAGGTCACATGTTGATGTTTTGAGAATCAAAGAAAAAAACATAAAGAAAGATTATTCTGAATCTGATCGCGTAGATGGATTTCTATCGTATAGTTTGAAGGTCAGATTCTTGAGCTACTTCTTAGGGGTTATGATATATTGCTTAGGAATAGATAACAACAAAGTTTCATGTGCTTTTGCATTGTAAGGATTGTTTTTTTCCAAAGTTTTTAAAATAAAAGGAAAATTTTTGATTTTATTTATTTTAAAAATATCCTTACAATGGCATTTGTGAAAATTTTTGTTGCTTATAAGATTCCATTAAGAGCAAGAGTGGAAATATGAATTTGATTCATTCATTTGTGGTAGTGTCTAAATTTACCAATCAAGGAAAGTTTCTCATCAACCAAATTTCAATTGGATCGAAACTTGGAATCATGCAAGTTGTATAGCATGATGGATGAAAACTTTTGAGCATTGGAAAATTTAAGACTAACTACTTGATCACATGGATGTGTGAGTCAAGTAAAGGACTAAGGGATCGAGTACAAATTCTTGTGCACTGGTGAAGTGCACCACAAAAGATCGATAAGACTATTCGTCATAATTTACTAAAGCTTAGTAAATATGGTTATACTTGCAAGCATAAGTGTAATTCTGAGACATTGGAAAAGATTCCAATGTATGACAGAGCGAATAAGAAGAATCGACTAAGTGCATTCTGATAGCTAAGAAGAGGAGCTATGAATTGTTGAAATGGTTAAATCAAGAAGATGAGTAAAATTTAATTCCAAAACAATTCTTAGAGTTATACTCTAAGATTGTAACTTGAGTGACATGTCTTAAAGAAGGTTTAAAACACTTTTCAAATGTAAGAGTAAAAGTTTTCTACTCTTGTAAATTTGAAATTGGTAAGCTGTGACGTTTTGGATAAAACAAAGACGAACTAAGGCCAATTGTGTGAAGTGTTTTTCTTGATTAGAATCCACACTATCTCTTGAATATCTGACAAGAAAGTCTTATATGTCATGAGGACAAAGGGAGTCTTAAAGGTCTTGAATGTCTCAAGAACTAATCAAGAATAAAACCTGAAGTTCTTCACTAGCACACGACTTGAGGTTTATAACATATCGTGTTGACATATTCCTATTTTTGTGCCCATTCCAGTTAAAGTTGACTTTGGATATGAGTTCTTAGAGTTCTCAATTAGTTGCACAACAACTTGGAAGCAATGGTAGGCCCTTGAGCTGCCAGATGGCGAGAAATTATGATTGAGTTAAGTCCATATGAGTTTGAATTTGTCATTATCCTTGTCTTGTGACTATGGTTTTGACAATTCTCATAGATAAGAACACATACACTAGTCAATCTAAGTTTCATAAGGTTTCTCTCCGATTCATGAAAATGATGGTGAGGAAACACTTTCACTAAGTAGATTTTAGCTAGATAGCAATTGTGATATTTGCATTCTCAAAGTCGTTAGTGGAGCATGTGTGGTTAACCGGCACACTAACATGGACTTGTGAGAAGTGGCAAAGGTCTAAACAATGGAGACTATGATTACGGAATCCCTTCTCATAGTTCTTAAAATTGTTTAGACACACCTGTGAGCTATCTATGATAAGGTGTATGATATTGATAAAGTTTTATCAAAGCAATCTAGTATCAGAAATCTGAACTTTGGTAAGAAAGTCAAAAAGGTATTGATTTCTAGAAGTCCAACTGATTTCCGAGTACATGTCAAAGCTAGTGGGGGAATAAGTGTTATGCTAATAATCATCATGTTAGTGGGTGCATAAGTGTTATGATAAAGGTTGCAAGTTAGCAATGTTAATTATAGAAAACAAAGAGTTTCAATTGGGAAAAAGTTGTTTTGCTATAATTAAGGGAGAGGAAATTATACTTCATCTCAAATCTAAAAGCTTAGATTGAGGTTTTAATCATATTTAGTCAAGTATATATGAATGTTATGTTGGAATGGCTCAACATAAGAAAATTCTATATATGGGTCCATTATTTGCGTTCTAAAGTTCGATTATGATTGTGGCATCCCTTTTCATAATCTGAATTATGAGAACTTGCAAAATTGAAATGGAAATATTATAGCAAAAGACTGGTTTAGTCTTTATGTGAGACATCATGAATCGTGTCCGATATGCTTCAGATATAGGATCGATTACATGTGCTATATTCATCCTTTCTAAAAATTTTCCAAATGCCTGGGGCATTAAGAGGGAAAAGTCTAGAATTGGATATGACTAAAATGATTAAGCAATTGTCGAGGACAATCTAAGGTTTAACAAAGATTGGTTGCTCAAGGACAGCTGGAAGTATAATGCCAATTCTGGAAGGACCATATTAACATAATTTGTAAGGAGGAAACTCCTGTTCAGAAGTGATAGTCAAAATGGAATATGGAAATGTTTCAAAGTTAGAAATTGTTCAATAAATCTGTGTAAGATTAGGAAACTTAATGCAAGAAGGATGTTTCCAAGGAGTTGACCTTCTTTGGAATGCTCTGTAATGTTTGTTGTCAAGTTTTTGTGACTTTGTGCACAATCATTACAATAGGATCAATGCATATAAGTTTAGAATCTAACAAATTTCAGAAAATGGCATGAATTTGGAATTCTTGCATTTGCAGTAAGGATTTGGGACTGTGAAATGAGAATCATTGGAGTTATGTTCAATTGATCTCTTTCACAAAGTAAAGATCATAGACAAACATAGTATGCATACTTGGTGTATGGCATGACTTGTGTTTAGAAAACATAGTGTTCATGTTTGGAGCATGGGACAACTAGTGTTTTAAATTCAAGAATAAAGTTGATAGCTGAAACAGTATGCAATGAATCATGTGTAATCATATGGTAATAAATAAAAGGTGTTTTATTTATATTCATAAGTTTGAGACCATATTGGATTCAATTATTCTTGTGTTTCATTTTGCATGTTTTGACTTCCAGAATAACTAGCTCGTTCTTCCTGATTGACTAAGTTATTCAAACCATCCACAGTCGGTCATATGTTGGAAGTAGATATGAATCAAGACTATCATGGGTTGGGCTTGTAGAGGTCTAAGATGTTGGACAAGGTGGTGCTACAACACTCATGAGTGCTCATAAGTTCTGAGTATTCGATTCAACCCACGCTCATTGGAATCACTTCATGGATTTTATCACGAGTGATCATGAGACGATAATATCTTATATTCTTCAAACCTACATATATGAGTTGTTACTATGAGTTGGTTATACATTGATTGCACGAAAATGCATTGGTAACTCGATGTTATAAAACGTGCCTTTGTGTATGATTCAACAAGTAGCAGAACAAACCATATGAGTCGAAGTTTATCCATTCCTTTTACCTTTGGGATAAAAGAGATATATGTGGGCCCCTCGATGATTTGGTGATGAAAAATGTAATTGCTCGGCCGGGCCTGGACTGATTTGATTTGTTCAGTTAGTCAGTCCTCATAAATCAGAAATCGGAAAACAACAAATGGATAGAGAGAATGATTATAATCCATGTCTCAGTCCACATGATATCTAGAATGGAGGAATATATGATCCCTTATCTAATGGACAAGTCATTGAAAAAGGTCAGAGATCATCGACAAGGTCAGAGTTCGACAAAAGCTTTTGAGAGCTACGATTGCCAGTCGGTTCTTGAAGTCATACTTGCAATAATAGTTTTAGACTTATCCAAGTGGGAGACTGTTGGATTAATGTCTAAGTCCATAACTATAACTGGTAGACTTGACCCGACCCGGCATGGCCCATTTGGGTTGGATGGCACTTAAGGTTTGTTAATATATTATAAGTTCTAATATATTAATCAAATTATTTAATTAGTATTGATCAAGAAATTAATCTAGAATTAATTAAGTGATCAAAAGATGACTAATTAAATATATGGGTTGATTGTGTAAATCATCCATACTTGTATAGTGGGCTAATGCTTCATGGATTGTCAAGTTGGGCTAAAACCCATAAAATGCTCCATGGATGCTCCATGGATCCAAGGAAATGGAAAGCCATGACAATTAGGGTTTACCCTAATTATCACTAACTATATAAGCATCTTATTATTGACAAAATCGGGACTAGGTTATATGTGAAAGGGCTAGCCGATTTTTATGAAGTGTGGATTTCTCTCTAATCTATTCCAAGTGTATTTGGTGTTGTGTGAACCATTTGAGGTATCACACTTGGGGGACTAGGCACTAAAGCTTCATGAAGACATTCTACATCAAAGAGGTATGTAATTCTAACTTGATATATGCATATGAATCAATGTTATTATGCTACTTAGGATGAATACCTTGGAAAGTTCATATTTGCATGTATAATAGAGAAAACATAGATCCATGGTATTTAGGGTTGCATGTACACTTAGGAGTGTTAAAATGCTCAAAACCCAACAAGCACTTCAGCCCTTTAGTGTTTATTGGGTTATACCATGTAAGGTTCGGTATACTTAGTTCACTATAAACAATAGCTCTAATACCAATCTGTCACACCCCCAAACCGAAACGCCGGAAACGTTCGGGGGTGGAGGACTAGTATCACAACAATTGCATCATAGTAATCAAAGTAAACACGACCATTACATTAAGATATGAATATTTACATATGTTTGATACATAGTTTGTATACATCAATAGTATGAAAAAATAAGTAAAAGACGTCTCTCTATGCACTCCGTCTTTTCAAAATGTTGCAGGAGTACCTGATTACTGATTTCCTGAGAATACAAGCGATTTTTGAAAGAGTATCAGCATAAAGTTGGTGAGTTCATAAGAATCCAATGTTTTTGTGGGAATGTCAGTCCCGAATAGATCTATTCACAAATCTCACGTTCTCCCTCCAAGAGACTCTGGTTACACTAAACGTTGAGGATTTTACCAGTACCTGAAGGGTACAGTTCAAGAGTTATCTCACAGTCCTGTATTAACTATTTTACCTGTAGTTCTATATTGTTTTCTCGTAATTCAAACCGTTTGTATACTTGGTAGGGTATTAATAATTATACTTAAATAATTATTTGGTGTTATACTTTTTTTATCTGAACGTAGTAATTAATGTCATAAACTAAAGTTGTCATCATTTATATGTTTGCCCATGAATATAGTCTGAATCGGTAAAAACTGTGTAATTATTTCCCCATATTATACCCAATATAGTTTGCTTGAAATGGTATGTACTTGGTTTGTGAATTGTTCTGACAACTATGCAATTATGTTTTCAAGTTGAAAGTGTTTCTTATGCTCAGCATAGTACAAAAGTGATAAAATATCTAAATATTTTATAAAATGTGGGAATCGTTTGACTGTATCAATTGCATAAGTTTTAAAATTGTTGAAATCCTTTTTGTTTGGTTCACAAAATCATTTGTGTTTGGCTTATATCCCCCATGAAAACGTTAAAAATCACAAAAGTGTAGGGGTATGAACTCACTGTTAGTTGGGTGCAATTGTCGAATCAACGAACTGACAATGAAGACCCTCGAGTAGTTGTATGTGGCACTTAACGGAATCCTAATAACAATTAAATACATATATGTATCTAGATTAGTAATTTCATAAGATAAAGTGTTAGAAAAACACTTGCTTTCGGTTAAGGAATGTTACTGGGACTTGAATGAATCGGGGAAAACGGTTTTTCAATCTAATTCAACACTTAGGGAGGGTTTAGGGCCGTGAAGGGGTTTACAACCGTGAACTGTTTATGGCCTTGAAAAGCCTCTTGAAGGGTTTACTGCCATGAACTGTGATCTTGAAGGAATTATAAATTTTTGAAGGGTTTACGGCCTTTTAATATTTGAAGGTGTGAAGCGTGTACGGCCGTAAGAACAATGATGTTGGATTCGGTGAAAAACGCGTTTTAGATTCTCGAAAAGAACCTCCAAAGGTGATTCTTTATGATTTTCGGAAGAAAAGGGGGTGTTTTTGGTGTTTACGGTTGAGAGGTTAGAGAGAGTTCTCGGCCAAAAAAGTGTAAGTGAGGGGTAGATGCTCATATTTATAGGGGGCTCCATGGTCGGTGGTGGGGGCCACCTGTCGCTCGCCGTAAACAGGTGTACGACCGTAAACGGGTTTACGACCATGAACATCACTCAGGCCGAAAACTATTGATTTTTTAAAGGAAACTGGTTTTTTCGTGTGATTTTGGTTTCGAATCATATATATGAAATTCAATTATATAACTAAATTATTTTCCAAACCAAATGAATTTGACGGAATTGAATACAATTCAAATTTTATTAACAGAAATTGGCTAACGGTAACGGAAAAAGGTTCAGGTTGTCACGAATATAAGGTGAGTTATCCTCACTATACTTATGGGTCAAAGACACCAAGGCTGACCCTTTGGATTGTTATCATGATTATTGTTTGATTGAGTGTTTTAGTGATCTGTTAGATCTGTATCCTAGTAGATAGGATGATGCTATTCTTAATGATCTATAGGATCTGTCTCCTTGTTATTTGGATGGTTTTTTTGTATGCTTGTCTGTTATATATATATACATATATATATATATATATATATGTATATATATATGCGTATGTGTGTGTGTCGGCACGGTGTATGTGTCGTTGGGTTAAGGCGGTCCTGCTTTGTGCTGCAGGCCAACAGACCCAAGGTGTCTAGGATACACTGAAGGCCAGTGAGGTGTACCACTCAGGCCAAAGGCCTGGAGAATGGTCAAGGTTAGATGAAGGCCTGGTGTGGTGTACCGGTCATGTTGAAGGTTCTGTGAGCGTACCAGGTAGATTGCAGGCCGGTGCGACCTTCCTGTCAAATTGAAGGCTCTATATGCATCCTGTTTATTGATATTATGCTGTTTTTGTATTGGGTTGGTATTTTGGGGGAAACTCACTAGGATTTAGGCTTACAGTTTTGGGTTATATTTCAGGTACCTTAGATGATCGCAGGAGGGCGAACGATTTATTGTGCACCTCCTCGTGTTTTGTTTATGATTTTGGGAAAACTCTGATAATAGTCATGTTTCAGAAAGATACTTTCTAATCAAATGATGATTTTGTATTGTTTAAAAATTTTAAATTATTGGTGAAATTTATGGATGTTACAAGTTGGTATCAGATCCTTGGTTTGAGTGAATTTGATGAAGCACTCGTGTGAGTCCAATCTCAAACTAAGGAAAATATTTTTCAAAACAATTTTCAAAAGTTTTCAAAATAATCAAGGAGGATGTGATGTGTACGATCGACTGAAGCCAATAAAGTAGACCCCAAATTACCACACCGTTATTTGATAATGTGATATGTTAGAACAACATGCTAGTTTATAGGCTACGGATCTTCAGGAATTTGCATGATAGAATTGCCTGATTGTATGATGGCATATAGCCTAGGGTTCTTCTTACATGGAATTGACATCATTACTATAGTTGCTTAGTGTATGCATCATGGCAATGCATAATAATGGTTTTATATCTTGAGAATGTTTGATTTGGCCTTATTTCCTGTTCTTGATTAATGAAGGGCTTAGGTAGGATCAAATATTCGACTATCTATAAGGTCCAACGTTATGTATGACTTGCATACACAAGTGCTGCAGGGTTGGTCGAAGTTTAATGGATAATTTCTGTGGAGTCAGCTGTGACAACCCCAAATCTATTCCCGTTACAAATCCCATTTTCACTAACGGAACGTGTCACTATACGTTATTTTATGTAATATTTGGAATCGTCAATATCCGAATATCTAAATTTATGCATGGCTTGATATTATCATAAGAAATATAACTTGTATGTGTTAACCCCGTTTAACCAAATAGAGTTGTATTACTTTTTCAACCACTTCACCCGGGTAAAAAGTTTTAACCCAGTTAACTTTAAACATCGGGTAGCCGTGTATCGGGTGCGATGCCCGAGACATATGAAATGAGTGTACACAACATTTGAATACTCTTTTACCACACACCCACTCTCTCTCTACTTTCTCTCTCTAGACTCGAAATCGACCCCGATTCCGCTAAATTCCGACTTCCAAACGTAAGTACTCATCCTCTATCTTAATCTAGTCATGCTTCATTGAATTTGGGGGCCAAAATCATAGGAATGAAGGACCAAAGAGGAGTTTACGGCCTAAGAAGCTCCTTACGCCGTAAACCCCCAAAATCATGCCAAAGATCAAGTTTTTCCTTCTTTTAAGCTAGCATACTAATTAAGGCATATATCTAGAAGAGTTTGGACACTAAAACACAAGGATTTGTTGCTTAAAAAGGAGTTTACGGCCCAAGCTTGTGCTTAGGCCGTAAACACCTTAAACACCCCAAAAATCTTGGATTTAAGTCCCAGAAACTCATCTAGGGTGTTTAGTATTTTAGCCTTGACACTAGTAAATGTTTAAGTACATCAAACAACACCATTTGAGGGCAAAATGAGGAGTTTACGGCCTAGCTTAAGCTTGGGCTGTAAACACCCAAAAAGTTGTGTCAAACAAGTCCCTAAACCACTCAAATGCATGTAAGGAATTTAGCTAAGGCCTTTGGAGGTGTGTTGTACCATTAAACTTCACATTTGGAGGCAAAATGAAGAGTTTACGGCCAAGGATGTTCTTGGGCCGTAAACTCCCCAAAAGTTCATGCCAAATTGTCCCAAAACTCATTATAGGGCCTTCTAGGATTTATCTAAGGTGTATGAAACCATGTTGTACCATTAAAACATACATCTTGAAGGATTTATTGGAGTTTACGGCCCAAGAACAAGTCTTGGCCGTAAACTCCCCAAAAATGTCACAAATTATGATGTTTAATCCTTCCCTCTTAGTCCAAAACACATACCATTAAATTAAGGAAGTGAAATAAGGCCTTAATCATGCACTTTGGAGTACTACATGAGTTTACGGCCAAGCCTAGGGGGCTTACGGCCTTAAACTCCCAAAGGGTGGCTTTTAGGCCATAAACTCCAGGGGAGTGAGTTCATGGAGCCTCCCGTAAATCATTCATGGCCTTGTACCACTCCCGGGAACCCTTTCTAGGCCTTAAAACCCCGAAAACGACGCTAGAATGTCCAAATACTATAATGAAAAGCATAAGATGATTAACTTCTTGTAAAATACATATTTCATATGACATTAGGGTCCTAAAAGGTGCACAAGTGGTTATTTGGTACCAAACGCTCAATCAACACTTTTACCCGATTTACCCGATTCACCCGATTTCCGCGATTTCAGGTGAGTTCATACCCCTTTAATGAACCTTTCAAATGTTTTAAATGTTTTAGGGGGGAGATACACGTTGCTTATAAATGTTTATGTAAGGTTTTACAGAACGATTTCCGAGTTACAAGGATTAATCACATGTGATTCACTACCCTTAGTTCAAATCACATGTGATTTGTTCCTATGCCTTATAAACGGGTTTCACCCTTTTCAAACTATTTTTAAACAATGAATCAGATTTTAACTGTTCTTTTGGGAAAATACTTTTATTTAATCAATTTACTTATAAAATGTAACCACTCTGATATATTTATATAAGTAAGACTTGGAGGACTTAGGACCGATATCTCGCCTTATTTCCTATTCTTGTTTGATTGTGGACTTAGGGTAGTAGTTATCTGTCCGACTGTCGTTGATTTCTTAGTTATATAATCTTTATATCAGTATGGGATACGAATGTTACTGCTTTCACTTAATGCTAAAGTCACTAACGTGCCAAGAACCATCCCCACTAAGATAACCATAATAGGTATGGTTACGGTTGCTACAGCTACTACTCGCTAAAGTCATTACTATCTACACTATAATACTCACTATTACTAGACGATACACTAGTAAGAGAATACGCTATGATCAATACTAAAAGATTACTACACTGTAACAATAGAGAAAACACTAAACAAACAATAATACACTAACCCGCTACGAGATACTCTATTCGCTATCCACTACGCCCGGAGTTTTCCAGCAGGGAGATGATTCTACATGTATAGATCTATACGGGGCAGACGCTATTACATCCCGACTGTTAATCTCAGTCCGCGCCGTGCAGGCTCAGGGATGCCACTACTTCACTATACTATGCATGACTGGGAAGGTCATGGGATCCTCTATTATCCTTACTATTAGTGATATACAAGGAATACTCTACAACTAGTCTAAAATACTACACTAAATGTTAAACTACATCCCGAAGTAAGTAAGTATCTATCACTAAAGGAAGCTTGCACCTCTAACACTGATTTCATGCTTAACCTATTCTATCACATTTATTATTTGGAGATTTGCCAATATACTTTACTATAAACGGTTTCAAAGAAATGAAGAATGCATACTTTTCACAGATTGTCACTTAAAATGTATTCTCTGGAAAAATAAGGGATTTTTCCTAAGTTTCTACTACTTATGAATATAAATGATACATTTTTCTCACAAATGCTTTGTATACAAAAACTCACACTAAACTCGTATGAACTCACCAACTTTATGTTGATATTCGTTTTCAAAATAACTTGTATCATCAGGTCAAAGATAGATAGGTACAAACGCGACATTTTTGGAGAAGGTGGAGCACACAAGACCCATCTCTTATTTTTGATTACTTTTGGGTGATTGTTAAACATTACAAAACACACTTGTAATTAAATTCACTATGTAAATGCAATGGTTGTATGTTTCTTGTTTTTACTATTATGCAATTGTGATGATACCGTACACTACGTCATCCACCCCGAAACGTATTCCGCCGTGATCGGTTTTGGGGTGTGACAGATTGGTATCAGAGCATTGTTTATAGTGAATCAAGTATATCAACCTATAAAAGATATACGAACTATAAACACTTCGGGACTAAAACACTCTGACTAAAAATATATACTGTTAAGTATCTAAAAGATCTAACTAAGTATATATATACACACATCACTATAAAATACAGGAATCAGTATTGTCCTAGAACAAAACGAAAGTATTAAGATTTTTGGGCAGCGCAATTGGGTTAAGAGACATATAGTCACATTCAGGATGATGTAGCCTGATCAACTACGTTTTCCTTAGAGTGACTAGCATGTGCCTAAGTTCGATTGTGATGTTCCAACAAGTCTAAAACTTACCAACATTACCACAATAACGCTAACATAAGAATACTATTGGAGTATTATGTATCTCTAGATTATACATATGTGTTAACAAAAAGGGTCGTTACTAGTAGGAAAATAGTTGCTAAGTGGATACACCACGATTACATGTGATTAGGGCGCTATAGACTCAGAATCTGCAGCCTTTGCTTCATTCCCTGTTCTTGTTTGATTGGGGGTCTGGAGTTAGGGTGGTTTATTCGAAGGACTATCTTGCTTCAGTTACATGTAATCGGTATGCACTATGCAAGTATTGGGTCAACTAGTAATGATTCTTCCTATAAGTACCTTAGAATAGTATGCCTATTAATCTTCTTTTCCCCTTTCTTGCGTAGATAGCATGGCTGGCTTCCACCTACCCGGTGATCCGTACATTCCGAACCAGGGCAATGGAGGATGGCTCGAAGAGGAGTCAGACGACGATCACCCTATTCCTTTGGATGATCATCATCCTGAAGGCTTCTCGGATAGCTCGAGCTCCGAGCCAGAAGTCAACAACCAACCTCCTGAAGCCCCGAACCCTAACCCCCGACCGGCATTTCAGGGCCCCACTCCTATGTGGGCAATATCCTTGCATCGATGGAGCGAGGAGCAGGGTCAGCCCTTGCCTTGCAATGGGGACCGAAGCTTCTACAACATAAGCGAAGGAGGATCGGCGGATCGGGTTCTGCCCATCATGATCCGAAGGATTGCCAGGAATGTTGAGCAAAGTCAAGCTGCTATTGGTCGAGTTGTAGAAGTGGATGCCAACTCAAACCTCGACACTGTTCGCATCCGCCAACTCGAAGAAGCCGTGGACAGGACAAGGAGGACCAACGAGGCTCTGCAGCATCAGCTGGCTGCATCCCGAGCTGAAGTTAGGGAACTCCGAGCACGCCAAAGGACTCATGATCGACACCTTCAAGAAGTTATACGTCAACTAGCGGATCTGAGGATTCGCCCCAACAAGCAACCGTCGCCAGTAGAAGACATCTAGTTACCTCACTCTTTTGTTTAAAGGACTAGCCTTTTATCTCTATGTTCCGTAGGTCTCTTATCTGTAAGCATTCATAGTTTAAAAGTACTCTAGTTGAACCTCTAAACTGGCAACATTTTCTCTATGGTATGATGTAAGACCTACTGCTAGGTCAATTTTCATGAACTTGTGTTGCATCATTAATACCAGTATATCGGCAGTTGATTTCTCTATTGCTATAACTCTCATCCTGATCTTGGATTATGTTGATTTAATCCACGAAACACTCTATTCATATTCGCAATAGGCTCTTACTATTGCTATCATTTCTATGATCTTCCAGTGAAGGATGCCTCCACGAAAGCGTCCCAGCAGAGGAAGACCCGCAACTCAAACCCCTCCTCCACCACCTCCTCCTCCTCAGTTCGATTCGGTGTTGTTCCAAACGGCTGTGACTGCGGCTGTAACAGCAGCCATGGCCCAAATGAACTCGGGAGATGCGAGCGGTGGTAACTCCAGGTTCAGTGAAGTCCATCAGAGGGTGCAGGGATGCACTTATAAAGACTTCATGAATTGTAAACCTGCTTTCTTTGACGGTACTGGAGGAATTCTGGCATTGTCCCAATGGTTCGAAAGAACCAAAGCTGTATTCGAGATGTGCTCTTGTCCCGAAGAGAGCAAAATCAAGTTCGCTACTGCTACCCTCACTAACAGGGCTTTGTCATGGTGGAATGGCCATGTCAACGCACTCTCCTTGGTCACAGCCAATGCCGTGGGCTGGGACACTCTAAAAGATCTTATGAGAGGAGAGTACTGCCCTAGGGGTGAAGTTCAGAAGCTTGAGGAAGAACTCTGGAACCTCAAGATGAAGGGGACCGACATAACGGCTTATACGGCCAGGTTTTGCAACTTGGCGGCTATGTGTCCCAACATGATCCCCTCTGAAAGCAAGAAGATTAAACGTTACATCTGGGGTTTAGTGCCCCCGTATCAAGGAAATGTTCTGGCCTCACGCCCTACCACTTTCGACAACGCCAAGGAATTGGCCCAGAGTCTGATCAACCACGAAATCTCCTCCACTCCAGCAACAACAACCACAAGAACCACTGCACCATCCGGATCATCTGATAGAAAGAGGAAACGATGGGATAAGAAGAAAGGCAAGAAAACTCAAACCGCCTCCAAGGATCAGCAAATTGTGGCGGTCCATGCTGCCACCATCCCAGCCGCACCAGCTGCTCCAGCCCCACCGAAGGCTTACAGTGGAAACTTGCCTAAGTGTCCCAAGTGCCCTTTTCACCACAACGGTCCTTGCCGTGAATTGCAGTGTTCCAACTGTGGACGAAAGGGCCATACTGTCCGATTTTGCAAGGCCCCTCCCAAACCTATCACACAGGTTCCTGGTACGGGAGTGACCCCGACTTGTTATGGCTGCGGTGAAGCGGGCCATTATAAGAAGAACTGGCCGAAGGCTGCAAATGCTGGGGGAACTGGAAGGTTACTTGCTATCGGTCACAATGAAGCGGTAGCCGATCCCACAGTGGTCACGGGTACGTTTCTTCTCAACAACTCTTATGCCCGTGTCTTATTCGATAGTGGTGTAGAAAGAAGCTTCATAAATCAAAACTTTAAACGCTTACTCAAACAAACCCCTCAACCACTAAAAGAAACATTCATCGTAGAAATGGCTAATGGGAAGACAGAAAGCTCTAATGAAATCTATATAGGTTGTACTCTCACGTTAGATGATCACCCCTTTTTAATCGATCTTATACCAGTCTCAATCAAAAATTTCGATGTCATTGTTGGTATGGATTGGCTAAGCCTTCACTACGCCGACATCCTATGCTCCGTGAAAGCCATTCACCTGAACTTTCCAAATCGAGAGACCCTATTGACATACGGAGATAAGCCAAGTACAAACCTTCGTATCATCTCTAGTATTCAGGCTCAGAAATACTTGCGCAAGGAATATCACGCCTTTCTTGCTCACGTCGTCGATACTAACCAGAAATCGAAGGATCCAAAAGACATTCCTGAAGTATGCGATTTTCCTGATGTCTTTCCGGAGGATCTTCCAGGCCTACCTCCCAAACGACAGGTTGAATTCAGAATCGACCTAATCCCAGGAGCTACCCCCGTAGCTAAGTCGCCGTACCGCCTAGCGCCCGCCGAAATGCAAGAACTATCCGGTCAACTCAACGAACTTCTCAGCAAGGGCTTTATAAGACCGAGCTTCTTACCTTGGGGAGCTCCGGTCTTATTCGTGAAGAAAAAGGATGGGACATTTCGGATGTGCATCGATTATAGGGAACTCAATAAACTCACGATCAAAAATCTCTATCCTCTCCCTCGTATCGACGACCTTTTCGACCAACTCCAAGGAGCAAGTTACTTCTCCAAGATTGATCTTAGATCCTGGTACCATCAGTTACGGGTGCTTGAGGAAGATGTTCCAAAGACAGCCTTCCGAACCCGCTACTGGCATTTTGAGTTCGTAGTGATGCCCTTTGGACTGACTAACGACCCTGCAGTATTCATGGACTTGATGAATAGGGTATGTCGTCCATACTTAGATCAGTTCGTCATCGTCTTTATTGACGACATACTCGTCTACTCTCGGAGCGAGGAAGAGCACGGAAATCATTTACGATTAGTCCTGGAAACCCTACGATCCGAGAAGTTGTATGCGAAGTTCTCTAAGTGCGAGTTTTGGATCCGGAGAGTTGAATTCTTAGGGCACGTGGTCAGTGAAGACGGAATCCACGTGGACCCCTCCAAAATCAAAGCTATTGAGAACTGGTCAGCTCCAAAGACGCCTACGGAAATTCGTCAATTTCTAGGCCTCGCTGGCTACTACCGTCGGTTCATCCAAAATTTCTCTCAGATTGCGAAGCCTCTCACCATGTTAACACAGAAAGGTGTATCATTCGACTGGGAAGAGAAACAGGAGAAGGCATTTCAGACCCTGAAGCGAGCCCTATGCACCGCACCAGTATTATCCCTTCCCGAGGGGACAGAAGATTTCGTCGTATACTGTGATGCATCCAATCAGGGGCTCGGTTGTGTCTTGATGCAACGAGGCAAGGTTATTGCCTATGCCTCGAGACAGCTAAAGAACCATGAAGTGAACTACACCACTCACGACCTCGAGTTAGGAGCGGTCGTCTTCGCATTAAAAATCTGGAGACACTACTTGTATGGGACGAAGAGCGTGGTGTACACTGATCATAAAAGCCTCCAACATATACTAAACCAAAAAGAACTCAACATGAGACAGCGTCGATGGGTCAAGTTACTTAACGATTACGACTGTGAAATTCGATATCATCCGGGGAAAGCCAATGTAGTAGCGGACGCCCTGAGCAGAAAAGAATATTCCGAATGAAGGACCAAGTCGTTGACAATGACCATACATTCACATCTATCCACGTAGATCAAAGAGGCTCAGCTAGAAGCTTTAAAGCCTGGAAACGTGACGGGAGAATCCCTGCGCGGAATGGATAAAAATCTGGAGGTTAAGGGTGACGGAGCCTATTACTTTATGGACTGAATCTGGACTCCACGCCATGGAGGTTTTAGAGATTTGGTTATGAGAGAAGCACACAACACTCATTACTCCGTCCACCCGGGTTCAGATAAGATGTATCTGGATATCAAAAAGCTATACTGGTGGCCGAACATGAAAGCGGAGATCGCTACCTTTGTAAGTAAGTGCCTTACTTGCGCGAAGGTCAAAGTTGAATGTCAAAAGCCATCAGGACTCCTCCAACAACCGGAAATACCAGAATGGAAGTGGGAGCGAATCACAATGGACTTTATCACCAAGCTGCCCAAGACAGCAGGTGGATTAGATACCATTTGGTTCATCGTTGACCGGTTGACCAAGTCTGCTCACTTTCTACCCATCAAAGAGACGGATAAGATGGAAAAGCTCACTAGGACTTATATAAAAGAAATAGTGCGATTGCATGGCATCCCTATATCTATTATATCAGACAGAGATAGTAGATTCACCTCTAGATTTTGGCAATCATTGCAAAAGGCACTAGGGACGAGGTTGGACATGAGTACAGCCTACCACCCGTAGACCGACGGACAAAGTGAGAGGACGATACAAACCTTAGAAGATATGCTGCGAGCTTGTGTGATCGACTTCGGTAAATCATGGGATACACACTTGCCTCTTGTGGAGTTTTCCTACAACAATAGTTATCACACGAGCATCAAGGCAGCTCCATTCGAAGCCCTCTACGGCCGGAAGTGCAGATCCCCTTTGTGCTGGGCTGAGGTGGGTGACACTCAGTTAGCTAAAGGACGAGTTCCTGACAGCGCCCTCACTGGTCCGGAAATCATTCTAGAGATGACCGAGGAGATTGTGCAGATACGTGAACGACTAAAAGCCGCTAGGGATCGACAGAAAAGCTACGCCAACAAACGAAGGAAACCCTTGGAATTCCGGGTCGGAGACCGAGTCCTTCTGAAGGTCTCGCCCTGGAAAGGCACGGTATGCTTCGGGAAGCGTGGAAAGTTAAACCCAAGGTACATAGGGCCTTTTGAGATTCTTGCCAGAATCGGCCCTGTAGCTTACAAACTAAACTTACCCCGCGAGCTAAGTAACATACATGCTACCTTCCACGTCTCAAACTTGAAGAAATGTCTGTCTGACGAGACTCTCGTGATCCCCCTCGACGAGATCGAGATCAATGAGAGCCTCAACTTCATGGAAGAGCCTGCGGAGATTTTGGATCGTGAAGTAAAGCGGACGAAACAAAGCCGCATCCTAATTGTGAAGGTTCGGTGGAACGCCAAGCGAGGACCGGAATTCACTTGGGAGCGTGAGGATCGATTGAAACTCAAATATCCTCATCTCTTTGCTTAGTAATATTGTAGTAACGTATCTGTTGTATTCTAAATTTCGGGACGAAATTCCCCTAACGGGGGGATGATGTGACAACCCCAAATCTATTCCCGTTACAAATCCCATTTTAACTAACGGAACGTGTCACTATACGTTATTTTATGTAATATTTGGAATCGTCAATATCCGAATATCTAAATTGATGCATGGCTTGATATTATCATAAGAAATATAACTCGTATGTGTTAACCCCGTTTAACCAAATAGAGTTGTATTACTTTTTCAACCACTTCACCCGGGTAAAAAGTTTTAACCCAGTTAACTTTAAACATCGGGTAGCCGTGTATCGGGTGCGATACCCGAGACATATGAAATGAGTGTACACAACATTTGAATACTCTTTTACCACACACCCACTCTCTCTCTCTCTCTACTTTCTCTCTCTAGACTCGAAATCGACCCCGATTCCGCTAAATTCCGACTTCCAAACGTAAGTACTCATCCTCTATCTTAATCTAGTCATGCTTCATTGAATTTGGGGGCCAAAATCATAGGAATGAAGGACCAAAGAGGAGTTTACGGCCTAAGAAGCTCCTTAGGCCGTAAACCCCCAAAATCATGCCAAAGATCAAGTTTTTCCTTCTTTTAAGTTAGCATACTAATTAAGGCATATATCTAGAAGAGTTTGGACACTAAAACACAAGGATTTGTTGCTTAAAAAGGAGTTTACGGCCCAAGCTTGTGCTTAGGCCTTAAACACCTTAAACACCCCAAAAATCTTGGATTTAAGTCCCAAAAACTCATCTAGGGTGTTTAGTATTTTAGTCTTGACACTAGTAAATGTTTAAGTACATCAAACAACACCATTTGAGGGCAAAATGAGGAGTTTACGGCCTAGCTTAAGCTTGAGCCGTAAACACCCAAAAAGTTGTGTCAAACAAGTCCCTAAACCACTCAAATGCATGTAAGGAATTTAGCTAAGGCCTTTGGAGGTGTGTTGTACCATTAAACTTCACATTTGGAGGCAAAATGAAGAGTTTACGGCCAAGGATGTTCTTGGGCCGTAAACTCCCCAAAAGTTCATGCCAAATTGTCCCAAAACTCATTATAGGGCCTTCTAGGATTTATCTAAGGTGTATGAGACCATGTTGTACCATTAAAACATACATCTTGAAGGATTTATTGGAGTTTACGGCCCAAGAACAAGTCTTGGCCGTAAACTCCCCAAAAATGTCACAAATTATGATGTTTAATCCTTCCCTCTTAGTCCAAAACACATACCATTAAATTAAGGAAGTGAAATAAGGCCTTAATCATGCACTTTGGAGTACCACATGAGTTTACGGCCAAGCCTAGGGGGCTTACGGCCGTAAAATCCCAAAGGGTGGCTTTTAGGCCATAAACTCTAGGGGAGTGAGTTCATGGACCCTCCCGTAAATCATTCATGGCCTTGTACCACTCCCGGGAACCCTTTCTTGGCCTTAAAACCCCGAAAACGACGCTAGAATGTCCAAATAGTATAATGAAAAGCATAAGATGATTAACTTCTTGTAAAATACATATTTCATATGACATTAGGGTCCTAAAAGGTGCACAAGTGGTTATTTGGTACCAAACGCTCAATCAACACTTTTACCCGATTTACCCGATTCACCCGATTTCCGCGATTTCAGGTGAGTTCATACCCCTTTAATGAACCTTTCAAATGTTTTAAATGTTTTAGGGGGGAGATACAAGTTGCTTATAAATGTTTATGTAAGGTTTTACAGAACGATTTCCGAGTTACAAGGATTAATCACATGTGATTCACTACCCTTAGTTCAAATCACATGTGATTTGTTCCTATGCCTTATAAACGGGTTTCACCGTTTTCAAACTATTTTTAAACAATGAATCAGATTTTAACTGTTCTTTTGGGAAAATACTTTTATTTAATCAATTTACTTATAAAATGTAACCACTCTGATATATTTATATAAGTAAGACTTGGAGGACTTAGGACCGATATCTCGCCTTATTTCCTATTCTTGTTTGATTGTGGACTTAGGGTAGTAGTTATCTGTCCGACTGTAGTTGATTTCTTAGTTATATAATCTTTATATCAGTATGGGATACGAATGTTACTGCTTTCACTTAATGCTAAAGTCACTAACGTGCCAAGAACCATCCCCACTAAGATAACCATAATAGGTATGGTTACGGTTGCTACAGCTACTACTCGCTAAAGTCATTACTATCTACACTATAATACTCACTATTACTAGACGATACACTAGTAAGAGAATACGCTATGATCAATACTAAAAGATTACTACACTATAAAAATAGAGAAAACACTAAACAAACAATAATACACTAACCCGCTACGAGATACTCTATTCGCTATCCACTACGCCCGGAGTTTTCCAGCAGGGAGACGACTCTACATGTATAGATCTATACGGGGCAGACGCTATTACATCCCGACTGTTAATCTCAGTCTGCGCCGTGCAGGCCCAGGGATGCCACTACTTCACTATACTATGCATGACTGGGAAGGTCATGGGATCCTCTATTATCCTTACTATTAGTGATATACAAGGAATACTCTACAACTACTCTAAAATACTACACTAAATGTTAAACTACATCCCGAAGTAAGTAAGTATCTATCACTAAAGGAAGCTTGCACCTCTAACACTGATTTCATGCTTAACCTATTCTATCACATTTATTATTTGGAGATTTGCCAATATACTTTACTATAAACGGTTTCAAAGAAATGAAGAATGCATACTTTTCACAGATTGTCACTTAAAATGTATTCTCTGGAAAAATATGGGATTTTTCCTAAGTTTCTACTACTTATGAATATAAATGATACATTTTTCTCACAAATGCTTTGTATACAAAAACTCACACTAAACTCGTATGAACTCACCAACTTTATGCTGATATTCGTTTTCAAAATAACTTGTATCTTCAGGTCAAAGATAGACAGGTACAGACGCGGCATTTTTGGAGAAGGTGGAGCACACAAGACCCATCTCTTATTTTTGATTACTTTTGGGTGATTGTTAAACATTACAAAACACAATTGTAATTAAATTCACTATGTAAATGCAATGGTTGTATGTTTCTTGTTTTTACTATTATGCAATTGTGATGATACCGTACACTACGTCATCCACCCCGAAACGTATTCCGCCGTTATCGGTTTTGGGGTGTGACATCAGCCGACCAGTTATGAGATGATTAGTCTTTCCTCTTGAGTGTGAGGGTTGATTGTATGTTTATGCTAGTGTGTATCGTTAGGGTTGTTGTGATGATCCATTGGAACAAATGTGGGCAGCTGTGGAAGGTAGTATGGGCCCGTACTACTGGAAGCATAGGACTCATACACGTAACGGAGAAGTCACAATGCCTAGAGCCTTATTAAAAGTTGGTTCCCTGTTTTGATATACGTGTTATCTGATATTCCCTAGTTTATTTTTTGTATGGTGATGACGAGGCAAGTTGAGACTGGGTTCGAATTGAGATCAGGAGCTGGCAGTCAGGGTGGGTTAGTTGCATTAGATGACATGATTAGGGAGATTCTCCATGAGGAGGTTGTGGCTATTGTCAGGGACAAGATACTAGAATTATTTGGGTCTGTTAAGACCGTTATGCCGAAGTTCTTTGATGACAGATATGCAGCTGTTGTTGAGACTACTGTTGTTGCACCCTCCGCAACCTTTGCAGCTACAGGTGTTGGATCGAGTAAGGTATTTTAGTATTGGGACCTCGAGAATACGAAGCCCCCAAATTTCGATGGATTTCAGGACCCCGATTGTAGCCATGAGGTGGCTATCTATAAGTCCCAAAAACTAATGGATCCAAATCAGTGATCATATAAGGCAAACAATCAAACAAAGTGTAGAAGGAGTAGAAGAAGAATTAATCCAAGCATGCACACATCTATATCATATAAATGTCAGGTACACCTTGGGAAAACACACACATACGTCACTGACGTCTCTATACAACTGACACAGACACACTCTATTTATAGGACTACCGGCCGCACACGTGTGTACAACCGCACACGTGTGTACAGCCGCACACGCATGTATGGCCGCACACAGAGTGTGCAGCCGCACACACGTGTATAGCCGCACATAGAGTGTGTAACCGCAAACGCATGTATGGACGCACACACTCGCTAACATACTACAACCAACATAACAAACCCCAAGACCCTACCAAGACCTATACGAGATGAATGCCTAGCTCAAACCACAAAATTATTACCTAACAATATCCCCCTTGGTTTGAGCTAGCATGGACTCAGGTCTTCTTCATCAGTGATCTCCTCCTTGAGCTCTGAGATAGATGGGCCTGCTCCCCCTAACTTCCTTCACCTATTGATATTTATTTGCCACGAGGTAAAGGATTTGAATCTTGTTGAGCAAGAAACCTGGCAAGCCTCAATGAGGCAACATCATGCGTAGGTTGTGGAGGAGAAGAACCCCCACGAGCAGAAGAAGTCCCGACTTCAAACGAAGATCTAACATTACTTGGTCCTTATAGGGTCGGTTGAGTTGGTGTAGCAGCTTTGGAGGGTTGTTTGATTGGTGGTACTCGTTCTTGGATAAGATCTCCCTACCTCTGATCAAGTCATCTTGTTTTCACAAGAGGCTGGGAGGTTTGTGTCAGTATCTGATCACTCATCAAATGGAAATAAAGTTGGAATAGCAAATGGAAGGGGAGGAATCCTTGAAGTTGTATCCATATCGGTTGAAAGGTGTCGGCCATCTGATCAAAAGTTGGAGACGTCACTTTGAGAACACCACTAACTCCTTTTGTCAATGATCAAGCAGCAATAGAATAAGAAGATGAAAAGAAATCGAGCTTGCACACGTTTATATCAGAAAAACATCAGGTACAACTCGATGGAACACTCTGTAAACACTATTGCATCGAGGTCTTCACTGCTTAACCGTATATCATTATCCGTAGTCTATAAGCTGATATGTGAGACACTCAACAGGCTATACTTTAACTCAGGAGTGTAGATGACGTTCTCAAAACTTAGCACTCCATTTACAACTATTCCTTTTTGAGTGATCTTCCCTTCATATCCTCCCGTGAAGGAAACATAGCCCCCATTAAAAGTCTGAATGACGTGCAGTTGGGAGATGTCTCCTGTCAATGTGCCTGGAACAACTGCTGTCGACGTACCAAGGTTTGACGACATTCCTCCGTAGCTGTTCCTGCACAATGAGTGGGATTATTTAGATTTGGGGACCCAGGTCATTACAAGCATGGGTCCCAACCATACACACCAATCGCACACTCCAACCGCACACTCAACCGCACACCTTCAAAGTCTCAGCCGCACACCTTCAAAGTCTTAGCCGCACACCTTCAAAGTCTCAGCCGCATACCTTCAAAGTCTCTTCAAAATTGACACTGAATTGGCTTTAATACAAATTGTAAGTCCCAAAAACTAATGGATCCAAATCAGTGATCAACTAAGGCAAACAATCAAACAGAGTGTAGAAGGAGTAGAAGAAGAATTAATCTAAGCATACACACATCTATATCATATAAATGTCAGGTACACATTGGGAAAACACACACATACGTCACTGAAGTCTCTATACAACTGACATAGACACACTCTATTTATAGGACCACCAGCCGCATACGTGTGTACAACCGCAGACGTGTGTACAGCCGCACATGCATGTATGGCCACAGACAGAGTGTGCAGCCGCACACACATGTATAGTCGCACAGAGAGTGTCCAGCCGCACACGCGTGTATGGCCGCACACACTTGCTAACATACTACAACCAACATAACAAACCCCAAGACCCTACCAAGACCTATACAAGATGAATGCCTAGCTCAACCCACAAAATTATGACCTAACAATCTCCCCCTTTGTTTGAGGTATGTCATTCTACTAGATTCTTGTATTGTATATACTTTATATTATGCTAGTTACGACGAAACCTTGGAATGTTGAATATTTGCATGTATAATAGAGAAAAAAAGATCCAAGGTTTCTAGGGTTTCAAGTAAACCATAGTAGTGTTAGAATGCTCAAAACCCTTCACAAATGTGGCAGGGAGGGGCACTATGCGAGGGATTGCCGCTAGTTGGCCCCAGTTCAGAATACCAGGATCTGCTATCATTATGATCAGGTTGGCCATGTGAAGGTCAACTGTCCATTGCTCACCGCCAAGCCGGCACAGACCCCATGAAAGCTACTTTGAGGATCATAAATGGGCACCATGGGAGGGCAAAGCCCCCGAGGGCTCGAGGTCGCGCTTTTCATATCAATGCCGAGGAGGCCAGAGCAGCTCCAAATGTTGTGAATGGCATGTTTCTATCCTTTATCTTGTCGATTATGTATTATGTTATGCTTATATATACATGTGAATATATATATATATATATATATATATATGCCTATGTTAGGTACGTTCCTAGTGAACTCTTTGCCTTCTTTAGTGTTGTTTGACTTGTGTATGAGTCGGTCCTTTGTTTCTCGATCATTTAGTAGGGAGCTTGATATGCCTATTGGGGAGTTGGAATGTACATTGAGAGTTTTTATCGCCAATGAACACGGGGTTTCTGCTTCATCATTGTATCAGGGTTGTGTTTTGGAGATCTGCGGGGTGCCTGTATCGATCAATTTGATCCCTATCCCAATGGAGGATGTTTACGTTATTGTGGTTATAGATTGACTGAGTCAGTTCGACGCTATGATTGATTGTGCAACAATGCGTGGTAGTTCGAACCCCAAGTAGGGGAAAAATGGTTATCTATGGAGAGGGCACCATGATGGGTTCATGGTTTTGTTCTGCAGCCAGGGCTCGACAGTATATTCAACATGTGTGTATGAATTTCTTAGCTTTTGTGGTGGATATGCGGGTTGGGGACCAAACATCAATTTCAGAGGTTTAGGTTGTCAGGGAGTTCACAGATGTATTTTCGGAGTAGTTACTTGGTGTGCATCCTAAAAGGCAACTCGAGTTCATGATCGACCATTTGCTAGGTGCAGCTCCTATTGCCAAGGTGTCGTACCGCTTGGCACCACCTGAGATGCAGGAGTTGTCGCTGTAGGAACTTCTAGGCAAGCAATTAGTCAGGCCGAGCAGTTCTCCGTGGGGAGCGTCAATTTTGTACGTTAAGAAGAAGGATGGTTTACACCGGATGTGCATTGATTACTAGGAGTTGAACAAGTTAACGGTAAATAACCGTTATCCCATTCTACGCATTGATGACCTATTTGATTAGTTTCAGGGTGCATTTTGGTTCACTAAGATAGATCTGAGGTCTGGTTATCATCAGCTCAGGGTGAGAGAGGAGGACGTCGAGAAGACCATGTTTTGGACTCGTTATAGGCATTACAACTTTGTGGTGTTGCCGTTTAGGCTCACCAATGCGCCTGCAATATTCATGGATTTGATGAATCAAGTATTTGGGCCGATGCTCGATCATTCTGTCACACCCCCAAACCAAGGATTTCGGAAACGTCCGGGGGTGGAGGACTTCATGTGTAGTATCATAACAACAATGGCAATAATGATGAAAGTAAACACAACCAACATATATATAATTGATATAGTTACATCATTGTATGAATTACATGTTTCAAAATAAATTACAATATGTTGACAAAATATGATAAGTTTGACGCCTCAACGTCCCATCCTCAAAAGTACTTTGTTACCTGTTTAGCGATTTCCTGAGAATACAAGTAGTTTGAAAAAGTGTCAACACAATGGTTGGTGAGTTCATAAGTTTTTGTATATAATTATGAAAAAGCTTGTCTCGTAATTGTATAGCTGTTCCAGAAAAAAAAATCCGATATTTTCCTTAAAATGAATACTATAGTCTTGTATCCAAAGACTGAACCGTATGAGTAATCTTCCTTATTTACAGAAAATAACTTGAGTTTATTTCAATATAAACGCGTATGATATTAGTGAAATTCTCGTAAATTCTTAAGTTTGTTAATACTTTCTGTGAGTTATTATAACCATACTATGACCTAGGTGGCCTGAAAACGACGTTCTTCGGGCATTGTAGAACTGAAATGACACTTGTCACCACAGACCTGCCGGTCTAGCTGTTGCAAGCAGCTCTGGTGTGGGTTTGTCAAGCCCAATATAGATCTATATACAACTATCACGCTCTCCCTCCAGGAGACTCTGGTTACAATACAGGACTTATGATTTATGCGAAGCGAATGTCTCACAAAGTTATTAACGAATTTACACTTAACATAATGAAAGTTTCCCTTTTGTATAAATGTACCCTTTCGAAAATGTATGCATTTGGAAATGTATCATAAACTATACCTATTATAGTTTATCAAAACAAGGGTAGTAATAGCAAAGTACGTAAACTATACTTAACATAGTTTAATAAAATGTTTGTGTGTAATGGGTATACTTCAATAATAACGCTTTGTTTAATCTATGCTTTATCTAGTAAAAATCCATTTGTTAACTGGTTTATATCTAGATACTAACACAAGATTGTCATATATTGCAATAACACATAAACACATAACAATATACACCATGCTCATCATGTTACAAGGTGAAATGAAATTGCTAGTGCTTTTCTGATTATAACATTTTCTGTAACTGTTATTAGAAAATTTGTAGAAAAATCATAAAATGTCCAAATGAAGTTCTGCAACTTCTGACAGTTTGGAAAATGAGTCTAGTTTGTTCATAAAATTTTCCATAATTTTTAGTGACCTCTAACTTGTGTGAATAAGTCCATATTCACAGATTGGTCTGGATTGGTGTTTGAAATGATAGACAGTTTTGTAAAAATCACCATAAATTTTAGAAAAATCGTATGGAGATGTGCAAGTAGTCATTTTAAAGCTAAGAACTGGTACTACTTACACCTAAAACAGTTTTGAAAACACAAATGTTCAAGTTGTCCAAAACAGTCCGTGAATGGAGCCCAACTTTTCTGATGAAAGCTGTTAGAAAAATTTAGTTATGTTCTTGGTGATTTAATTTGTATTCCCCCCCCCCCCCCCCCCTAAAAACTTGAGAAAACATGAAAATGTAGGGGGTATGAACTCACCTTAAGTGATTTCAGTAGATGATTATTGAAGAATGGAAGTGTTTAACTCAAGAACACTTGGAGATGCCTTGAAGATTTTCGAGAATCTAGCATCATAGTTATTTAGTTTGTGTAAGCAATCAATGATTTGAGTAGAATGAAGTGCAATAATAACAAGGAGGATGAATTATACTTACCAAGAGTGGAAGAACACTTGATGATCAGCCTTGGGATCTCGAATTGGAGAGAAAAGTTTGAGGGAAAAGTTGGAGTTGGATCTTTGGTGAAATGAGAGTAATTGGAAGAAAAATGAGGAGAGAGGATAAATATCTAGCTCTCAAAAACCTTGGAATAATTTGTTAGAGAGGTAAAAAGGACAAGGAAGTGACAAGGTATGGACTGGTGGTGAATAGTGACATGGAGTGGGTATGGGAGTGGTTGCCTGTGTCATAACTTAAAGGAAAGTCAACACTCCACCTTTGTACTTCACCCACTCTTTTGGGTAAGGTTTTATCTTTAAAAACGTGATAATTTAATAATTATGGGTCCTTATATGTTAAAATAAAGTTTTGGGTGAAAATCCCGTGTTAAAACAATTAAAAACGGGCCTAAAACGCAAATTTAGTCGAAAACCGGGAAGAAAAGCATTCCCAGCGAGACCTCTCGGTCCTAGGCCTAGGTTCGATCCCTAGGCCGAGGTTCGGTCCTTGCTGGTGCCGAGTCGGAAGCGAAAGGTGCGAACCAGAAGCGAGAAGCGAAGGGCGAGGGGTCAGTCCGAAGGCTCGGTCCGAAGCAAGACAGAAACGAACTAGACCGAGGGAACCTTGAACCCAAATGGACCGAACGTTCGGGTTCGGGTGAGGCATGCAAGGTTCGGTTCCAGGAGCCTTCGGGTTCGGTTCTTTGAGTGAGGTTCGGTTCAGCAGCCTTCGACTCAAAAGGGTTCGATTCCTAAGAGGACTTTCGGTTCCTAAGAGGACTTTCGGTTCCTAAGAGGGGTTTCGGCTCCTTAAGTCCGTTTTTCGCTTAGACTTCCGTTTTTGGGCTGTTTTCGCCAAATTTGAGGGTCGGGATGCCCCGAGTGACTATAGAAAGTTGAGACAGATTTTGCGAGAGATTTGAGAGAGATTCCACATACTTAGAGAGATTTGGGAGAGATTTGACATTCTTGGAGAGATTTCTCATACAAAGAGATATTTGGGAGAGATTTCACATACTTAGAGATTTGGGAGAGATTTGACATTCTTGGAGAGATTTCTCATACAAAGAGATATTTGGGAGAGATTTCACATACTTAGAGAGATTTGGGAGAGATTTGACATTCTTGGAGAGATTTCTCATACAAAGAGATATTTAGGAGAGATTTCACATACTTAGAGAGATTTGGGAGAGATTTCACATACTTAGAGAGATTTGGGAGAGATTTGACATTCTTGGAGAGATTTCTCATACAAAGAGATATTTGGGAGAGATTTCACATACTTAGAGAGATTTGGGAGAGATTTGACATTCTTGGAGAGATTTCTCATACAAAGAGATATTTGGGAGAGATTTCACATACTTAGAGAGATTTAGGAGAGATTCTCGATAAGAAGAGATAGAGTGAAAACGATTGAGAGCAGTTTCGTGTGTGACGAATGTGAGTGTCCGGCTTCGCAATGCAAGGTCCGTAAACCCCGTTATGCCATGTTTTAGGATCTTACACACTCCCTATGAGTATGCAACATTGTTTTATTGTTCTTGTTCATTGTTTAGCACTAAGGTTACAGAAATTTAAACACACAAACTTTCCAAGTGATGTTTTCTCATTAAGATAGTGAGTTATACAGAAATTTACATAATACAAACCCTATTATACAAGGTTTAATTGAGTTGACCGGTTTGACTCGTTGACTTTCTCCGGCTTAGACTTGACCCGAATTCGACTATTGTCACACATTCGGTTATTGTGTTCATTGATGATATCTTGGTATATTACAAGACTAGAGACTAGCATGAGGAGCATCTTCGAGAGTTTTTGGGTGTTTTGAGGCGAGAACGACTTTATGCTAAGTTCTTGGAGTGTGAGTTTTGGTTACGAGAGGTCATGCTCCTTGGACAAATCGTTAACCTGGATGGGATATTGGTTAATCTGGCATGATCGAGGCTGTGATGCAGTGTTTCTTGGGTTTTACTGGGTACTGCCGAAGATTCATTAAGGATTTCTCCAAGATTGTAGTACCTCTTACTCGTTTGACGAGGAGGGAGGTGGATATTTGAAGGTGCCTTGAGTAGCAGACAACATTTTAGACCCTTCAATAGAGATTATGTGAAGCCCCGGTTTGGACCCTTCCAGAGGGAATTGAGGATTTTGTGGTTTTCTGTGATGCATCCATCACTGGTTTGGGGGGCGGTCCTCATGCAGAGAGGATGGGTTATAGCTTATGCTTCGCGGTAGCTGGAACCGCAAGAGACACAATATCCCAAGCATGATCTGGAGTTGGGGGCAGTGGTTTTTTCCCTCAAGATTTGGAGGCATTATCTTTATTGGATCTGCTGTACTATCTACATGGTTCACAATAGTCTGTGGCATATTATGGATCCACCGAACCTGAACATGAGGTAGCGCAGGTGGTTGGATATAGTCAAGGATTATCAATGCGAGATACTTTACTATCCGAGTAAAGCGAAAGTGGTGGCGGATGCTTTGAGCCGCAAGTCGGCTGGGTCTACAGTTAGGGTATCGTGTATGAGGATATCAGTGGATTCCCCGCTTTTAGGATTGATTAGCGAGGCTAAGGCCAAGGGAGCTCGGGAAGCGAACTGGAAGATAAAGAGGATTAGGGTTTAGATTGCCAAATTTGTTCTGTATGGTCCTGGACTGTTGACTCGCTATGTTCAGGTATGGTTTTCAATGTCTGGTGGGGTCATGTGACAACCCTATATTTTCGAAAAGTAGTGTAACACTCAAAAGTCAAATACAACGAAAACTATTTGGAATCAACGAAATTAACCCCAACAATAAAGTTTTCAAATATCTAAATTGGGATGCATCAAATGTTAGATATCGTGCCAAGGTTTCCAAAAACATAAAGAACATTCAAAACTGGGTTATATCGAAGAAGTTATAACCACTCGAATATTTACGACACACCGTTAAAACATTATTTAAATGTAAAAAGTGAAATTACAATAAAATACATTTTAGCCTTAAGTATCTAAACAAAAGTTGTAGAATTCGTTAAACTGTAAACATACATAAAAAGATCGCCCAAATTGGACCTCGTATGAATAAGTTACGAATTTTTTAAATTTCGTAACAGTAGTAGAGGGCTAAAAACTAGAATTGAAGATCGAGCGTTATTTAGCTATCGCAACCTAAACGGAAGTTGAATGTCTCCATAATAGGAGTAAAATGATAAAAAGACAAACAAAAACCGACGTCGAATAAAGAAACTATGAATTTTTAACGGATTGTAGCAGTCCCGGCCTATTAAAAACATATCATTAAAAATAAATCAAAACTAGCCGACGGACTCTAAATGAAAGTTGTAGAGCATAATCTCACCTACGCGTGAACATAAAGAACGCAAAAACGGAGCCCGTACGCGAAAGTTACGAAATTTAGAAGACGAAGGCCGGGATTATGCCCAACGTAATGTAGGAGTACGCCCAGCATACTCAGGTGCAGGGTCGAGTCCCATCGGCTGCAGCTCTACGCCTAGCTAGACTCGAGTCGTAAGCCATGACGCAAAGTTACGCTCAGCGTAACCGAAGTATGCCCAGCGTACTCCGGTGGTACGCCCAGCGTACTCGATTTTCCAGCACTATAAATAGAAGGCTTGAGCTACGGATTTTGACACACCTTCTCAATAATCTCAATCACTCCCACATACTTTCAAGCACCAGAAGCTGTCCCAATGCCCTCGGTTTCCGCACCCGAGCCCCCGACGAAGGTTCTACGCTACCGAGATCCCCGAAGAGCTCGAAGACATAACTTTCTGCGGTTGAAGTTCTGCTCGACCCTAGCCCCACTCTCTTCAAACCAAACAAGTGAGTTCATACCCCTACCTTTCAAGTCTTTTCATGTTTTAGGGGGGAAATACAAGTACAATACAAGTAAAAGTATCGTTTAATAAACATAAATGTAACATCTATCTTATTGATTATCGATACCAACAACTTACTTTACGTATAAAGGGTTAGTATATCATCAAGTTATTTTCACCAAATGGAACATACTTTCTGAAAAACTACAATGGGTATAGTTAGCAAGTTATTCATACATTCTTACGTATACATCTTGAAAAACGAAATACTTTCAAACAAAATGAAGTAAAGTCTTTCTTATCGTAAATCTATTTATACTAAGTGATGTGAGATATCCAAACTTCAACGTACTCTTATGTATGCATTTCAAGTCCTGTATTATATACCATAATCTCTTGGAGGGAGAGCGTGATACTTGTGTATAGATCTATACGGGATTGACAACCCAACACCTAAATTGTTAGCTACAGTTAGACCGGCAGGTATGTGGTGACAAATGCCATAACACTACAACACCTGAAGAATGTTGTTACAGGCAGTCAGTGTCAATAGTATGGTTATAAGACTCACATGAAAGTATAAAAACAAGTTTGATTTACGAGATTTATATATGCATTCAGTTTTCTACATTATTTTGAGCACAAAGTTTATCTTTATCAGTCAAGTACGAAAAATACTAACGCACTCCAAAAAGAGAACTTTTCAAACTATTTATAGAAAATATTGGATTTTCTGAAAACCTCATTCATTGGTTTACTACCAAAAGGACATACTTTTCAATACAAAACACTTGTGAACTCACCAATTTAATTGTTGACACTTTTTCGAAATCACTTGTATTTCTCAGGGAATCAGTAATACAGGTAACCACCAGCTTTTGAAGAAGGAACGCTAAGGACGTTTATTTTTAAACCTTTTCATCATCATATTGTAATATTCTTTTGGAAATATGTATAACGCAACAATATACGTTTTTATTATATATATGATGGTTGTATTACTTTCTTTACAATATTCAATTGTTATGGTACTACGTGAAGTCACCCACCCCCGAATGTTTCTGCCATTCTGGTTTCGGGGTGTGACAGATTGGTATCAGAACATTATTTATAGTGAACTAAGTATATTGAACCACACAGGATATACAAACTATAAATGCAAAAAGGGGACCAAAAACCCTCTGACAACGCGTTTTCATAAACGACATATTTTCTGTTAAAATTTACATTTTTTTACATGCATGCATAGGTCTCGTATCATAACAAAGTTTTCTAAAAAGTATTAAGGAGAGTTGCGACGCTATGATTAGGCTTTGAGGTATGTAATAAAATCGAGAATAAATATAGCCTGATCAACTATATTTATCCTAGATTTGACCAACACACGTCAAGGAATGGTTGTAGTGGACAACAAGTCAAAAACATACCAAATACAAAATTTCTAAACTTGCAAATTTGAGATTCTATAGGAGTATTATTATAAAAATATAAGGACAATAAAAACTTGCACATCACAATATATAGCTAAACTTAGGATGTCGTTAAATAGGAATTTCTTTTCTTATACCTCTATCCTAGTACAGACAAATGGCCGGATTCCATATACCGGGAGATCCCTACTACCCAAACCTAGGTAACGGTGGATGAATAGAAGAAGACCCAGAGGAATTAGAAGTTGAAGTCGGAGAAGAATACGAAGTCGATGAGGAAGTCGAAGAGGAAGAAGAGCCTATAGAGGAGGAAGAGGAAGTTACCGATGGAACGGACTCCGAGCTTGAAGTGATCAACCCTCCCGCTCCTCGTTCTCCCGAAGTTAGAATGGGTTACCAACCTCCTATTCCCATCTTGGGAAGCCACCTCTACTATTGGAGCCATCAGCAAGGTGTGTGCCCTCCCTTCGGCATGTGTCGGGAGTTTTACGATGTCAGTGGAGGAGGCTCAGCCGATAGGGCGCTTCCCGTCCTTCTGAGACAGATAGCCACCCAGACCTACCAATCGGATATGCAAGCGGCCAGAATTCGTGAGGTTAATGCTGCTACACAGGGTAACGCCGCAGACATCCGTCATCTGGACGGACTACACGAAAGTACCCAACTCCACACAGGGACGCTTCAGAACCAAATGGTGACAGCACTGGCAGAAATAAGAGAGATGAAGGAACAACAAACAGTTATTGAAAGGCGCCTAATGGGAGTCAAGCAGTCAGATGTCGAGTCTAGCTCCAAACGCAAAACGCGCCGCAAGTAGAACTTGCTCAACTCCAACAATTTTGATATAGAATAGGACCTCGGATAAAGTTTTTCTTATTCCCCTTGAACTTGTAATCGGAGACCTATAGATAGGTCAAAATTTTCCTATAAACATGAAGCATGATGTAACGCACCATATGTGTGACATATATATATATATATATATATATATATATATATATATATGAAGTATGTCTTTATATACCCATCGAAGTTCATCGGATTATTTAAATTGCTTTGAAACCATTAAATAATGTCAGAACATATTACAAGATATGACTAAGCCTCTAGTGCTTGATTGTCAATTCATTTGAAACTTATAGTCTTTATTATTATTTCTCTACGAGAACATGCCTCCTCGTAAAACACCGCGCAAAAACCCAGCTGCAACACCACCTCCACCACCCCCTCCAGCTATGGATACAACAATGTTCCAAGCCACCGTAACAGCCGCTGTAAACGCAGCAATGGCACAAATAAGTAACAACGGGGTCAGGCGGAGGAATAAACATCTCTACATATGGCCTAAATCAGGGTCGTTCCGAGGAATGTACTTACAAGGACTTCACTAACAGCAAACCTATTCCCTTTAGTGGAACTGAGGGAGTAATGGCTCTATCCCAATGGATAGAGAAAACGGAAGCCGTGTTCGAGATTTGCGCGTGCCCCGAAGAAAGCAAAGTGAAATTCTACGCTTATACTTTCTCCGAACGAGCCCTAATGTGGTGGAACGGCCACGTCAAGGCACTAACCCTACCGGTGGCGAACTCCATGGGTTGGGAAAACCTGAAAATAATGCTTCTACGAGTGTACTGCCCCAGGGGCGAGATCCAAAAGCTCGAATAGGAACTGTGGGAACTTAAGATGGTAGGCTCGGACATTACAGACTATACCAACAGATTTAGTGATTTGACGATACTTTGCCCAGGAATGATGATCTTGGAAGGCCAGAAGGTGGAAAGGTATATCTGGGGACTATCACCCCAACTTCGAGGAAGTGCGTTAGCCTCCAAACCCATGACATTCGAAAGCGCCAAGGAGCCGACACAATCCCTCGTCGACCACGGTGTCTCTCAGAATGTCGCAACCGTAGTCGTCGAACCAACCAAAGGAAGCAACAACCACAACAACAGTGCCAACAACAACAGCAAGAAGAAGTTCTAGAATAAGAGGAAAGGTCAAACTTCACAAGAACCTTCAAAGAAATAAATGGTGGCAGTCCATGCCGCTACTACCCCCACTGCAACCCCTGCTACCCCTGCGCCAACAAAACAATATGTTGGGAACCTGCCCAAGTGCAAAAAATGCAATTACCATCACCACGGTGACTACAGTGTAATGCACTGTAAGAATTGCGACAAGAAAGGTCACACTGTCCGTTTCTGTAAAGCACCGGCACAACCAATCACTCAAGTTCTGGTACTGGAGTAAGCCAGGCATGTTATGGGTGTGGAGAAACAGGGCACTTCAAGAGGAATTTCCCCAAGAAAAGGAATGCTGGCGGTGTGGGAAAAGTGCTGGCAATAGGACAGAATGAAGCAATAGCAAATCCCATGGTGGTTACGGGTACATTTTTCCTCGACAACATTTATGCATGCATACCCTTTGATTGCGGTGCGGAGAGAAGTTTTGTGAGTCATAAATTCAAACACCTACTTAGTCAAAAACCCCAACCACTCAATAAAATATTCACTGTAGAAATGGCAAACGGTAAGACGGAAAGCGCAAGCGATTTGTACGTAGGATGCACATTAAATTTAAACGAGCACTTGTTTCGAATCGATCTTATGCCCATTTCAATAAGAAGTTTCGATGTCATCATCGGTATGGACTAGTTGAGCCTTCACCATGCCGATATACTTTGTCACGAAAGGGCCGCTCGCCTCAATCTGCCAAACGGTGAAACTCTTGTCATTTATGGTGAGAAACCTTGTTCAAATTTACAAATCATTTCCTGTATTAAAGCACAAAAATATATTCGCAAAGAATATCATGCCTTTCTAGCCCACGTAGTAGACAAGAAACGAGAATCGAAGAACATTAAAGACATTTCGGAAGTCTACAACTTCCCGGACATCGTCCCAGAAGATCTTCAAAGAATTCCACCAGAATGCCAAGTCGAGTTCAGAATCGACTTAATCCCCGGAGCTACTCCAGTAGCAAAGTCGCCTTACCGTTTAGCCACAGCCGAGATGCAGCAACTGTCCAGTCAATTAAACGAGCTGCTGACCAAGGGCTTCATCAGACCGAGCTTCTTCCATGGGGAGCACCGGTCCTATTCGTGAAAAAGAAGGACGGATCCTTTTGCATGTGCATCGATTATCGGGAGCTGAACAAACTCACGATCAAGAACCGATATCCCCTACCGCGCATAGACGATCTGTTCGACCAACTACAGGGAGCGAGCTACTTCTCAAAGATTGATCTAAGATCTGGTTATCACCAACTGCGAGTACTGGAAGGAGACATCCCCAAAACGGCTTTCCGAACACGCTATGTTCACTACGAATTTGTTGTAATGCCCTTCGGGTTGACAAATGCTCTAGCAGTGTTCATGGACTTGATGAACCGAGTATGTCGTCCCTTCCTGGATAAATTCGTGATCGTCTTCATAGATGATATACTCATCTATTCAAGAAGCTAGGAAGAACACAGTCAACACCTCCGCCAAGTTTTGGAGAAATTGAGGGCAGAGAAGCTATACACAAAATTTTCAAAGTGCGAATTTTGGATTCGGGAAGTGGATTTCCTAGGACATGTAGTAAGCAAGGAGGAGATACACGTGGATCCTTCTAAGATCAAGGCAATAGAGAGTTGGACGACTCCAAGAACCCCTACAGAAATCCGACAATTTTTGGGACTCGCCGGGTATTACCGAAGGTTCATACAAAACTTTTCAAAGATTGCCAAGCCACTCACCACCCTAACTCAGAAGAGTGTGACCTTTGACTGGGGATAAAAACAAGGCATCGCGTTTCAGACACTAAAGCGAGCCTTATGTAGTGTGCCCATTCTAACCTTGCCGGAAGGAACAGAGGACTTCATGGTCTATTGCGATGCATCAAACCAAGGACTCGGGTGTGTCCTGATGAAACGAAGGAAGGTCATCGCCTACGCCTCAAGGCAACTAAAGACTCACGAAGTGAACTACACAACGCACGATCTTGAGCTAGGAGCAGTCGTCTTCGCTCTAAAGATATGGAGGCACTACATCTATGACACGAAATGTACGATCTTCACCGACCATAAAAGCCTCGAACATATCCTCAACCAGAAGGAACTCAACATGAGACAAAGACGGTGGGGAGAACTACTAAATGATTATGAATTCAAGATTTGATATCATCCCGGAAAGGCTAACGTGGTGGCCGATGCACTCAGCCGGAAGGAATACTCGGTCCGCAGAGTGAAGTCTTTAACCATGACAATCCATTCACACATGTCCACACAAGTCAAGGAAGCCCAAATAGAAGCGTTAACATCTAAAAATGTGGCAGGGGAAGCCTTACGGGGAATGGATAAGAAGTTTGAGGTCAAGAATGATGGAGTTCATTACTTCATGGATCAGATTTGGACACCGAAGTTTGGCGGATTCAGAGAAGTCATCATGAACGAAGCCCATAAGACACGATACTCCATACACCCCACCTCCGATAAGATGTATCTCGACCTCAAGAAATTGTACTGGTGGCCGAACATGAAAGGCGAAATTGCTACCTACGTGAGTAAATGTCTGACGTGCGCCAAAGTAAAGGTAGAATACCAAAAGCCCTCAGGATTGTTGCAACAACCAGAAATACCTGAATGGAAGTGGGAACGGATAACCATGGATTTCATAACCAAACTACCCAGGATGGAAAGCGGACTCGACACTATTTGGGTGATCGTCGACAGGTTAACTAAATCAGCGCACTTCTTACCGATCAAAGAGACGGATAAATTGGAGAAGCTAACTAGGAGATACCTCATAGAAATTGTACGACTGCATGGTGTGCCGATATCCATTCTCTCGGACCGAGATAGTAGATTCACCTCAAGGTTCTGGTAGTCACTACAAAAAGTTCTAGGGACAAGACTAGACATGAGTACCGCTTATCACCCACAAACTGACGGCCAGAGTGAGAGAACCATACAAACCCTAGAAGATATGTTGAGAGCTTGCGTAATCGATTTTGGCAAGGCATGGGACACCCATCTACCGTTGGTCGAGTTCTCGTACAACAATAGCTACCACACTAGTATCAAGGCTGCCCCGTTCGAAGCCCTCTACGGCCGTAAATGCAGGTCACCTCTGTGCTGGGCCGAAGTGGGGGACACACAACTAGCAAGAGGACAAGCAACTGACAACACGCTCACTGGACCAGAAATCATAAGGGAAACTACGGAGAAGATTGTTCAGATCCGGGAGCATCTGAAAGCATCAAGGGATAGACAAAAGAGTTACACGGATAAAAGACGGAAACCCTTGGAATTCCAGGTTGGAGATCAAGTCCTACTAAAAGTCTCGCCCTGGAAGGGGTTAATACGCTTCGGAAAGCATGGGAAACTGAACCCAAGATACATCAGACCATTCGAGATCCTTTCCAGGATCGGTCTAGTGGCATACAAACTCCGATTACCTCTGCAACTCCACAACGTACACCTTACCTTTCACGTATCAAACCTAATGAAATGCTTGTCCGATGAGACCCTTGTCATCCCTCTAGACGAAATTGCAATAAATGAGAATCTCCAATTTGTAGAAGAACCAGTAGAGATAATGGATCGGGAAATAAAAAGGACTAAACAAAGCTGCATACCTATTGTAAAGGTGCGCTGGAACGCCAAGCGATGACATGAATACACCTGGGAACGCAAGGATGAGTTGAAACAAAAGTACCCACATCTTTTTCGTAACCTGTAAACTCTATTTTAAAATAAATTTCGGGACCAAATTCCCCTAATGGGGGGATGATGTGACAAGCCTATATTTTCCAAAAGTAGTGTAACACTCAAAAGTCAAATACAACGAAAACTATTTGGAATCAATGAAATTAACCCCAAAAATAAAGTGTTCAAATATCTAAATTGGGATGCATCAAATGTTAGATATCATTTCAAGGTTTCCAAAAATGTAAAGATCATTCAAAACTGGGTTATATCGAAGAAATTATAACCACTCGAATATTTACGACACACTGTTAAAACATTATTTAAACGTAAAAAGTGAAATTACAATAAAATACATTTTAGCCTTAAGTGTCTAAACAAAAGTTGTAGAATTCGTTAAACTGTAAACATACATAAAAAGATCACCCAAATTGGACCTCGTATGAAGAAGTTACGAATTTTCTGAATTTCGTAACAGTAGTAGAGGGCTAAAAACTCGAATTGAGGATCGAGCATTATTTAGCTATCGCAACCTAAACGGAAGTTGAAGGTCTCCACAATAGGAGTAAAATGATAAAAAGACAAAAGAAAACCGACGTCGAATAAAGAAACTATGAATTTTTAACGGACTTTAGCAGTCCCGGCCTATTAAAAACATATCATTAAAAATAAATCAAAACTAGCCGACGGAGACTAAATGAAAGCTGTAGAGCACAATCTCACCTATGCGTTGACATAAAGAACGCGAAAAAAAAGCCCGTATACGAAAGTTACGGAATTTAGAAGACGGAAGCTGGGATTACGCCCAGCGTAATGTAGGAGTACGCCCAGCCTACTCAGGTGCGGGGTCGAGTCCCATCGGCTGCAGCTCTACGCCTAGCTAGACTCGAGCTGTAAGCCATGACGCAAAGTTACGCCCAGCGTAACCGAAGTACGCCCAACATGTCACACCCCAAAACCGAGAACGGCAGAAACATTCAGGGGCGGAGGACGTCATGTAATGTATCACAACAAGTGTAAAGTAGTAAAAAAAGCAACAACATCATCCATTGCATTAATAGTATAATTTTGATTACAAGTTTGTTCTTTCATAGTACAAGACAACATGATAACTAATCAAAATAATAGACGAGTCTTGACTACTCTGTCTTCTCTAAACCTTGCATCAGCACCTGTCTATTTGTAACCTGAGAATACAAGTTATTTTGAAACCGAGTATCAGCAATAAAGCTGATGAATTCATAAGTATTTTAATGTTATTGCTTTGAAAATTTGTTATGAAAGACTGGTGAATGTTTGATGAAACATTTAGTATAAGTATGAAAAACCCTAGAACATCCCATATTTCCTACTAGTATAAAAAGTAGTCTTCTACCAAGACCTGAATGTTTTGAAGGTAGTCCTCTACCAAGACCTGAATGTTTTGAAAGTAGTCTTCTACCAAGACTTGAATGTTTTGTAAGTAGTCTTCTACCACGACCTGAATGTTTTGAAAGTAGTCTTCTACCAAGACCCGAATGTTTTGTAAGTTGTCTTCTACCAAGACCTGAATGTTTTGAAAGTAGTCTTCTACCAAGACCCGAATGTTTTGTAAGTAGTCTTCTACTAAGACCTGAATGTCTTGAAAGTAGTCTTCTACCAAGACCCGAATGTTTTGTAAGTAGTCTTCTACCAAGACCTGAATGTTTTGTAAGTAGTCTTCTACCAAGACCTGAATGTTTTGAAAGTAGTCTTCTACGAAGACCTGCCCGTTTTTAAATATTTGTTTCTAAAAGTCCAACATTTATCCATAAGTGTGTGGTAGTTTAAAAGTTCCAAAACTATAACACAATGATGCTTTTCATGCCTAAATAATAGATTTATGTATGTATAAAATCGCCAAGGCACTTGATGACTCTGTAAACCAATATATTTTTAATACTCCCTGTGAGTCTTTTGTTTAAGTAAAACTGGTTAAAAGGGTGTTTATCCCGAATTGTGAACATGCTAATAATATCCCATGGTGTAGTTATTACCCCCTGAGCATGATTGAGTTAAATGTACCTATGTTGACATACTAGACGCAATACCTATGTTGACATTTGTCACCCCGGGACTGTAGCTAACAGTCAGGGTGTTGAATCGTCAGCCCCGTATAGATCTATACACACTTATCACGCTCTCCCTCCAAGAGACTCTGGTTATAGGTGGGTACATTCGTTTTGGTACTAACAAAGTCGTTGTCTCACATGTTTGCTAACAACAAGTGTTGGGTTTTGAGCAATCTAACACTTCCTAAGTGTGCATGCAACCCTAATAAACCTTGGATCTATGTTTTCTTCTAAAATACATGCAAATAATAACTTCCAAGGTTTCTTCCTAACTAGCATAGCATAAGGATTATGAATCATAAAAGTACTAGTAGAAATACATACCTTTTGATGATGGTTGATTGTTTGGAGTTTGAGAGCCAAGCACCAATAGTGTGAATGCCTCAAATGGAATCACAAATCACCACAAACACTTGGAAAACTTTGAGAGAGTAGTATACTTTCTTGTGGAATCGGCCACCACTAAGTCTCACACTACTAGTGTCACATTTCTTGCATCATATGCTTCTTTATATAGTGTGCATGGTTAGGGTGAAACCCTAATAACCCATGTCTTTTCCTTTCCAAGGATCCATGGGTTAAAAGCTCCATGGATCATCTATGGACTTCCATATTAGCTTAGTCCATTAACAAATGAGTATTAGCCCACACTATATAAAATATAATAGCCCATAATTTAATCAGTCTTCTTTTTAATCTCTAAATTAATTCATAATTAATTTAAGACTAAAACTAATTAAATAACATGAATTCATATTAATATATTATAACTTATAATATATTAATAAATCGTAAGTATACAATTCTCATAAAATTATCCATAAATCGTTTGGGTGAAGTGCAACCCAAATAGACCATGCCGGGTCGGGTCAAGTATGTACCAAATAAGCTATGGACTTAGACACCTTACCCAACAGACTCCCACTTAGATAAGTCTAATAACTATATTTGCGTATGTTACTTCAGGAACCAACCAGCAATCGTAGCTCTCGAAAATTCTGTTGAACTATGAAGCGCCATTTTAGATAAGTGATCATATAATCCTCTCTTCTCATGATATCAGCCAGACAATTACATGGAACAACGTCGTATTTATTGTCCTGCAGTTTATTTCCCGATTTCCGATTTGTTTGCAAAGAACTTAATCGAACACATCAATTTAGTTCTGACCGGCCGGTACATAGGTCACAACAAAATCATCGAGGGGCCCAGATATCGCTTCTATTTCTAGAAGGAACAGATAATCTTCGACTCATATGCTTGTTCTACTACTTGTTGAATTGTACACAAAGGCATGTTTTATTACATCAAGTTACTGATGCGTTGCGTTTACGTGCAATCAATGCACAACCAACTCATAGGTAACAACTCATATCTCTAGGTTTGAAGATTTATATGATATTACCGTCTCACGATCACTCGAGATAAATTCCATGAAGTGATACAAGTGAGCGTGGGTTTATTCCAATACTCATAACTTATGAGCACTCATGAATGTTGTAGCAACCAATGCTATGACTAAACCCATTTAGCCATATACAAACTCGATTCATGACAGTCTTGATTCATACCTACTTCCAACATATGGACGATTGTGGAGTGTTTAAATAACTTAGTCATTCGGAAAGAATAACCTAGCTATTTTGGAAGTCAAAACATGCAAAGTGAAACACAATAATAATTGAATCCAATATGGTCTCAGAACCCTTTTGAATATAAATAGAACCACCTTTTATTTATCACCATATTGATTACACATTATTCATTGTATAATGTTTCAAACAATCAACTTAAGACTTGAATAAAACAACAGTCGTCCCATGCTCCTAGCATGTACACTTTGTTTTTATAAACTACAGTTATGCCATACTCCAAGTATGCACACTCTGTTTGTCTATGATCCTTACATTGTGATGTAGATCAATTGAACATGATTCCAATGATACTCATTTCTCAATCCCAAATCCTTATTGTAAATGTGAGAATCCCTGATTCCTATCATTTACCAAAAAACTGTTAGATTTTAAACTTTTATGCAATGTTCCTCTTGTAATGATTATGCACAAAGTCACCAAAACCTTGTTACCAGTCATTACAGAGTATTCCAAAGAAGGTCAACTTCTATGGAACGAAAGTCTCATATTCAAAGTACATTGCTTTGAACATCCTTCTTGCATTAAGGTTTTCTAATCTTACATAGATTGAATAACTTCCACCTATGGAGACATTTCCATAGTCCCATTTTGACTATAACTTCCGAACAAGAGTTACTTCTTTTTAGAATATGTCAATATGGTCCTTTCCGACAACTTACATCATACTTCCAACTGTCCCTGAGCAACCAATCTTTGGCGAACCTCAGATTTGTCCTCGACAATTGCTTAATCACTTTAGTCATATCCAGTTCTAGACTTTTCCCTTCTCAATGCCTTAAGCATTTTGAAAATTTAGAAAAGATGAATATTATAGCACATGCAATCGATCCTATATCCGAAGCATATGGGACACGATTCATGATGTTTGACATAAAGACATGATACTAGACCAGTCTTTTGCTACAATATTTTTTTATTTGCCATGTTTTCAAAATTTAACTGTGAAGAGGGATGCCGTAGTCATAATTGAATTTTGAGAACGCAATATATATAGAATTTCCTTAAGTCAAACCATTCAGACATAAACTTCATATATATGTCCTTGACTAAAGAAGATTCAAATCTCAATCTAAGCTTCTAGAATTGAAATGAAGTATAATTTCCTCTCCCTTAATTATAGCAAAACAACTTTTCAACCCCTGCAACTTCACGAATTGAAACTTTGTATTCTATAATTAACATTGCTAACTTTCAACACTAAACGTAATAATCATGCTCCCACTAACATGATGATTATCAGCATAACACTTACGCTCTAACTACCTCTGACATATTTCCAGAAATCTGCTGGACTTCTGAAATTTAGGTTCATACACCATTTTTTAGATAGCTCACATGTGTGTCTAAACAATTTTCAGAACTATGAAAAGGGATACCGTAATCATAGTCTTAATTGTTTAGACCGTTGCCATTTCTCACAAGTCCATGTTAGTGTGTCGGTGAACCACACACGCTCCACTAACGACTTTTGAAAATGCAAATAACACAATTGATATCTACTTAGTGAAAGCGTTTCCTCACCATCATTTTCATGAATCAGAGAGAAACCTTATGATACTTAGATTTTATAGTGTATAAGTTCCTATCCATGTGAATTTATCAAAAGCATAATCACAAGATAAGGTTAGTGACAAATTCAGCCTTACATGAATTATACTTGTTCAATCTTAGTTTCTTGTCACCTTGGTAGCACAAGGCCCACCAATGCTTCCAAGTTGAACTCTGATAACTCACATGCAAATTCAACTTATTTGAAGTAGGTACAGAAATAAGAATTATGTCAACACTATAGGTTACAAACCTTAAGTCGTGTGCTAGTGATAAATTACAGGTTTTACTCTTGATTAAATCTTGAAACTCTTTCAGGATCGTTATGGCTCCCACTGTCCCCTTGATATATAAGTTTCCCCAGTCAAGAACCATTCCTTGACAAAACAAATATTCAAAGGATAGTGCGGATTCTTATCAAGACTAACACTTCACACAATTGGTCTTAGTTGGTCTTTGTCTCATCCAAGACATCACAACTTACCAATCTCAAATGTACAAGGGTAGAAACATTCTACACTACATTTGATAAGTGTTTTAAACCTTACTTTATGTCACTCAATGTTACAATCTTGGAGTATGACTCTAAGAATTGTTTTGGAACGAAGTATGACTCATCTTCTTGATTTTAACCAATCCAACAATTCATGACCTTTCTTCTTAGCCATAACAATGCACTAAGACGTCCTTAGAGTATGAATTTGTGATATGGTTTCATAATCATTAAGATGATCATGAAATACGATACTAAAGTACTCTCCATCCTTTCAGATTTGAGAAACTTTTATCTCTCTGCCTAATTTGATTCTTCTCATTTGTTTTGTCATACATTGTAACCTTTCCAATGTTACATAATTATACTTAACCTCGTAAGTATAATATATTTACTAATCTTCAGTAAATCATGACAAATCAATCTTTGTGGTGGACCTTGACCAGCGCACACCCAATGTACCTAATTCCTTAGTCCTTCAATTGACTCACATATACATGTGATCAAAGAATTAGTCTTAATTTTCAAAGATGAAAATTCTCATTCATCATACAACACAACTTGTATGATTCCAAGTTTCTGTCCAATTGAAACTTGGTTGATGAAAAACTTTCTTCATTTGGTAAATTCAGACACTACCACAAATAAAAAAATCAAATCCACTTTCCAATATTGCTATTACTGGAAACATATAAGCAACAATTTTCCATAGATGCCATTGTAAGGATATTTTTAAAATAAATAAAATTAAAACCCTTTTTTCCTTTTATTTTAAAACTTTGCGGAAAAACTTATCCTTACAATCCACATGAAAACCTTGTTGTTATCTATTCATAAGCAGTATATTATAACTCTTAAACAACAGCTTAAAATTCTGATTGCCGAACCATGCGATCGAAACCCACCTTTGCAATCAGAATCAACATATACTTACTTTAAGCTTCCTATCTTTTCTTTGATTCTTAAAAACATCAGCATGTGACCCATTCACATTATGTAATAAGAATGTCCAAATAGGAACATAATAGAGTTAGACAGTAGACTTTACCCGAAGTAGAGTCAAACCTCTTGACTTGATCAACCTTATGACCTTTCAGGTGAATAGGGAAGCTTCGCAACCAATGCCCCTTCCTTTGGCAACAAAACACATGGACCCTTTGGTAATGGCACATGAGACTATCTCAGACTTAGCCATTCTCTTTACCATTTGGTCAACCAAGTTGACTATGGCCGATCCCTTTCCATTGGGAAGAGAAATCCTTTTCTAGATATCTAATGCTACCATTGTCAATGTCCATGTAGACTTGGGAAGTTGTTCTTTTAATCAAATTTGCTTTATTGGTGTTCCGAATCATTGCTGATTCCACAACACCAAGCAAAAAGATAACATCATTAAGGGTCATGTCATAGTCTGCCTCATAGTAGTCCCAAAGAGACTCACTATGTTACTAAGAAAGTGATTGAACATCCAACTTTCACGAGACTTTGACACCCAACTCTCCCGGCTTGTCAATATGTGACTTTATCTCCAAGATGTGAGCACACATAGACTATGCTTCCCAATAGGGATTGAGTGACTTTAAACTTTTCAAGAACTTGTGGGTGAGGGTGAATAATTGGAGGAGGTGGAGGAAGTGAAGCATGATGTTGAGGGACACCATCTTCAAGAGATTTGGGAAGATCATAGTTGTGTGAACCAGACATCTATAATGGGAGAAAATCAAGTTAGTTGATTCAAAGTCCTTAATATAACACCCAATATGAAATATTAAGGCTAGGACCCAACACAATATTTTATAATTTGGAAGAGGGATACCGTAATCCAAGCTATAAAATATTTGAAGGTAGGCGAATGACGATTCACCAATTTCCACCATGAAAAACGAAATAATTTATTAGGTTTTAATTGGATTTGAAATTCCTAGATCTTTTGAGATTCATTGAAATTTTCAATGGCATGTTTCAATCTCGAGTGTGCCCTCTCAAATTTTGTGACTGGGATGCCGAGGATCACAAAACAAGGTGTGAATAACCATACCAATTCACTTGGTACCCTTAATATTATCACCTAATCAATGTATCGGTTAACCACACACTCTCCATTGATCTATGACAAACATTAATTCACCCTTCATGATCCTTACTAGTCCAAGTTAGTGTGCCGGTTAACCACACACGCTCCACCAACGACTTGGTAAGGTACAAAGTGTGAATTCCATGGGCTAGCACCAAATTCACATTTTTCCTAAAGTAACTAAGATTGGGAATTAAATAGAACATTTAGTTAATTTATAACATTCATCATATTTTTAATGAGAATTTAAGGTCATTGTCCTACCCGTTCGGATAACGACCCTCCACCGATCAAGCAAGCGGTGGGTGAGAGTGGACACCCATTAAGTCGTCATTTTATAGGCAACAACCTCATACCCACCTTATAGACCGGCTTCGTGAATGAGGCCTACTAACGGTAAAATGACTTGTTCTTATACATATATATATATATATATATATATATATATATATATATATATAATTAACCATTAATGTTATAAATAGTATAAGTGTAGAATTTTAACTTTTAAAACTTCTAGGGTATGGAATTAATGTTTGTGTGAGACTTTACAAATTCCAAAACTTGAGGGCAAGTTTTGAACAATTCATAAACTTTTCGATATTCATAACTTATGAGTTTTAATTAAGTGTTTAATACTTTTAATGAAGAGTCTCTTGGAAATCCATAACTTGAGGACAAGTTATGAAGTCCATAAAAGCATTTATTAGAAAAAAACACTTCTGAAGTGTAACTTATGACTTCTTAAAAAAACATTTAAAACAAAAAACTTTTGGAATTCCATAACTTGAGGACAAATTATGAATTCCATTAAAACACATTAAGATCAAGAATTAACTAACAAACAATTTGCAAATAATTCCTATGATCTAACAAAACTCATATGAACATGAACATCCACATCAACAATTTCAAGAATCCTATGAACACATATAAACTTGAAATTTTGATTATAACTTTGAAATTGGTCCACCATCATCATTACCACATCAAAAACAGGTTTTATGAGTCCAAAACAGTTTAAGGTAATGATTCTAGACCAATTCCAGCACCAAAACTCGAAGATATGCTGTCTGGGGTTCCAACTCATCGAATGCATGAACCAACTCGCCGAGTTGGATGAATTTTGTCTTGGACTAGTCGAGTCCCTTCATGGACTCGGCGAGTCTGCTGTGCAGACAACACATAAACTTTGATTTTCAGCAATCTGCATCAAGTATTCAAGAAAACAAGCCTAGGCTCTGATACCACTGTTGCGTTTTGAGCAATCTGAAACTTCCTAAGTGTGCATGCAACCCTAATAAACCTTGGATCTATGTTTTCTTCTAAAATACATGCAAATAGTGTGAATGCCTCAAATGGAATCACAATTCACCACAAACACTTGGAAAACTTTGAGAGTGTAGTATACTTTCTTGTGGAATCGGCAACCACTAAGTCTCACACTACTAGTGTCACATTTCTTGCATCATATGCTTCTTTATATAGTGTGCATGGTTAAGGTGAAACCCTAATAACCCATGTCTTTTCCTTTCCAAGGATCCATGGGTTAAAAGCTCCATGGATCATCCATGGACTTTCATATTAGCTTAGCCCATTAACAAATGAGTATTAGCCCACACTATATAAAATATAATAGCCCATAATTTAATCTGTCTTCTTTTTAATCTCTAAATTAATTCATAATTAATTTAAGACTAAAACTAATTAAATAACATGACTTCATATTAATATATTATAACTTATAATATATTAATAAATCGTAAGTATACAATTCTTATAAAATTATCCATAAATCGTTTGGGTGAAGTGCAACCCAAATGGACCATGTCGGGTCGGGTCAAGTATGTACCAAATAAGTTATGGACTTAGACACCTTATCCAACAAAAAGTTCACGAGTAATATAACGAAATGCCTTTTTTTATATGAAAAGATTATCCTTGTTATGAAAATACATTCTTATAAATAAGAAGTTGGTATAGACTCATAAAAGAACTGACTCTTGTGTGATTCCTTGTAATAGGAATAATGTATTATATCTCCTAAACTATTCCTATAATAGTTTACTAGAATGTAATTGATGAGTGTCCAAGTAGGTTTATACACCCTTGCTACCCAAGAGTGTCGGAACTGAATTAACTGATGGAACATTTATGACTATATATGTACACATGATACATAACTAATATTTAAACAACCTTTGGACGGGTACCCGATATCCCACCAGACCACATGCAAATCGAGGAAAAGGAAACAGGGTGGATAGCCTTCCTAATTCTTTTAAACATTATTTATATAACTATACATATAGAGGCATGCAATTTATAATATAAAATCATAAAAGAAGTTTTGTAAAACCCTTGAAAAGTTTAATAAGTAAGAATTTGTGACTTGATGTCAGTTTATAAACGATTCAAAAACAGTTGACAAGACAGTTTATGTGTAAGAAAACCTTTGTTTGATGCACAACTATAACAAATTCAAAACGGAAACATACAGTTGTAAGAAATTTTTCTAAAAGTGTTTTAACATGTTAAAACGTTTGAGAAAGCTATTTGAAGTACTCTGTGTGGTTAAACGGCTAAAAGTGTAGTAAGTCCAATTGTATGTTAGTTATAAATCACATGTGATTGATTTCATAACCAAAAAGTATAACAAAGATTTATGTCTTTCGCACGGGGATAACCGTGTGTTTACTTGTATCCCCCCCCCTTAAAAGTGTATAAAAAGCATTTATAACGCATTTGAAAGTGTAGATAATAGGGGTATGAACTCACTTGTTCGAAGTGGTTGATTTGGAGTAGTCGAGAGAAGAATCGAGCAGAACTTCGACAGGAAGAGTTGAAATCGCAGGAAAATCTCGGGATACTTGGGAGTCTTGGGAATCTCGGGAACACAAAACCTTCCTTCAGGACTTGAAGGTGAAAATCGGGGATTTGAGAGGGTCTCGGGGGCATAAACGCAGAGTTTCGGCACGAGAAAGAAGGGAACTGAGCAATGGAACTCGGAGCCCTTGAATTCTATTTATAGGGAATTTTTGGGGTGTGCCACGTCGTGGCAAGTGATGGCCAAGTCGTGGGGAGTCAAACTTATCCTCTTCCATTGATTGGACGCCCTCAGTCACTTGCCGGGTCACGACAAGCTTGTGCCACGTCGTGGCAAGCCTGACAGCCTCGGATTTCGGGCCTCGAACTTGTAAAATCCATAACTTTCGCGTACGAGCTCCGTTTTCGACGTTCTTTATATGCACGCGTAGCTAAAAATATGATCTACACCTCTCGTTTAGACTTCATCGGCAAATTTTGATTGTATTTTTAATTATTTATTTTTAACGGGCCGGGACACGAAAAGTCCGTTAAAATTCCATAACTTCTTCCGATGTCCGTTTTTGTCAGACTTTTCCCCGTTACGCTACTATTTTTGAGACCATAGATTCTCATTTAGGTTGTTTTGGTCAAAAGTCTCTCGAGCTCTATTTCGAGTTTTTAGCTGTCTACTGCTATATCTGGATCTTGGAAAAATCATAACTTCGTCATACGAAGTCAAATTTGGACGTTCTTTTTATGTACGCTCACGGTTTAATGTTATCTACAAATCTCATTTAGATACTTAAGGCTAAAAACTATTGTATTGAAACTTCGTGTTTTTCGTTTAATCGGTGTTGCCGGTTTTGTCTAGAATTTTAGAATGGTTATAACTTCCTCGTTATAACTCGGATTTTTGTGTTCTTTATATGTATGAAAACCTTGATACGATTCCTACCACTTTATTAACCCAAATAAGATTTTAGGAAAGTTATATTTTGACCTAAATTTGACTGGTGTTACATTACATTGTCTCGAAATATCGGGTTGTCACATCATCCCCCCGTTAGAGGGAATTTCGTCCCGAAATTAGAGTTTAAGCAAGACTTAATAATTATGTTACGGATAGAAGTTTTATTTGCTTCTCGTGTTCTTAAGTGAACTCAGGTTCTCGCTTGGCATTCCAGCAAACCTTTCACTATCAGGATACGACTTTGCTTCTTTCGTTTGACTTCACTGGTATGATAACTCTTCTTTGTTGAATGTGTGTTGAGTGTTTTTGTGGTCTGTGAGGGTATTACACCTTGTACCCTACAAGTAGTGTCTCCAGATCTTCAGATCAATTACCGTTGCTCCTGACTCAAGATCATGTGCTGTATAGTTAACTTCTCGCGTCTTAAGCTATCTTGAGGCATAGGCAGTGACCGTTCCTCTTGCATAAGAATACAACCAAGCCCTTGGTTGGATGCATTGCATTACACCATGAAATATTCTATCCCTTTTGGGAGGGATAATATTGGTGCGATGCATCAGGCTTACTTTAGCGTCTGGAACGCTCTTTCTTGTTTACAGCAAGTCCGGTGCTCCTCCAAGTGAGAAACTTGGCCTAAAGAATCCCCTTCTGAGGAGTTTGTTAAGCTCGCTAGGAAGTTCTTGCATCTCAGTTGGAGCTAGATGATAAGGTGGTTTGGCTACTGGGGTAGCCCCTGGAACTAAGTCGATTCTGAATTCGACTTGACGTTGTGGTGGTAATCCCGGTAGTTCTTCTGGAAAGGTGTTGGGAAAGTCGCGTACTTTTGGGATGTTCTGAATGTCCTTCGCTTCTTGGCTCGTATCGACGATGTGTGAAAGGAATGTGTGATATTCCCTTCGTAAGCGCTTTTGAGCTTAAATACACGAAATGATGCAAAGGTTCGTACTTGATTTGTCTCCGTAAATAACAAGAGGTTCTTTGATAGGGAGGTTAAGATGAACTGCTTTATCAAAGCACCTGATGTCGGCTCGATGTAGACTTAACCAACTCCTACTGATTATGATGTCAAAACCTTGGGGTAGATTAGATGTCGTGAAGATCTAAAAGAAAGTATGACTACTCATGAATTAGGGAAAAGGATAGATATTTCTAAGTTTATTCCGACGGAAACACGATCACTCTCAGTATTGGGCAGTCTCCGTCCAGAAGTTCATAGTAGAACTCATACCTAGGTCATCAATCACAGTCTCGGGTATAAAAGTCGTATATAATTAAGATTGAAACTGTGGGTCATTGGATTTAACTTGACGTACTGTACGAGTGATAGTTCGTGGAGGTTTGCTGAGGTTTCTTTGGAAAGGGTAAGAAACATGATGTACTCTACGCATAAGTACTTCGGAGTTCTGAAGTGATAGTTTCGTTAGAAAGATGATTTCGGAGAAAGAGATTTACGCACGAAACTGGTATTGTGAGGATCAAATAGACTCTGATCGTATGATGATATCGAAATCACTTGGAAATAAAGGCACTAGATTTGATCATAAAGGCGTTACAGACAAAACACAACAGTGCAACTTTTTAACAGAGTTACAGTACTTTAGAGTAACTAAAGGAATACTGCTGCGAAGAAAGTATACTATAAAAGGCAAGTATACGCAACACGAGGGTCCCTTAACTGACGGGATCTCGCAAAAGATAAGACTCAAGTTGCACTAGTTCTAAACATGTTTTAAAAACATACATAATACTGACGATTGGAAGTGAACTTATACTATAGTAGGGTCCTTCGTTGCTTCTTTCCATTATGAGGTCAAACTCCTCCGGATTCACCATCATTCTCCTCTGTTGGATAGTCCCTCTTGAAGTGTCCCATTACGCCACATAGATGGCATATTCGAGAGGTTTCGACATTGGTGGTTGAAGTAATGTGTTGGTTCCGAGTCCTGCAGCAATTCGTAGTATGTCCGTTCTTGTTGCATTGAAAGCAGTGTAACAGACGACAACTACCCAGATGATGGAAGCTGCACTTATTGCATTTCGGTAGGTTTCTGGCATACTGCCTAGCTGGTGTAGGGACAATTGGGATACCAGAAGGGATGATAGTAGGAGGTACATATGTCGTGGCTGCGAAGGATGCCGCAGGTTGTTGTCTTTTGCTCGCCCCTTGGGGTGATTTGCCTTTAGCCTTAGCCCAAAACATTCCTTTGTTATTCTTGGGCTTGAGATTTGCGGTGTTGTGGTAGTTTGTTGCTCGTTGAGGTATTTGATTGTTACTTGGATTGGAATTATTGTTAACAATCCCACTAACATTCGCGTTGTTAGCGTTAAGATGAGTTAGAACAGCTGACACGGCAGCCGAGACTGCAGCTTGAAAGGTAGCGGCATCAATCTGAAGAGTTGGTGTTTGGTTGATGGGTTGATCATTTTTCTTCGGCGACATGATTCTGTTACACGGAGAGAAAAATGAATTTGTGAGTGAGTAGGGTTGAACCTAGACGTAGTTCGATCGTTCATGTAAAGGATAAAAGTATGTTCTTGAAGGTTTGACCTACATCCCTATCATGCAGTCCCAGTATGGAGTAGAAGTAAATTAATAGAATGGTCTCAAAATGCTTATCGTCCAAACCAGGGTATTATTGGTTGGTGGATGTAATGCCCGTGTTTCTAGGCTTGCGATTTTTAGCAATGTAATAGTCTAGGTTAGCCATTGTAACCCCAATTTGAAATAATAAAATGTATTATTTGTGAATTATGTGAGTTATGTGTTTATTTGTTAATTATGTGATGTAATTAAATTAAGAATAAAATAAGCGTCAAAAATTAAAGTGTGAGATAAACCCGATATCTTTCCATAAAGTTGTAGTGGTCGAAACAAGGATTCTAGAGATATAAGGAATGCCAAAATCCGAGTTATAACGAAGAAGTTATGACCTGTCGAAGTTTCGCGTCAGAACCGGCACGACGCTGAGTGACGTAAAATATGAATTTAAGTTAGAGTGATATTTAGCCTTAGCAATCTAAACGAAGGTCGTAGATTTCGTTAAACCAAGAGCGTGCATAAAAAGAACGCCCAAATCTGACTTCGTATGAGGAAGTTATGATTTTTTCTAAGTTTCGACTTGGCAGTATGCAGCCCGAATACTCGATTTGAGATCGAGCGGTTTTTAGGTGAAACAATCTAAATGAGAATCGAAGATCTGGTTGTTAGTAGTGAAGCGATGAAAAGATAGGCGAGAACGGACGTCGGACGAAGAAGTTATAATTTTATAACGAATTTTCCTGTCCGAGCCTTCTAAAAATAATTGATAAAAATGAATTTCAAAATTAGTCGACGGAGTCTAAACGAAAGTTGTGGAGCATAGTCTCACCTTCGCGTGGATATAAAGACCGTTGAAATCGGAGTCCGTATGAAGGAGATATGAATTTCTGAAGTTTAATAAAATATTTAATATTTATTTTTATTTTTATTTTACTCCGATATTATCCGAAGAAAGGAGAGGCGGTCTATCCGAAGTACGCAGCGCGTACTGCTGTACGCCCCGCGTACAGCGAAGGTCACTCGAGTAGTCCGAAGTCGTACGCAGTGACGTAAGGGGACCGATGACGTAAGCGCTGACGATCTGCGAGGCATTACGCCCCGCGTAACCCCGAAGTTACGCCCAGCGTAACCCCGAGGATCAGCCTATAAAAGGGGATGCGAGGACAGCTTCTTTTATTTTACAAATTCTTCATTTTCTCTCATCTTTTGCCTCGATTTGCGTGCCATTTATACCCCGAAGCCCCGTTATTATTCCCGAGCCCCGAAGCGAGATCCGAAGCCCCGAGAATCCCGAAGAGCGTTATTCCCGAGCCGAAGCCCTGCCCGCGAGGAGCCCGTTTTTGTGAAGATCTTCCAGATCTACGGAGAGACGCTACATCTATAAGTCGTACTACTGTCGGATTATCTTCTAATCAAGTGAGTGTATAGTCCCTTTTCAATACGCAATATTATGAAGTATTTAATATAAAATACGTGCTACGTGTATATATTTTGTGGTTATATGTGTGAATGTATATTCTCTATGAAATACGTGTTATGTGTGTATGCCTCATCTGTAATGTGGAATATGTATTGATTAAAGCATGCTATACAGGTTTTTAAACAATGTATAAAAATGTATAGTTTTATCTACTAATATGTTGGGTAGAACATGGGTAGATAATTGGTGTGAAATAAACAGATGAGAGGCCTCGGTGTTATTGGTCTTATTCTAGTCATTCAGCAGAGTATGGATGACGACCACGGACTATTCTAGACTGTCCCGTGGAACACTAGCAGGCTCATTACCTGTAGGTGTTGTGAACGACGTGTTCACCGGTGTACTCTATCCCCCACATGGTTGCCTTTAGGACACTTATTATTGAGGAAGCCCCTCTGCAGTAATGTCCGTCCCGATGAAAATCCTGAAATAAGTTCCTTATAATAGACGTTATTTTTAGGAACGTAAGGTGAGGATAACGGGAATGGATAATCGGGTTTATTGTTGAATGTTGTAATTAAATATAATTATTGTGGGTTTGAAAACCCTATATGCTCAGCAGGCTCCCAAGCCTGACCCACTCAGTTTAATTATATTACAGGAAGTGGCGCAAGAGCTTAAGATGGGCGAATCATCAAGTCATTTTTGTTTACAAGTATGCATATGTATATATTTGTTGAATGACTTGTAATGTAATCGTTTATGCTTTATGATCTGTATCGGAACATGACATCCCGACTTTTTATTATGAAATGAAATCATGAAATGTTTTGATAAATATCTATTTTATCATGTTTTGTTTTTGGGAACAAATTCCGCATCTCTTTTAAAATCAAATGGATTTACTCTAAAAATGTTTTAAAAAGCATAAATGAAATCGGTCTTTTCTGGCTGAGATTTTGGGGATGTCACAGTTGGTATCAGAGCATTAGTTTAAGCGAACTAGGAATTTGTAGGATTTCTAGACTTAAACTTAGTATGCTAAGTGGAGATTGTGAGATGTGTGTCTGATAAATTTTAGACACGAGCACTAGTTTATTTTAGGAAAGTCGCCTAAAATGCTTTTATGTGCTAAATGTTATATGTTGCCATATATGATATTATTTGTTCGGATCTACGGTTTGTTGCCAACCGGATCTGAAGGTTTATGTGTTTAGGATTCTAAGCGTATGTATACGACATTAGAACTAACATGTAATCGTTTGGAGTAATAAGGTGAAATTATTCGGTGTGTAGATAAAAAATGGTGAGAACAAGAAGCGGAGTTGGAAATGCTGATGAAAACAGGAATCAACCGCCTGTCATTCAACAAGTACCTGTCGTAGCTGATGCACCTGAGCCGATAACAATGGCTGGTGTACAAATGATGATTCAAATGATGTTGGATCGTCAGATGGAAGAAACAAGACGCCTGCTTAGGCAGAATCGTGAAGAACCATCAATTCAAGCGGAAGAGCCCGGGGAGAATGGAGGGTAGTCTGAAGGAGAAAACTTTAGTGGAATCATTGGTCAAGACGAACAACCAGTGGTTAGACGCAATAACTAGTATGGAGGAAATGATGGTCGTGGGTGCAAGTATAAGGATTTCATGGCATCCAAACCACCATGTCTATCCGGATGCCCGACGCCGGTGCAAGTTATGGACTGGGTCTCTGAAATGGAGACTATGTTTGAAAGTTGCGAATGCAGCAACAGGCAGAAGACCGCTCTTGCGATCCCTCTACGAAAATCTGGTGTGCTGAGTTGGTGGAAGCTGTTAGCTGACTCTATGCCCAAGGGAGAAGCAGGCAAAATGTCTTGGGAAGACTTTGTGGAACAACTAAAAATGCAATACTACTCCGAGCAGGACCTTCTGGAAATCAGTAATGAGTTTCAGAATTTGAAGAAAGGGAAATTGAGCGTTACTGAATACGCTGCAAGTTTCACGGAAAAGATGAAGTTTATCCCATATTTGGTGCCTACAGAACTCTCTAAGGTCAACAATTTTGCCCTTGGACTACCAGTGGACTATGGTCCAATGGTTAAGCAAGCAACCACATTGAAAGCCGCCATCTGGGCTGCTAGAAATGTTGAGACCCAGATCAGGGAAAAAGGTCTGGAAAGGTCAGAGGTTGGTGAGAAGAGGAGAATCGATGGATTTTCAGGGTCCAGCAAGAAAAGTAAATTCTCGAAGTCTAGTTCGAGAGGAAGTGGAGGAAAGGTAGAGGCGAAATGGTGCGACCAGTGCAAGAAGAAGCATCATGGGAAGTATGGCGGGGAAACCACATGCTTCAAATGTGGAAAGCCAGGGCATTATGCCAATGACTGCACCTTCACCAAAAATGTTTGTTAAGATTGTGGTGAAGAGGGGCACATCTCAAGGGATTGTCTGAAAAAGAAGGAAGCAGCAAGACCCAACATTCCGCCAAAGCCAAAGGCGAGAGCATTCCAGATGACACTGGAAGCTGCTAAAGATGAAGCCGATGTCGCTTCAGGTACCTTTCTCGTAAACGAATTGCCTGCCCAAATTTTATTTGATTCTGGAGCCAACTACTCCTTTATATCGCATGAATTTGGTAGAAAAATAGCTTTGCCTGTTGTTAGACTAGATAATGCTTTATTAGTCGAAGTTGCTAGTGACAAGTTTGTACCTGTTAGTTATCGCATGAAAAACATCTTAATTGACTTGAATGGGAATAAGTTCCACGAGGAATTATTGCCTATCGAACTTAACGGTTTCGACATCGTTTTGGGAATAGATTGGCTTAGCGCCAATGATGCTGAAATTTTATGCAAGAAGAAAATAGTGAAAGTGAATCCACCTGGGAAGGAATCGTTTATGGTGTACGGAGATAAACGCAGAGTAAACTCTGGAATCATTTCTCTAATGAAAGCCATAAAATGTTTGACCAAGGGGTGTACATCATATTTAGCATTTGTGATCGACGCTAAGAAGGAAAAGAAGGTGATGCAAAATATTCCTGTTGTGTGTGATTATCCGGAAGTATTTCCCGAAGATCTTCCTGGATTACCACCCGATCGACAAGTAGAATTCCGTATTGACTTGTTGCCAGGAACAATGCCATTTGCAAAAGCACCTTATCGATTAGCACCGACGGAGATGAAGGAGCTAATGATGCATCTTCAGGAGTTATTGGACAAAGGTTTCATTAGACCTAGTTCATCACCCTGAGGAGCTCCGGTGTTATTCGTAAAGAAGAAAGATGGAAGCATGAGGACGTGCATTGATTACCGAGAGCTGAATAAGGCAACAATAAAGAATAGATATCCGTTGCCGAGGATTGATGACCTATTCGATCAACTACAAGGTTCAAGTTATTTCTCAAAGATCGACTTGAGGTCAGGATATCATCAGCTGAAAGTAAGGGAGCAGGATATAGAGAAAACTGCATTCAGAACGCGATATTGTAACAGCCTGGAATTCCAGGTATCCTCATTTATTTGATTATTTTGTGTTTTGATAGGGGACTGGGCGAGTTGGAGCTCAGACTCGCCGAGTAGGGTCGCGATTCTGGACGCGGGATTCGTCTGGACTCGGCGAGTCCAGGATATGGACTCGGCGAGTCTGCGCTGTTTAATGAAACCCTAATTTCCCGGTCCTAAGCCCTATTTAAAGGACCTTATGGCCCTCATTTGCGGCCATCTTGAACCCTAAGAGCCCCCATACGACTGTGAGCCCTTGTGAGTGTATTTGGAGGCCATTTGTTCACCGTTTTGTGTGATATTGCAAGAAAGGAGGGAGAGGATCAAACTTGAGGAGTTGGGGAGCTTGGATCTATTGCTAACTCTTCAAGGGAGTCTTCTTGAGGTAACTTTCAGAGCCAAACTTCGTGTTTTGTGTTGATGTGTCAAATCTAGGGTTTCTTCTTGCATTTGTTGGCTTAAATTGGAAGTATAAAAGGTTCCATGGAGATATGGGACCTAGATCTGGGGCTTAGCAGGTCCAGGAGACCCCATATGACTAGCTTTATGTCCATCCTTTTGAGTTAGAAGCTAAGGTGGTCATATTAGAGGTTGTTTCCCCAAAATAAGCCTTGTACGCATTGCATGGCAACCAAGACTGAGACTTTACGTGACAACTAAGCTTGGGAAGGCCAGATCTATGAATGGATGGAACGGATCTGACCGTAAAAGCCAGTTTTAGCTGGTGCATGGCTTGGACTCGCCGAGTCTGATGAACAGACTCGACGAGTCGCTTGAAGATTGTCCTTGAGGACACCCAGTGTGTAGTCCTGACCGAGTTATGGTTGACTCAGTGAGTCAGGACGAGTTAGAGAGGTTCGACAGGTGGACTGAGTCGAGCTGGGACTCGCCGAGTTGTTCTTGAGACTCGGCGAGTTGAGTCGGGGTGGCCCCATGACTCTCCCAGGTGGAACTCGTCGAGTCAGGGGAAGCACTTGACGAGTAAGAAGGGAATCCTAGGGAGTTGTCGAATACGTCTAGACTCGCCGAGTTGCCCCTGTGCACTCGCCGAGTCCGGTCAAGTTGACCGTTGACCAGAGTTGACCTATGTTTGACTTCCAAGGGATAGTCAAACATAGAAGATAAAAATGTTAATAAGAGATGTATGATGTTATAGGGATATTGTAGCTCGGCGGATCGAGCACGAGTGACTTCGGGATATGCTAGCTTTCGATATTCACAAGGTGAGTCTTCTCACTATACTGTACCCGGAAGGGTTTGACTATGTGACCGGAAGGTCGAATATGATATGAGATATATGTGCTATATGTGATAAGTTAATTGTTATACGTGCTATGTATGTTATGTGGGCCGGAAGGCATTATGTTAAGGGCCGGAAGGCGTTGTGTTGTGGACCGTAAGGTTGGCGTGGGTAGGACCGGAAGGTTTACCCAGCAGGGACGGAAGTCCCCTGAGACACATGGACCGGAAGGTCAGGGCCTAGAAAGGCGTATGTGCGTAAGTTGTATTTTGGGGAACTCACTAAGCATTTATGCTTACAGTTGTTGTGTATGTGTTTCAGGTACTAGCGAGGACCGTGGGAAGGCGCCGGCGTGATCTGTACACACTGATAGATGTTTTGTGATCTTGGGATCCATATGATTTGTATTCTGACATGACACTTGGAGTGTTTATGCCTTGTTTTGAACCAAAATACTTTATTTTGAAATGAAAAAAATTGTTTGAAAATTTACGTTGTTACAAATTGGTATCAGAGCCTCGGTTTGAGGGATTCGGGTGCACCTTCGGGCGTAACTGAACTCAAACCGAGGATTTGAGGAAAACTTTTAAAATAAAGGCATAAACTTTTATAAATAATTTTGTGGTAAACAAGAAGGAAGCAGTGTGTACGATCAGTCAGCGCCCGAACGGTAAAGATCCCCAAAATACCTTACAATGTTATGTTAAGAGATAAGATATGATATGAATTGTTATGCATGCTAGAAGACTAGGTATTCATGATAGGACTAGAGTGGCCTGATTTGTGATGCCTTAGTCTAGGGAGGTTTGCCGATATGAGATGCTTTGATAGCGTGCGGGTAGATAGTGCATAACAAAAGTAGAGTGCTCACTATCCGGGGTTTGGGGAGGAAGACTTGGGATGAATGCTGATGCGGTGTGGTCGGTAGTATTGGGCCCGTACTACCGAAGATACCGGGTCAGGGGGAAACCCAAGTAAGAATCCCTAGATATCAGAGACTGAGTAGGGTTGCGTTATCGAGTGCGATTATACTCGATGGAGTCTCTGATAGTTTTATGTTGTATTTCAGAGACATCATGGTTGGACCACGCCACAGACCGAGTACGAGCGGTGTGAGTGACGAGGAGATTCGTCAGATGATTCATGAGGAGGTGGCTGCAGCGATCCGGGTTGAGATTCTGGAGATGTTTGGGTCTATTAAGACCACCTTGATGGAGACTTTTGATGAGCGGTACGCCGTATTGACTGAGGCTGCAGCCGCTGCAGCTGTGGCCGCTGCCAGGCCACAGGGGGGTGACTCGTTGCTGTTTCGGGAGTTCAGCAACACGAAGCCACCTGAGTTTGATGGGACGCAGGATCCGATTGCGGCGATGAGGTGGATCGCTGATATTGAGGGGTGCTTCTACACTTGTTCATGTCCGGAGCATCTGAGGGTACGGTTCACTTTGAACCAGCTCCTTCTGGGAGCGAAGGATTGGTGGAAGTTCGTGACGGCGAACTTCACTCTGGTAGAGATTTCAACAGTGTCATGGGAGAGGTTTACCTTTATGTTCAGAGACGAGTACGTTCCCCCGGTGGAGAGGGAACGATTGGTTGAGGAGTTCTTGACCCTCAAGCAGGGTACTGATTCGATTACGGTGATCACGCGGAAGTTTCATGAGAGGGCGATGTTCTGCCCCGAGCTGGTGTCCACAGAGCAGGCTCGGATGAGCCGGTACTTGGGTGTTTTGAGGAGGGATATTCGGGAGTTTGTGTCAAACTCCACCTATCATACCTTTGCTGAGCTTCAGGCGAATGCCAGGAAGCGCGAGATCAAGTTGGAGACCCAGGCCAGGGAGGAGGCCGAGTCTCAGCGGGTGGACCGGCGGCCGGCTCAGTCTCAACCGGCAGCCAAGCGGACTAAGTCCACCGATTCGAGGACGAGAGGTCCGAAGGGCCGCACTTGCGAAAAGTGCGGCAAGGGTCATGAGGGGGCATGTCGATCTGGTGCTTGCTACAAGTGTGCCAAGGAGGGGCACATCGCTAGGGATTGCCCCAAGGGGTTTACGGTTTGCTTTCATTGCAACCAGACAGGCCATCGGAAGGCCGAGTGCCCTCAGCTTCTTCAGGGATCTGCACCTGCTGCCAGGACTACTGAGACTCGACCGGTGAAGGCCGAGGCCCCGAGGGCTCGTGGGAGAGCCTTTCAGCTGACTGCGGAGGAGGTCCGTGTTGCGCCCGATGTTGTGGCAGGTATGCTTTATTTCATGTATTTATTTCGATGTTGAGATGTTTATGCTTATATTATGATATGCGTAGGTACTTTTCTTGTGAACTCTGTGCCTGCTCTAGTGTTATTTGACTCGGGTGCGAGTCGGTCTTTTGTATCTTTGGCCTTTAGTCAGCATATCAGCGTTAGTCGTGAGCCGTTGAGTCGGCCTCTGAGAGTTTCCATAGCTGACGAGAGGGTGATTTGTGCCACGGAGGTTCTCCGGGGATGTGTGTTAGAGATTTTCGGGGTCGAGTTTCCGATTGATCTGATTCCTATTGCGATGGGTGATGTCTGTGTCATTGTGGGCATGGACTGGTTGATCCGTTTCGGTGCCGTCATCGACTGTGAGCGTCAGCTGGTGACTATACGAGACCCTAGTGGGGGAGTTCTTTCGGTGTACGGCGAGGGTACCCGTCCAGGATCAGCTTTTTGTTCGGCCGCTAGGGCGAGGCAGTGTCTACAGCAGGGCTGTAAGGGTTTTGTGGCGTATGTGATAGATACGCGGGAGGTTTCCGTGAGACCGAGATCAGTTGAGGAGGTCCCAGTGGTGCATGAGTTTCTAGATGTTTTCCCCGAGGAGCTGCCTGGAGTACCTCCTATGAGGCAAGTAGAGTTTGTTATCGATCTGGTTCCGGGGGCCGCGCCTATCGCTAAGGTGCCTTATCGTCTTGCACCTCCAGAGATGCAAGAGTTGTCCTCGCAGCTTCAGGAGTTGCTGGGGAAGGGATTCATTCGGCCGAGCAGCTCGCCGTGGGGAGCACCTATTCTGTTCGTCAAGAAGAAGGATGGTTCACACCGGATGTGCATTGATTATCGGGAGTTGAACAAGTTGACGGTCAAGAACCGTTACCCGTTACCGAGGATCGACGATTTATTCGATCAGTTGCTGGGAGCATCTTGGTTTTCCAAGATCGATCTGAGGTCGGGGTACCATCAGGTGAGAGTGCGGGATGAGGACGTTCAGAAGACAGCGTTTAGGACGCGTTATGGGCATTACGAGTTTGTGGTGATGCCTTTCAGGCTCACCAATGCCCCGGCTGTGTTCATGGATCTCATGAACAGGGTATGCAGGCCGATGTTTGATCGGTCAGTGATTGTATTTATCGATGATATTCTGGTGTATTCGAGATCTAGAGAGAAGCATGAGGAGCATTTGAGGGAGGTCCTTGAGGTATTGAGATCGGAGAAGCTTTATGCAAAATTCTCCAAATGTGATTTCTGGTTGCGGGAGGTCCAGTTCCTAGGACATCTCGTTAACCAGGAATGGATTCTGGTCGATCCGGCCAAAGTCGAGGCGGTGATGAGCTGGGAGGTGCCGAAGTCACCATTGGAGATCAGGAGCTTCCTTGGGTTGGCAGGGTATTATCGGAGATTTATTAAGGATTTCTCCAAGATCGCAGTGCCGCTCACCAGATTGACCCGGAAGGGTGTTGAATTCTCATGGGGTCCCGAGCAGCAGACCTCCTTTGAGACACTTCGCCAAAGGTTGTGTGAAGCCCCGGTATTAGCTCTCCCAGAAGGGATGGAGGATTTTGTAGTATATTGCGATGCATCGATTTTGGGGCTGGGTGCAGTGTTGATGCAGAGGGGTGATGTGATAGCTTATGCGTCGAGGCAACTGAAGCCTCATGAGACGAGATATCCCACGCATGATTTAGAGTTGGGGGTAGTAGTGTTCGCTCTCAAGATTTGGCGTCACTACTTGTATGGGGTTCGATGTACGATATACACGGACCATAAGAGCTTGAAGTATTTGATGGATCAGCCCACCCTAAATATGCGTCAGAGGAGGTGGTTGGATGTGGTCAAGGATTATGATTGTGAGATCCTGTACCACCCAGGCAAGGCTAATGTGGTAGCCGATGCGTTGAGCCGCAGGGCGGAGAGCACTCCACTGCGAGATGTATGTTTGAGATTGACCGTGATAGCTCCAGTATTGGATGCTATTCGTGGGGCATAGGCCGAGGTTGTGCGACCGGAGATGCAGAAGAGAGAGCGGGTCGTTGGTTTGGTTTCAGAGTTCGTTACGGATGGTCGAGGGCTTATGACGTTTCAGGGTCGGATTTGGGTACCGTTTGTGGGTGGTACGCGTATTACGTTGATGGAAGAGGCTCATCGGTCGAAATTTTCGATCCATTCGGGGGCTACGAAGATGTATTTGGATTTGAGGAAAGAGTATTGGTGGCCCTGTATGAAGAGGGACGTCGCATGGTTCGTTGAGAGGTGCTTGACCTGCCGCAGGGTTAAGGCCGAGCACCAGAGACCGCATGGCAAGTTGCAGCCATTGGAGGTTCCCGAATGGAAGTGGGAACAGATCACTATGGATTTCATCACCAAATTGCCGAGGACTGCCAGAGGAGTTGTTGCAATTTGGGTGATTGTGGATAGGTTGACGAAGAGCGCTCACTTTCTTGCCATCAGTGAGAGTTCTTCAGCGGAGAAGTTGGCGGAGTTATATATGAGAGAAGTGGTATCTCGGCATGGGGTGCCGATCTCGATTGTTTCAGACCGTTATGTGCGCTTCACTTCCGCATTCTGGAAGAAATTTCATGAGGAGCTGGGTACTAAATTGCATTTTAGTACCGCATATCATCCCCAGACAGACGGCCAGAGCGAGCGGACGATTCAGACGCTAGAAGACATGCGTCGAGCGTGTGTGTTAGATTTCGGGGGTAGCTGGGATGCGTATTTACCCTTGGCAGAGTTTTCCTACAACAACAGCCATCATTCGAGCATTGGTATGCCACCCTTTGAGCTGTTGTATGGTAGGAGGTGTCGGACCCCCATTTGCTGGGGAGAGGTTGGACAGAGAGTGATGGGCAGTACAGAGATCGTGCTTCAGACGACAGAGCAGATTCAGCAGGTCAGACAGAGGCTATTGACCGCCCAGAGCCGACAGAAGAGTTATGCAGACAGACGCCGGTCCGAGCTTGAGTTTCAGGTCGACGACTTCGTTCTCCTGAAGGTCTCTCCTTGGAAAGGAGTGATTCGATTCAGGAAGAGGGGCAAGTTGGGGCCCCGGTATATTGGGCCATTTCATGTGATTGCAAGGGTAGGTCGGGTAGCCTATCGGTTGGAGTTGCCAGCCGAGTTGGGGCAGATCCACGACACTTTTCACGTGTCGCAGTTGAGGAAGTGTATAGCCGATGAGTCGGCAGTGGTTCCATTAGAGGATATTCATGTGGATGCGAGTCTGAATTATGCTGAGAGGCCTGTGGCCATCAGGGATCGGAAGATCAAGGTTCTGAGGAGCAAGGAGGTGCCTCTGGTGTTGGTTCAGTGGCAACACCGGAAGGTATCGGAGATGACCTGGGAGCCGGAGCGCGAGATGCGGGAGTAGCATCCGGAGCTATTTTCAGAGCGAGACTTCGAGGGCGAAGTCTAGTTCTAGTGGGGGAGAATTGTAACAGCCCGGAATTCCAGGTATCCTCATTTATTTGATTATTTTGTGTTTTGAGAGGGGACTCGGCGAGTTGGAGCTCAGACTCGCCGAGTAGGGTCGCGATTTTGGACGCGGGATTCGTCTGGACTCGGCGAGTCCAGGATATGGACTCGGCGAGTCTGCGCTGTTTAATGAAACCCTAATTTCCCGGTCCTAAGCCCTATTTAAAGGACCTTATAGCCCTCATTTGCGGCCACCTTGAACCCTAAGAGCCCCCATACGATTGTGAGCCCTTGTGAGTGTATTTGGAGGCCATTTGTTCACTGTTTTGTGTGATATTGCAAGAAAGAAGGGAGAGGATCAAACTTGAGGAGTTGGGGAGCTTGGATCTGTTGCTAATTCTTCAAGGGAGTCTTCTTGAGGTAACTTTCAGAGCCAAACTTCGTGTTTTGTGTTGATGTGTCAAATCTAGGGTTTCTTCTTGCATTTCTTGGCTTAAATTGGAAGTATAAAAGGTTCCATGGAGATATGGGACCTAGATCTGGGCCTTAGCAGGACCAGGAGACCCCATATGACTAGCTTTATGTCCATCCTTTTGAGTTAGAAGCTAAGGTGGTCATATTAGAGGTTGTTTCCCCAAAATAAGCCTTGTACGCATTGCATGGCAACCAAGACTGAGACTTTACGTGACAAATAAGCTTGGGAAGGCCAGATCTATGAATGGATGGAATGGATCTGACCGCAAAAGCCAGTTTTAGCTGGTGCATGGCTTGGACTCGCCGAGTCTGATGAACAGACTCGACGAGTCGCTTGAAGATTGTCCTTGAGGACACCCAGTGTGTAGTCCTGACCGAGTTATGGTTGACTCAGTGAGTCAGGACGAGTTAGAGAGGGTCGACAGGTTGACTGAGTCGAGCTGGGACTAGCCGAGTTGTTCTTGAGACTCGGCGAGTTGAGTCGGGGTGGCCCCACGACTCTCCCAGGTGGAACTCGTCGAGTCAGGAGAAGCACTCGACGAGTAAGAAGGGAATCCTAGGGAGTTTTCGAATACGTCTAGACTCGCCAAGTTGCCCCTATGCACTCGCCGAGTCCGGTCAAGTTGACCGTTGACCGTTGACCAGAGTTGACCTATGTTTGACTTCCTAGGGATAGTCAAACTTAGAAGATAAAAATTTTAATAAGAGATGTATGATGTTATAGGGAGATTGTAGCTCGGCAGATCGAGCACGAGTGACTTCGGGATTTGCTAGCTTTCGATATTCACGAGGTGAGTTTTCTCACTATACTGTACCCGGAAGGGTTTGACTGTGTGACCGGAAGGTCGGATATGATATGAGATACATGTGCTATATGTGATAAGTTAATTGTTATACGTGTTATGTATGTTATGTGGGCCGGAAGACATTATGTTAAGGGCCGGAAGGCGTTGTGTTGTGGACCGTAAGGTTGGCATGGGTAGGACCGGAAGGTTTACCCAGCAGGGACGGAAGTCCCCTGAGACACATGGACCGGAAGGTCAGGGCCTGGAAAGGCGTATGTGCGTAAGTTGTATTTTGGGGAACTCACTAAGCATTTATGCTTACAGTTGTTGTGTATGTGTTTCAGGTACTAGCGAGGACCGTGGGAAGGCGCCGGCATGATCTGTACACACTGATAGATGTTTTGTGATCTTGGGATCCATATGATTTGTATTCTGACATGACACTTGGAGTGTTTATGCCTTGTTTTGAACCAAAATACTTTATTTTGAAATGAAAATTTTGTTTGAAAATTTACGTTGTTACAGATATGGACACTACGAGTTTTTGGTTATGTCGTTTGGACTAACTAATGCTCCAGCAACATTCATGGATTTAATAAATAGGGTTTGTAATCCGTTCCTTGATAAATCTGTGATAGTGTTCATAAACGACATTCTGATTTATTCAAAAAGCTAAGAGGAGCATGGCAGACACTTGCGAGAAGTGTTAGAAGTCTTGAAGAAGGAGAAGCTGTATGCAAAGTTCTCCAAATGTGATTTATGGATTCGTGAAGTCCAATTTTTGGGTCACGTGGTCAACCAAGAAGGGATAATGGTTGATCCAGCGAAGATCGAAGCTGTGATGAAGTGGGAACAACCGAAAATTCCCACGGAGATCCGAAGCTTTTTGGGATTAGCCGGATATTACCGAAGGTTTATCCAAGGCTTTTCTTCGATCGCTAGTCCATTAACAACTTTAACCCACAAAGGAGCTACTTATGCTTGGAGTGATAAGCATAAAGAAGCATTCGAGAGACTAAAGAAGAAACTATGCGAGGCACCGATACTTTCTCTACCCGATGGAGTTGAAGACTTCGCTGTTTATAGCGATGCGTCTGGGGTTGGATTGGGTTGTGTTTTAACCCAAAGGGATAAGGTGATCGCATATGCGTCTCGACAGCTGAAAGAGCATGAAAAGAACTACCGGACTCATGATTTGGAATTGGCAGCGGTAGTTTTCGCTCTGAAAATATGGAGGCATTACCTCTATGGCACGAAGTGCAAACTTTTCACTGATCATAAGAGTCTCCAGTATCTCTTTGGTCAGAAAGAGTTGAATATGAGACAACGACGCTGGCTGGAATTACTTAAGGACTACGACTGTGAGATAGTTTACCACCCCGGTAAAGCCAATGTTGTTGCTGATGCTCTCAGTCGGAAAGTCAATCATGAAAGGAGAAGGCCAAGAGCGTTGAGAATTGAAGTTGTCTCAACTATTTTGGAAAGTATCAAGAAAGCTCAAAGCGAAGCTTTTGAGAAGAATGACCGAAAGGAGGAACGTTTGGGCAAAACGTTGGTGTTCGGCATAAACAATCACGGACTAAAGGTGTTCCAAGATCGGATTTGGATACCTAAGACAGGAGGAGTCAGAGATCTTCTGATGGAAGAAGCTCACAAAACCATGTACTCGATTCATCCCGGTAGCACAAAAATGTATAGGGACCTGAAACCCTATTATTGGTGGCCGACGATGAAGCTCGACATTGCGAAGTATGTGGCCGAGTGTGTGAGCTGTGCAAGAGTCAAGGCACAACATCAGAAACCATACTGGAGTTTAGAACCATTACCTGTGCCTATGGGTAAGTGGGAAGACATTGCTATGGATTTTGTCACTAAACTACCCAGAACAAAAAGTGGTCACGACATGATTTGGGTGGTCGTTGATCGATTCACTAAGAGTGCGCATTTCATAGCAGCCAACGAGAAATGGTCTATGGAAAAGCTTGCAAATTCTTACGTGAAGGAAATTGTGAGGCTTCACGGTGTTCCGCTAACAATTGTCTCGGATCATGATAGTCGTTTCACCTCACGATTTTGGAAAAGTCTACAAGAGGAATTGGGTACCAAGTTGTGTCTCAGTACAGCTTACCATCCGCAGACTGATGGTCAGAGCGAACGGACGATACAAACACTTGAAGATATGCTGAGAGCGTGTACCTTGGAATTCCTAGGTAATTGGGATGAACATTTGCCTTTGGTAGAATTTTCCTATAATAATAGTTTTCACTCGAGCATAAAGATGGCACCTTATCAAGCATTGTATGGACAGAAGTGTCGTACACCGTCTTGTTGGCTTGAGGCTGGGGAAAAGCAGTTTATGGGGCCGGAGATAGTCCATCAAACTGCAGAAAAGTTGAAAATAATTAGGGAAAGAATGTTAGCAGCTCAGGACCATCAAAAGAGCTATGCTGACAAAAAGCGAAGACTGATGACTTTTGAAGTTGGAGATTCAGTTTTGCTTAAAGTCTCGCCGTGGAAGGGACTTATATGATTTGGTAAAAGGGGAAAGTTAAGTCCAAGGTTTATTGAACCGTTTAAAGTTCTTCAGAGGATTGGGAACCAAGCTTACAAGCTCGAACTACCAGAAGAACTGAATGGAATTCATAACACTTTTCATGTGTGTTACTTGAGGAAGTTCATGGGAGAAGTTCCCGACATAATTCCACTTTCGGAGTTGAGGATCAATGAGAACAAAAGGTTGATTGAGGAACCGGAGGCAATCGTTGACCGAAAGACTAAGAAGTTACGACGTAAGATGGTTGAGTTAGTGCTTGTCCGATGGAAACACACGAATGGGCCGAATCTCACCTGGGAAACGGAGAGTGACATGATGAGTCGCTATCCGCATTTGTTTGCTGGTGTGTGATTCCGGGGACGGAATCATTCTAAGGTGGAGAGAATTGTAACGCCCGTGTTTCTAGGCTTGCCATTTTTAGCAATGTAATAGTCAAGGTTAGCCATTGTAACCCCAATTTGAAATAATAAAATGTATTATTTGTGAATTATGTGAGTTATGTGTTTATTTGCTTAATTATGTGATGTAATTAAATTAAGAATAAAATAAGCGTCAAAAATTAAAGTGTGAGATAAACCTGATATCTTTGCATAAAGTTGTAGTGGTCGAAACAAGGATTCTAGAGATATAAGGAATGCCAAAATCCGAGTTATAACGAAGAAGTTATGACCTGTCGAAGTTTCGCGTCAGAACCGGCACGACGCCAAGTGACGTAAAATATGAATTTAAGTTAGAGCGATATTTAGCCTTAGCAATCTAAACGAAGGTCATAGATTTCGTTAAACCGAGAGCGTGCATAAAAATAACGCCCAAATCTGACTTCGTATGAGGAAGTTATGATTTTTCTAAGTTTCGACTTGGCAGTATGCAGCCCGAATACTCGATTTGAGATCGAGCGGTTTTTAGCCGAAACAATCTAAATGAGAATCGAAGATCTCGTTGTTAGTAGCGAAGCGATGAAAAGATAGGCGAGAACGGACGTCGGACGAAGAAGTTATGATTTTATAACGAAGTTTTCCTGTCCGAGCCTTCTAAAATTAATTAATAAAAATGAAAGTCAAAATTAGTCGACGGAGTCTAAACGAAAGTTGTAGAGCGTAGTCTCACCTTCGTGTGGATATAAAGAACGTTGAAATCGGAGTCCGTATGAAGGAGATATATATTTATGAAGTTTAATAAAATATTTAATATTCATTTTTATTTTTATTTTACTCCGATATTATCCGAAGAAAGGAGAGGCGGTCTATCCGAAGTACACAGCGCGTACTGCTGTACGCCCCGCGTACAGCGAAGGGCACTCGAGTAGTCCGAAGTCGTATGCAGTGACGTAAGGGGAACGATGACGTAAGCGCTGACGATCTGCGAGGCATTACGCCCCGCGTAACCCCAAAGTTACGCCCAGCGTAACCCCGAGGATCAGCCTATAAAAGGGGATGCGAGGCCAGCTTCTTTTCTTTTACAAATTCTTCATTTTCTCTCATCTTTTGCCTTGATTTGCGTGCCATTTATACCCCGAAGCCCCGGTATTATTCCGAAGCCCCGAAGCGAGATCCGAAGCCCCGAGAATCCCGAAGAGCGTTATTCCCGAGCCGAAGCCCTGCCCGCGAGGAGCCGGTTTTTGTGAAGATCTTCCAGATCTACGGAGAGATGCTACTTCTATAAGACGTAGTGCTGTCGGATTATCTTCTGATCAAGTGAGTGTATAGTCCGTTTTTAATACGTAATATTATGAAGTATTTAATATAAAATACGTTCTACGTGTATATATTTTGTGGTTATATGTGTGAATGTATATTCTCTATGAAATACGTGTTATGTGTGTATGCCTCATCTGTTATGTGGAATATGTATTGATTAAAGCATGCTATACAGGTTTTTAAACAATGTATAATAATGTATATTTTTATCTACTAATATGTTGGGTAGAACATGGGTAGATAATTGGTGTGAAATAAACAGATGAGAGGCCTCGGTGTTATTGGTGTTATTCTAGTCATTCAGCAGAGTATGGATGACGACCACGGACTATTCTAGACTGTCCTGTGGAACACTAGCAGGCTCATTACCTGTAGTTGTTGTGAACGACGTGTTCACCGGTGTACTCTATCCCCCACATGGTTGCCTTTATGACACTTATTGTTGAGGAAGCCCCTCTGCAGTAATGTCCGTCCCGATGAAAATCCTGAAATAAGTTCCTTATAATAGACGTTATTTTTAGGAACGTAAGGTGAGGATAACGGGAATGGGTAATCGGGTTTATTGTTGAATGTTGTAATTAAATATAATTATTGTGGGTTTGAAAACCCTATATGCTCACCAGGCTCCCAAGCCTGACCCACTCAGTTTAATTGTATTACAGGAAGTGGCGCAAGAGCTTAAGATGGGCGAATCATCAAGTCATTTTTGTTTACAAGTCTGCATACGTATATATTTGTTGAAAGACTTGTAATGTAATCGTTTATGCTTTATGATCTGTATCGGAACATGACATCCCGACTTTTGATTATGAAATGAAATCATGAAATGTTTTAATAAATATCTATTTTATCATGTTTTGTTTTTGGGAACAAATTCCGCATCTCTTTTAAAATCAAATGGATTTACTCTGAAAATTTTTAAAAAGCATAAATGAAATCGGTCTTTTCTGGCCGAGATTTTGGGGATGTCACAGTGGATAACATGATCCAACCTTTGAAAGAGACTTGGAATTGATTCCGGAGTTAAATTACCATAGTCCAATAACTTGACTAGATAGGGTTTCAAATAGACTCCAATGAAAGCATGATGAAAGCATTTGAACAAAGATTGAAACGTATGTTAGCCGACTGTCGATATCATTGATGTTTAAGATTTAATAGGTTTGGGGAAATTGACCTTGTTGTAGGTCTTACATCATATTCGGAGTAGAAAAGTCTTTGACAGCATAAGGACTTAAATAAAAGTACTTACAGTACAAGGTAATTACATAGGAAGTACTACACATAACGTTGACAGGAACACGGTTCTTTAAAACAAAGAAGTAAGTAAGGTATCTCCTACTGGCGACGGTCACCCCTATGGTGAACCCTTAGTTTGGTTTAGTTGACGTTCCATATCAAGTAGGTATCTCTCGTACACCCTCTGGCGTACTTGGAGCTCTTATGACTTCGGTTCGGGTTTCATCTAGTGCTTGCAGCAGGGTCTCATGGTTTTTCTCAGATCTCTCACTTGTGATCAAGGCCATTGGTGCGAGTGGTATGCATTCTTGCATTGGTATTAACCTCTTCGATACGTTGGAGAGTCGTCCTGCCCTGAATTTCGTTTCGGGCAACTCTACGGATCAGGATCGGTAGAACTCTATCTGCTGAGCTCCCTTCATTTACGTTGTAGAAGCTTTGGTCTCCATTAAACCGCATAGGTTAATCTTGCTCTTCGTTCCATGTTTCCACGCATTCTACCCAAGGTGGCGTCGGGCAATGAAAAGTCGGACGAGGGTTAGGATTTGGAAATGGGGCTACCAGGGGTAGGTTCTCAACCTCGGGTTTGGAGTTATCAACATCCGAATGGTTTTCAGCATGGTGATCATTCAAAGGGATTGGATGATCATTCTCTGGTCCTTCTCCAAACCATCCAGCAATGACTTCGCTCGGAAAGTACAGGTTGCCATGGGGATGGAGTCCAGCCATGTTATCTACGCGATAATTTGGGGTAAGGAAATAATTATTAGACGAACTATCTAGATAATTATTAGAAAATCTTTATTAGTTACATTGTTATTTGTAAAGTGCATACTAGTCATATGTAATCAACACATAATAGGCTTTCGAATAAGTGACATTAACTCCAAATTCACAAGGAATAAGGGTAAAGCAAAAATTTCACCGATTCTAAGTCTATAACATCCTAGGTACATATAGCCTTAGTGTATCCACTTAGCAACTATCAACTTAGCAATGAAGATCCTTTTTAGTTCTCAAGTAAGTAATTATGGTAACCCAAAATACCCCTATGGTATTTTAAACTTAGGTTCTGTTATAATGCTCTCATTGTGGTAATGTTGGTAAGTTTTTAGACTTGTTTCCATATCACACCCATTCTTGGGCATATGCTAATCACTCCTCGGACCAGCATAGTTGATCAGGCTATGCCACTCCCAAGACTGACTATGCATCCCCAAGCTTACTTGTGATATTCGACAATCGTAATACTTCTGTTCTTGTCGTTGTGACACCGGTTTTAGTATGAATGCAGGCACGTATACTTACTTAAATATTTTATTATTTAAAAGTATTAACTCTAAATCAGAGTATTTTAATCCCAATGTATTTATAGTTAGTATATATCTTTTATGGGTTGATATACTATGTTCACTATAAACAATGCTCTGATACCAATCTGTCACCCCCCAAAACCGAGAACGGCGGAAACGTTCTGGGGCGGAGGACGTCATGTAATGTATCACAACAAATGTAAAGTAGTAAAAAAAGAAACAACATCATCCATTGCATTAATAGTATAATTTTGATTACAAGTTTGTTCTGTCATAGTACAAGACAACATGATAACTAATCAAAATAATAGACGAGTCTTGACTGCTCTGTCTTCTCTAAACCTTGCATCAACAATTGTCTATTTGTAACATGAGAATACAAGTTATTTTGAAAGCGAGTATCAGCAATAAAGCTGGTGAATTCCTAAGTATTTTAATGTTATTGCTTTGAAAATTTGTTATGAAAGACTGGTGAATGTTTGATGAAACATTTAGTATAAGTATGAAAAACCCTAGAAAATCCCATATTTCCTACTAGTATAAAAAAGTAGTCTTCTACCAAGACCTAAATGTTTTGAAGGTAGTCTTCTACCATGACCTGAATGTTTTGAAAGTAGTCTTCTACCAGGACCTGAATGTTTTGTAAGTAGTCTTCTACCAAGACCTGAATGTTTTGAAAGTAGTCTTCTACCAAGACCCGAATGTTTTGTAAGTAGTCTTCTACAAAGACCTGAATGTTTTGAAAGTAGTCTTCTACCAAGACCCGAATGTTTTGTAAGTAGTCTTCTACCAAGACCTGAATGTTTTGAAAGTAGTCTTCTACCAAGACCTGAATGTTTTGTATGTAGTCTTCTACCAAGACCTAAATGTTTTGAAAGTAGTCTTCTACCAAGACCTGCCTTTTTTTAAATATTTGTTTCTAAAAGTCCAACATTTATCCATAAGTGTGTGGTAGTTTAAAAGTTCCAAAACTATAACACAATGATGTTTTTCATGCCTAAATAATAGATTTATGTATGTATAAAATCGCCAAGGCACTTGATGATTCTATAAACAAATATATTTTTAATACTCCCTGTGAGTCTTTTGTTTTAGTAAAACTGGTTAAAAGGGTGTTTATCCTGAATTGTGAACATGCTAATAATATCCCATGGTGTAGTTATTACCCCTTGAGCATGATTGAGTTAAATGTATATTACTACGTACAAGAGTTGTTGGTTCCGCGTGTTGTGAGTTCCTCATAACCATACTAGACGCAGTACCTATGTTGACATTTGTCACCCCGGGAACTGTAGCTAACAGCCAGGGTGCGGAGTCGTTAGCCCCGTATAGATCTATACACACTTGTCACGCTCTCCCTCCAAAAGACTCTGGTTATAGGTGGGAACTTTCGTTTTGGTACTAACAAAGTCATTGTCTCACATGTTTGCTAACAACAAGTTCACGAGTAATATAACGAAATGCCTTTTTTATATGAAAAGATTATCCTTGTTATGAAAATACATACTTGTAAATAAGAAGTTGGTATAGACTCATAAAAGAACTGACTCTTGTGTGATTCTTTGTAATAGGAATAATGTTTTATATCTCCTAAACTATTCCTATAATAGTTTACTAGAAAGTAATTGATGAGTGTCGAAGTAGGTTTATACACCCTTGCTACCCAAGAGTGTCGGAACTGAATTAACTGATGGAACATTTATGACTATATATGTACACATGATATATAACTAATATTTAAACCACCTTCGGACGGGTACCCGATATCCCACCAGACCACATCCAAATCGAGGAAAAGGAAACATGGTGGATAGCCTTCCTAATTCTTTTAAACATTATTTATATAACTATACATATAGAGGCATGCAATTTATAATATAAAAACATAAAAGAAGTTTTGTAAAACTCTTGAAAAGTTTAATAAATAAGAATTTGTGACTTGATGTCAGTTTATAAACGATTCGAAAACAGTTGACAAGACAGTTTAAGTGTAAGAAAACCTTTGTTTGATGCACAACTATAACAGATTCAAAAAGGAAACATACAGTTTGTAAGATAGTTTTCTAAAAGTGTTTTAACATGTAAAAAAGTTTGAGAAAGCTATTTGAAGTACTCTGTGCGGTTAAACGGCTAAAAGTGTAGTAAGTCCAATTGTATGTTAGTTATAAATCACATGTGATTGGTTTCATAACCAAAAAGTATAACAAAGATTTATGTATTTCACACGGGGATAACCGTTTGTTTACTTGTATTCCCCCCCTTAAAAGCGTATAAAAAGCATTTATAACGCATTTGAAAGTGTAGATTATAGGGGTATGAACTCACTTGTTCGAAGTGGTTGATTTGGAGTAGTCGAGAGAAGTATGGAGCAGAACTTCGACAGGAAGAGTTGAAAACGCGGGAAAATCTCGGGATACTTGGGAGTCTCGGGAATCTCAAGAACACCAAACCTTCCTTCGGGACTTGAAGGTGAAAACTGGGGCTTTGGGAGGGTCTCGGGGGCATAAACGCAGAGTTTCGGCGCGAGAAAAAAGGGAACTGAGCAATGGAACTCGGAGCCCTTGAATTCTATTTATAGGGGCATTTTTGGGGTGTGCCACGTCGTGGCTAGTGATGGCCACGTCGTGGGCAGTCAAAATTATCCTCTTCCATTGATTGGACGCCCTCAGTCACTTGCCGGGTCGCGGCAAGCTTGTGCCATGTCGTGGCAAGCCTGACAGCCTCGGATTTCGGGCCTCGAACTTGTAAAATCCATAACTTTCGCGTACTAGCTCTGTTTTCGAAGTTCTTTATATGCACGCATAGCTAAAAATATGATCTACAACTCTCGTCTAGACTTCATCGGCAAATTCTGAATTTATTTTTAATTATTTATTTTTAACGGGCCGGGACACGAAAAGTCCGTTAAAATTCCATAACTTCTTCATCCGATGTCCGTTTTCGTCAGACTTTTCGCCGTTGCGCTACTATTTTTGAGAACTTCGATTTTCATTTAGGTTGTTTCGGTCAAAATTCTCTTGAGTTCTATTTCGAGTTTTTAGCTGTCTACTGCTATATCCGGATCTCAGAAAAATCATAACTTCCTCATACAATGTCAGATTTGGACGTTCTTGTTATGTACGCTCACGGTTTAATATTATCTACAACTCTCATTTAGATACTTAAGGCTAAAAACTATTGTATTGAAAGTTCGTATTTTTCGTTTAATCGGTGTTGCCGGTTTTGTCCGGATTTTAGAATGGTTATAACTTCCTCGTTATAACTCGGATTTTTGTGCTCTTTATATGTATGAAAACCTTGATACGACTCCTACCACTTTATTTAACCCAAATAGGATTTTAGGAAAGTTATATTTTGAACTAAATTTGACTGGTGTTACATTACATTGTCTCGAAATATCGGGTTGTCACACAACGTACTCCGGTGGTACGCCCAGCGTACTCGATTTTCCAACACTATAAATAGAAGGCTTGAGCTACGGATTTTTGACACACCTTCTCAAAACTCTCAATCACTCCCACATACTTTCAAGCACCAGAAGCTATCCCGACGCCCTCGGTTTCCGCACCCGAGCCCCCGAAGAAGGTTCTACGCTACCGAGATCCCCGAAGAGCTCGATGACGCAGCTTTCCGCGGTTGATGTTCTGCTCGACCCTACCCCCACTCTCTTCAAACCAAAAAAGTGAGTTCATACCCCTACCTTTCAAGTCTTTTCATGTTTTAGGGGGGAAATAGAAGTACAATACAAGTAAAAGTATCGTTTTATAAACATAAATGTAACATCTATCTTATTGATTATCGATACCAACAACTTACTTTACATATAAAGGGTTAGTATATCATCTAGTTATTTTCACCAAATGGAACATACTTTCTGAAAAACTATAATGGGTATAGTTAGCAAGTTATTCATACATTCTTACGTATACATCTTGAAAAATGAAATACTTTCAAACAAAATGAAGTAAAGTCTTTCTTATCGTAAATCTATTTATACTAAGTGATGTGAGATATCTAAACTTCAACGTACTCTTATGTATGCATTTCAAGTCCTGTATTGTATACCATAATCTCTTGTAGGGAGAGCGTGATAGTTGTGTATAGATCTATACGGGATTTACAACCCCGCACCTAAATTGTTAGCTACAGTTAGACCGGCACGTCTGGGGTGACAAATGTCATAACACTACAACACCTGAAGAATGTTGTTACAGGCAGTCAGTGTCAATAGTATGGTTATAAGACTCACATGAAAGTATAAAAACAAGTTTGATTTACGAGATTTATATATGCATTCAGTTTTCTATATTGTTTTGAGCACAAAGTTTATCTTTATCAGTCAAGTATGAAAAATACTAACGCACTCCAAAAAGGGAACTTTTCAAACTATTTATAGAAAATATTGGATTTTCTAAAAACCTCGTTCATCGATTTACTACCAAAAGGACATACTTTTCAATACAAAACACTTATGAACTCACCAACTTAATTGTTGACACTTTTTCGAAATCACTTGTATTTCTCAGGGAATCAGCAATACAAGTAACCACCAGCTTTTGAAGAAGGAACGCTAAGGACGTTTATTTTTAAACCTTTTCATCATCATATTGTAATATTCTTTTGGAAAGATGTATAACGCAAAAATATACGTTTTTATTATACATATGATGGTTGTGTTACTTTCTTTATAATATTCAATTGTTATGGTATTACGTGAAGTCACCCACCCCCGAATGTTTTTGCCATTCTGGTTTGGGGGTGTGACAGGTCAGACAGATTGTGTTGGAAGTGACTCATAAGTTTTGCTTTTCTATCAATCTGGGCCACCAAGATGTACTGGATTGAGCTAATGGTGGCCATGTATGAAGAGGGAGATAGCTTGGTACGTGAAGAGATGCATGACCTTCAGGATGGTCAAAGCTAAGCATCAAAGAGCACATGACAAGCTGCAGCCTCTAAAGGTACCCATGTGGAAATGGGAGTAGTTTTCGATGGACTTCATCACCAAATTGTTGAAGCAGGAAAATGGTTTTGATGCTATTTGGGTTATCGTGGATCGATTGATCAAGAGTACCCACTTTCTAGCAGTTCGGGAGAGTTCTTCAGCCGAGAAGTTGGTTGAGATGTATATTCGCGAGATCATCGCTCGCCTTGGAGTTCTGGTCTCCTTTGTTTTAAAATTTTGAGAACGTAAGGTTTTTCCAGATCCAGTCGGCAATAGACCATAGATCTGATCAAATAATAGCGTATAATGCATCATTATAGCTAATACATAAATCATTTAGCACATAATAGCAATTTAGGCATCATTCCTAAAATAAGCTAGTGCTTGTGTCTAAAATATAGTAGACACTCATCTCACAATCATCACTTAGTATTCAAAGTTTAAGTCAAGAAATCCTACTAATTCCAAGTTTGCTTAAACTAACGCTCTGATACAAATTGTGACATCCCCAATTTCATGGCAAGAAAACACCGATTTGTTTATGCTTTTTTTCAAAATCAAAGTATACTTTTAAAGAAATATGTTGCGGAATTTGTTCCTAAAAACATGATAATGAATTTATCAAAGCATTTTTGAAAAAATGTATTTTCATTATATTAAAAACCTCGAGATGTTGTCGTTAATACATATCAAAAGCATAAACAGAAACAACATAGGCCTTATAACATCTATTTATTCTAGTGGCCTATAATCCATTAATCTCTCATCAGATCATCACTTATGTGCTCTCTTGCCACCACCTATAATGCAATAAACTGAGTGGGTCAGGCTTGGAAGCCTAGTGAGCACATAGGGTTTTCAAACCACAATAATTATGTTTATTAATTTCATCAAATCATTCAACCCGATTACCCGTTCCCGTTATCCTCACCTTATGTCCGTAAAGAATCTATTATAAGGGACCTAGCCTATGAATTTTCATTGGGATTGACAACATTGCTTAGGGGATTCCTCAAAAATACATGTGAAATAAGGAAACCATGAGGGTTTTGGAGTACACTTGGTGAACACGTAGATGAAATAAACACCTACAGATTGGGAGTCTGCTAGCGTTCCACTGGATTTTCGAGAATAGTATGTGGTCATCATCTATGCTCCACTAGATGACTGGATCATCCTAAACATCAAGGCATCTCATCATTTTATTTGATCAGATATCAACTATTTCATCTACCCATGTTTTACCCAACATTTTCATAGCTATGAAATAAATATACCGTTTAAATCATTTAAAACATGTATAAATCGTTCATCTAACATAGATATCAAGAACACAAATATTATGCACATATAGCACGTACTTTATATCAACTACTTCATATCTATGTGTAAGATGAAAGTAACTATGCACTCACTTGTTAAAGTGGCGATTCCAACTTGGACAACACTTCACTTCTTAACAATATAATTTCCTTCCACGAAACCTAATATTATTACCACTAGATTTTAGTCTAATATTTATGACGACTAGTTACGAGCGTTATTATTTTATAAGTGTTAAACAATATTTTTCAACCACTATGTACAGACAGAGACCAGACATGAAACACTGGAGGGCAGCACCATTTTGGGATTATAGCACTTCTGAAATCCAAGAACCCTATGCGACCCTTCAAACTAGATTCCTCATACCGTGGGTAGTTTAAAAATATTATACTAACTCTTTATATTATATATATATATATATATATATATATATATATTGTTTATTATTTTATAGTATCGATAATAAATTTAAACCTAAGCTATACTTAAAGTAGAGTAAGCATATCTCACTTACCGGGAGGTTTGCTTGAAACCGGGATCTGCAGGGGTGTAACTTTCCAAGCCTCAACGCTCTTTTTCTCAAATCCTTCTAGCACTCCGGGGCTTGACTCTTAGGACTAGGGAAGTACTAGAACTTGGGAGGGCTTAGAGAGAAGTTAGAGAGAGAAGAGAATGGATTTTGGTGTGAGAAATTAAGGCACCCTCACATGCTATTTTAAGGAGGTTGGCCTCGGTTACGCAGGGCGCTACTTCGGATGTACGTAGTGCGTTCCGGGTGCGCATGGAGCTAATGCGTATGAAGCGTGTACGAGGAGGGTGAGTGTACGTGTCGCATTCCTTGAGCAACTTCGTATTTCACACTCCCAACTTCTGAAATCTGTAACCTTTGCATACAAGCTCCGTTTTCGACGTTCTTTAAATCCACAAGTAATTGGAGACGTACTCTACAACTTTTGTTTAGTCTGCGTCGATTAATTTTGATTTTATTTTTAATGTTATATTTTAACATGTCGGGATAGGAAAAGTCCGTTAAAAATTCATAACTTTTCATCCGACGTCCGTTTTTGTCTATCTTTTCATCGTTGAGCTCCTATTAACGAGATCTTCGATTCTTACTTAGGTTGTGTCGGCTAAAATTCAGTCGATCTAATATTCGAACTCCGGGCTGCATACCGCTATGTTGAATCTTGGAAAAATCATAACTTCCTCATACGAAGTCACATTTGGAGGTTCTATTTATGCACATGCTCGGTTTAACGTATAATATGAGTTTTGATTAAATCACTAAGGATAAAATTAATTTATGGTAAACTCACTTTTTTTATGTCACACAGCGTCATGTCGGTTTTGTCGTGAAACTTAGACATGTCATAACTTCTTTGTTATAACTTGGATTCCAACGTTCTTTATATCTCTGGAATCTTTGTCACGGCCACTACAAATTTCTTCATAGATATTGGGTTTATGTATTAATTTATTTTTTATGCTTAGTTTTATTATTAATTTATTATATCTTATAAATAAGTATAATGCACATAAAATCACATAGTTCACATAATATTCAAGTAATTCCTCTTTAATAGTTCAAATTAAGTTACAATGGTTGATCGTAACTATTACATCATTATACTAATGATTACCCTAAAAACACAGGCTTTAAAATTCTCTCCTTCTTCGGATGATTCCATCCCAGAATCATGCATTAGCAAAAAGATGTGGATTGTGACTCATCATGTCACTCTCTGTTTCCTAGGTGAGGTTCGGCCCATTCGTATGTTTCTGTAACACCGTGAATTTCAAAATAATTTTTCGCATAATATATAAAAACATATTCATTTAATTTTTATAAAAACATCAATGTTTGAAACTCCAATCCATGTTATACAAAGAATCCCAAGATCACATAACATAAAAATCCCACGTGTGTGTACTGATCAAGTCGGCGCCTTCCCACGGTCATCACTAGTACCTGAAACAATAAACACCAACATTGTAAGCACAAAGCTTAGTGAGTTCCCCAAAATACCACACATAACACATATTAGCCACACGAGGCTTTAACTTTGTGGGCCCGTAGACCCTACTCTGTGAACCCTCTGGTTCTAACTTTGGGAACCTTTCGGTTCCAACTCTATAAACATGCACAACATAAATCACATAGAAATAATGCAGTACAACACATAACATATAGCATATAAATACTCTGTCACATAACTCTGATTACCTACTCAAGGTAAAGTATAGTGAGAAGACTCACCTCGCGTATCTCGATAACTCGCAAATCCCGGAAATCACTCGCGCTCGATCCTCCGAGCTATAATCCTCCTATAACACCATATATCTCTAATTAACACTTTCACAACTAAGGTTGACTACCCCTATCAAGTCAACACTGGTCAACTCTGGTCAATGGTCAACAGTCAACGGTCAACTTTGACCGGACTCGGCAAGTGCACTAGAGCGACTCGGCGAGTCTATACGTGTTCACTGACTCCCTAGGATCCTCTCTTGACACGTCAAGTACTTCCCTGACTCGACGAGTTCCACCTGGCATGAATCGCGAGGCCACCACGACTCAACTCGCCGAGTCTCAAAAACAACTCGACGACTTCCAGCTTGACTCAGTCCACCTGTCAACCCTCTCTGACTCTCCCTGACTCACTGAGTCAACCCTTAACTCAGTAAGACCACTTGCTGAGTGGTTATGGACAATCTTCATGCTACTCGCCGAGTCTATTCTTCGGACTCGGCGAGTCAAAGCCATGCATGAACTCAAACTCACTCCTGAGGTCAGATCCGTTCAAGTAACTCATAGATCCAGTCCTTCCAAGCATATTTATCACGTAAAGTTACAATCTTGGCTACCATGCGACTCCTACAAGGCTTCATTTGGTGAAATGACATCTAAAATGGTAACCTAAGTCCACAACTCAAAAGGAAAGGCATAAAGTAGAGCATTTGGGACTCTCTGGACCTACTAAGGTCCAAATCTAGGTACCAATTCCCCATGGGACCTCTCACACTCCAATTACAAGGTAAACAAGGCATGAAGAAACCCTAGATTTGACCATATCAATAAAAACATGAGAATAAGCTCTGAGTATTACCTCAAATAGTTTCCTCTGCCGAAATGGAAGTAGGTCCAAGCTCCCCAACTCTCCTAGCTTGGCCTTCCTCTTCCCTTCTTGCTAACACACACAAGGATGGTGAATAATGGCCTCTTTTCTCACTCACAAGGACTCTCAGATGCTCTGGTGCTCTCAAGGTCGAACGTAGCCGCAATGAAGGGTTATAAGGCCCTTTAAATGGGGCTCAGGCCGGGAAATTAGGGTTTCATTAAACAGCGTGGACTCGCCGAGTCCGGACGCGAACCCGCGTCCAAATCCGCGATCATACTCGGCGAGTCTAGGCTCCAAATCTCCGAGTCTCCTCACAAATTACCAAAAATAAATAAATGAATAATACCTGGGAATCCGGGCTGTTACAATTCTCCCCCACTAGAACTAGACTTCGCCCTCGAAGTCTCGCTCTGCAAATAACTCTGGATGCTGCTCGCGCATCTCACGCTCCGGTTCCCAAGTCATCTCGGACCCCTTCCGATGCTGCCACTGAACCAAAACCAGGGGTACCTCCTTTTTCCTCAGAACCTTGATTTTCCGATCTCTGATTGCCACTGGTCTCTCAGCATAATTCAGGCTCGCATCCACCTGAATATCCTCTAATGGAACCACTAATGACTCATCGGCTATACACTTCCTCAGCTGCGACACATGAAAAGTGTCGTGAATCTGCCCCAACTCTGCTGGAAAATCCAAATGATAGGCTACCCGGCCTACTCTCCCGATCACTCGGAAAGGACCAATATACTGGGGGCCCAACTTGCCCCTCTTCCTGAATTGAATCACTCCTTTCCAAGGAGAGACCTTCAAGAGTACAATGTCGCCGTCCTGAAACTCAAGCTCGGACCGGCGTCTGTCTGCATAGCTCTTCTGACGACTCTGAGCGGTTAACAACCTCTATCTGACCTGCTGGATCTGCTCTGTCGTCTGAAGCACGATCTCTGTACTCCCCATCACACGCTGTCCAACCTCTCCCCAACAAATGGGGGTCCGACACCTCCTCCCATACAACAGCTCAAAGGGCGGCATACCAATGCTCGAATGATGGCTGTTGTTGTAGGAAAACTCTGCCAAGGGAAAGTACGTATCCCAACTCCCCTCGAAATCCAACACACATGCCCGGAGTATGTCATCGAGTGTCTGAATCGTCTGCTCACTCTGTCTGTCTGTCTGGGGATAATATGCGGTACTAAAATGCAGCCTAGTACCCAACTCCTCATGAAACTTCTTCCAGAATCTGGAAGTGAAACGCACATCTCGGTCTGAAACAATCGAGATCGGCATCCCATGCCGAGATACCACTTCCCTCACGTACACCTCTGCCAATTTCTCTGCTGAAGAACTCTCGCTGATAGCAAGAAAGTGAGCGCTCTTCGTCAACCTGTCCACAATCACCCAAATTGCATCAACTCCCCTGGCAGTCCTTGGCAATTTGGTGATAAAATCCATGGTGATCTGTTCCCACTTCCATTCGGGAACCTCCAACGGTTGCAACTTACCATGCGGCCTCTGGTGCTCGGCCTTAACCCTACGACAGGTCAAGCACCTCTCAACAAACCACGCAACATCCCTCTTCATACAGGGCCACCAATACTCCTTCCTCGGGTCCAAATACATCTTAGTGGCCCCAAGATGGATCGAAAATTTTGACCGATGAGCCTCTTCCATCAAAATTGTACGCGTTCCTCCCACATACGGCACCCAGATACACCCTTGAAATGTCATAAGCCCCCGACCATCGGTAAAGAACTCTGAAACCAAACCAACAACCCACTCTTTCTTCTGCATCTCATGTTGCACAGCCTCGGCCTGTGCCCCACGAATGGCGTCCAACACTGGAGCTACCACGGTCAATCTCAAACATACATCCCGCAGCGGGGTGCTCTCTGCCTTGTGGCTCAGTGCATCGGCTACAACATTAGCCTTGCCTGGGTGGTACATGATCTCACAATCATAATCCTTGACCACATCCAACCACCTTCTCTGTCACATATTTAGGTTGGGCTGATCCATAAAATATTTCAAACTCTTATGGTCCGTGTATATCGTACACCGAACCCCATATAGGTAATGACGCCAAATCTTGAGGGCGAACACCACTGCCCCCAACTCTAGATCATGGGTGGGATATCACATCTCATGAGGCTTCAGCTGCCTCGATGCATATGCTATCACATGCCCTCTCTGCATCAGCACCGCCCCCAACCCCAAAATCGATGCGTCACAGTATACCACAAAGTCCTCCATCCGTTCCGGGAGGGCTAACACCGGGGATTCGCATAATCTTTGACGAAGTGTCTCAAAGGAGGCCTGCTGCTCGGGGCCCCAGGAAAAAGCAACACCCTTCCGGGTCAACCTGGTGAGTGGCACTGCGATTTTAGAGAAATCCTTGATAAATCTCCGATAATACACTGCCAACCCTAGGAAACTCCTGATCTCGGAGGGTGACCTCGGCACCTCCCAACTCATCACCGCCTCAACTTTGGCCGGGTCGACCAATATTCCTTTCTGGTTAACGAGATGTCCTAGGAACTGGACATCTCGCAACCAGAAATCACACTTGGAGAATTTGGCATAAAGCCTCTCCGATCTCAGAACCCCGAGGATCTCTCTCAAATGCTCCTCATGCTGCTCTGTAGATCTCGAATATACCAAAATATCATCAATAAATACGATCACTGATCGATCCAACATCGGCATGCACACTCGGTTCATGAGATCCATAAACACTGCCGGGGCATTAGTGAGCCCGAAAGGCATCACCACAAACTAGTAATGCCCATAACACGTCCTAAATGCTGTCTTCTGGACGTCCTCATCCCGCACCCTCACCTGATGATATCGAGACCTCAAATCAATCTTGGAGAACCAAGATGCTCCCTGCAACTGATCGAACAAATCGTCAATCCTCGGCAACGGGTAACGGTTCTTGACCGTCAGCTTGTTCAACTCCCGGTAATCAATGCACATCTGGTGTGAACCATCCTTCTTCTTGACGAACAGGATAGGCACTCTCCACCGCAAGCTGCTCGGCCGAATAAACCCCTTCCCCAGCAGCTCCTGAAGCTACGAGGATAACTCTTGCAGCTCTGGAGGTGCAAGGCGATAAGGCATCTTAGCGATAGGCGCGGCCCCCGGAACCAAATCGATACTGAACTCCACTTGCCTCACAGGAGGCACACCCGGCAACTCCTCAAGATATACATCTGGGAACTCACGCACTATCGGAACCTCCTCAACAAACCTCGGTCTCTCGGAATCCACCCGCGTATCCATCACATACGCCACAAAACCCTTACAGCCCTACTATAGACACTGCCTTGCCCTAGCGGCCGAACAAAACGCTGATCCAGAACGTGTACCCTCGCCGTACACCATAAGAACTCCCCCACTAGGGTCTCGTATGGTCACCAGCTGTCGCTCGCACTCGATAACCGCACCGAATCTGCTCAACCAGTCCATGCCCACAATGACACATACATCACTCATCGCAATAGGAACCAAATCAATCGGGAACTCAACACCGAAAATCTTGACTACGCACCCTCGGAGAACCTCCATGGCATATATCACCCTCTCGTCAGCTATGGAAACTCTCAGAGGCCGACTCAACGCCTCACGACTAACACTGATATGCTGACTAAAAGCCAAAGATACAAAAGACCGACTCGCACCCGAGTCAAATAACACCAAGGCAGGTACATAATTCACAAGAATAGTACCTACGCATAACATAATATAAGCATAATATCTCAACATCAAAATAAATACACGAAAGAATGCATAGCAGCCACGACATCGGGTGCTCCGCGGACCTCCTCCGCGGTCAATTGAAAAGCTCTCCCTCGTGCTCTCGGCACCTCGGCCTTCACTGGCCGACTCTCGGTAGCTCTGATGGCGGCAGGGGCAGATCCCTTAGGTGCTCTGTCAAATGATCCTTGCATTTGCGGACACTCTGCCTTCCGGTGTCCGGTCTGGTTGCAGTGAAAACACACCGCAAACCCCTTGGGGCAGTCCTTGGCCATGTGCCCCTCCTTGCCACACTTGTAGCAAGATCCCGCTCTACAGACTCCATCATGACCCTTGCCACACTTCCCACAAGTGCGGCCCTTCTGGCTCCCTGGTTTGGGATCAGCGGGCTTGGCCCGCTTGTCTGCCGGCTGAGACTGTGCCGGCCGTCGATCCCTCCCCTGAGACTCCGCCTCCTCTCTGGCCTGGGTCTCTAGCTCAATCTCCCTTTTCCGGGCATTTGCCCGAAGCTCGGAAAATGTCCGGTATGAGGAGTTCGCCGCGAACTCCCGAATGTCTCGCCTCAAGATACTAAAATATCGGCTCATACGTGACTGCTCATTGGACACATGCTCAGGGCAAAACATCGCCCTCTCATGGAACATCCTGGTAATCACCATAACAGACTCAGTACCCTGCTTGAGGGTCAGAAACTCCTGGGCCAAACGCTCCCTCTCCACCTGTGGAACGTACTCATCTCGGAACATGGCAGTGAACCTCTCCTAGGTCACTGCCGCAAGCTCAGCAGACGTAAAGTGCGCTGTCACAAACTTCCACCAGTCCTTCGCTCCCAAGCGAAGCTGGTTCAGCGCGAACCAAACCTTCAAATGCTCAGGAGTTGAGCAAGTGAAGAAACACCCGTCCATATCAGAAATCCATCTCATAGCCGCCACCGGGTCATGGGTCCCATCAAACTCTGGTGGTTTTGTGTTGCTGAACTCTCGGAACAGCAACGCATCACCACCCTCCGGCCTCGCGGCGGCAATAGCTGCGGTGGCCGCTGCAACAGCAGCCTTAGAAAGAGCGGCATAACGCTCGTCGAAGGTCTCAATCAACGTGGTCTTAATAGACCCGAACATCTCTGGTATCTCTGCCCTGATGGCTGCAGCCACCTCCTCATGGATGATCCGGCGGATCTCCTCATCACTGGTCTCACTGCTCTCCGGCATCAGACATTTCCTCACCATGATCTACCTCTGAAATACAACATACGATAAATTAGAATCCATTCGAGCATACTCACACTCGACAACTCATGCCTCCTTTATCCTTGGTATTCCAAAGATTCCTACTTGGGCTGTACACCGCTCCGGTGCTTTCAGTAGTACGGGCCCAATACTACTGTCTGCGTCGTATCAGAATACACCCCAAGTCCTCCTCTTCGGATCCCAAATTCCAAGTACTCTATCAGGCATAATCCACTCTCTAACAAATCTCTCATAAGCCCCTTGCTGCTACCTACTCACTCTCAAGCATCTCATAGCATCTCACCTCTCCCTAGGCTAAGGCATCACAAATCAGGCCACTCTAGTCCTAATAGGAGTACCTAGCCTACTCTAGCATGAGAATACATCATATCAATATCAATATCACATAACATGAGGGTATTTTGGGAAATCACCGTTCGGGCGCGGACTAATCGAACACACAACTCTGCTCTGCGTTCTTACAATATTCTTTTACTCTTTTTGAAAATACTTCTCAAATCCTCAGTTTGAGTTCAAATACGCCCGAAGGTGTACTCGAATCCCTCAAACCAAGGCTCTGATACCAACTTGTAACATCGTGAATTTTAAAACAATTTTTCGCATAATATAAAAACATATTCATTTAATTTTCATAAAAACATCAATGTTTGAAACTCCAATCCATGTCATACAAAGAATCCCAAGATCACATAACAAAAAAATCCCACGTGTGTGTACTGATCAAGCCGGCGCCTTCCCACGGTCATCACTAGTACCTGAAACAATAAACACCAACACTGTAAGCACAAAGCTTAGTGAGTTCCCCAAAATACCACACATAACACATATTAGCCACACGAGACTATAACTTTGTGGGCCCATAGACCCTACTCTGTGAACCCTCTAGTTCTAACTCTGGGAACCTTCCGCTTCCAACTCTATAAACATGCACAACATAAATCACATAGAAATAATGCAGTACAACACATAACATATAGCATACAAATACTCTGTCACATAACTCTGATTACCTACTCAAGGTAAAGTACAGTGAGAAAACTCACCTCGCGTATCTCGATAACTCGCAAATCCCAGAAATCACTCGCGCTCGATCCTCCGAGCTATAATCCTCCTATAACACCATATATCTCTAATTAACACTTTCACAAACTAAGGTTGAATACCCCTATCAAGTCAATACTGGTCAACTCTGGTCAACGGTCAATGGTCAACGGTCAACTTTGACCGGACTTGGCGAGTGCACTAGAGCGACTCGACGTGTCTATACGTGTTCACTGACTCCCTAGGATCCTCTCTTGATACGTCGAGTACTTCCCTGACTCGACGAGTTCCACCTGGCATGAATCGCGGGGCCACCACGACTCAACTCGCCGAGTCTCAAGAACAACTCGACGACTTCCAGCTTGACTCAGTCCACCTCTCAACTCTCTCTGACTCTCCCTGACTCACTGAGTGAACCCTTAACTCGGTAAGACCACTCGCTGAGTGGTTATGGACAGTCTTCATGCTACTCGCCGAGTCTATTCTTCGGACTCGGCGAGTCTAAGCCATGCATGAACTCAAACTCACTCCTGAGGTCAGATCCGTTCCAGTAACTCATAAATCCAGTCCTTCCAAGCACATTTATCACGTAAAGTTACAATCTTGGCTACCATGCGACGCCTACAAGGTTTCATTTGGTGAAATGACATCTAAAATGGTAACCTAAGTCCACAACTCAAAAGGAAAGGCATAAAGCAGAGCATTTGGGACTCTCTAGACCTACTAAGGTCCAGATCTAGGTACCAATTCCCCATGGGACCTCTCACACTCCAATTACAAGGTAAACAAGGCATGAAGAAACCCTAGATTTGACCATATCAATAAAAACACGAGAATAAGCTCTGAACATTACTTCAAATAGCTTCCTCTGCCGAAATGGAAGTAGATCCAAGCTACCCAACTCTCCTAGCTTGGCCTTCCTCTTCCCTTCTTGATAACACACACAAGGATGGTGAATAATGGCCTCTTTTCTCAATCACAAGGACTCTCAGATGCTCTGTTGCTCTCAAGGTCGAAGGTAGCCTCAATGAAGGGTTATAAGGCCCTTTAAATAGGGCTCAAGGCCGGGAAATTAGGGTTTCATTAAACAGTGTGGACTCGCCGAGTCCACTCTTGGACTCGCCGAGTCCGGACGCGAACCCGCGTCCAAATCCGCGATCATACTCGGCGAGTCTGGGCTCCAACTCACCGAGTCTCCTCACAAATTACCAAAAATAAATAAATGAATAATACCTGGGAATCCGGGCTGTTACAGTTTCCATCGCACAAGCACTAAGTCGACCATCTTGCGTCACAACTTCTTTGTCTTACAGTCAGAAATTGCCTCACACTCTTCAATTAGTCTCTGATTTACATCCATCCTTAACTTAGAAAGTGGAATTATATCGGGAACTTCTCTTGTGAACTTCCTCAAATAACACACATGGAAGGTGTTATGAATACCATCTAGTTATTTTGGTAGTTCTAGCTTGTAAGGTTAGTTCCCAATCCTCTAAAGAACTTTTAATGGTCTAATAAACCTTGGACTCAACTTTCCTCTTTTCCCAAATCTTATAAATCCCTTCCATGGTAAGACTTTGAGCAAAACCAAATCTCTAACTTCAAATGTCATCAGTCGTCTCTTCTTGTCAGCATATCTGTTTTGATGATCTTGAGCTGCTAACATCCTTTCTCTAACCACATTCAACTTTTCAGCAGTATGATGGACTACTATGGGGCCCATAAACAGTGATTCTCTAACAACAAGCCAACAAGATGGCACACGCCACTTCCGTCCGTACATGGCTTGATAATGTGCCATCTTGATGCTTGAATGGTAACTATTGTTGTAGTAAAACTCTACCAGGGGTATGTGTTCATCCCAGTTACCTTGGAATTATAGGCTACATGCTCTTAGCATATCTTCTAGTGTTCGAATCTTTCTTTCGCTCTGACCATCAGTCTATAGATGGCAAGTTGTACATAAACACAACCTCGAACCCATTTCCTCTTGTAGACTCCTCCAAAAGCTTGATGTGAAACGACTGTCACGATCTGATACAATCATTAAAGCTACACCATGAAGTCTTACTACCTCCTTCACGCAAGCACTTGCAAGATAATCCATAGACCATCTCACACTGGCTGCTATGAAGTGTGCACTCTTTTTGAATCGATCCACGACTACCCAAATCATTTCATGACCGTTTTTTGTCCTGGGCAGTTTAGTTACAGAATCCATGGTGATGCCTTCCCATTTACGCATGGGTATAGGTCAAGGTTATAAACCCCCATACAGTTTCTGATTTTGCGCCTTAACTCTCGCACATGCTACACAATCTGCCACATACTTTGCAACATCAAGCTTCATCGTCGGTCACCAATAGTAGGGTTTCAGATCCCTATACATCTTAGTGCTGCCAGGATGAATTGAGTACATGGTCTTATGAGCTTTTTCCATCATAAGATCCCTTATTCCTCCCATCTTAGGTACCCAAATCCTAGCTTGGAATACCTTCAATCCTTTACTGTTTGTACTGAACACCAACATTTTTCCTAAACGTTCGTCCTTTTGGTCATCTTTCTCTGAAGCTTCTTCCTAAGGATTGTTGATGCTTTCCACAATCCTTGAGACAACTTTTATGCTTAACGCTCTTGCCATTTTTATTTCAAGGTTTGCCTTTCAATTTAGAGCATCAGCCACAACATTTACTTTACCAGGGTGGTAAAGTATCTCACAATCGTAATCCTTGAGTAACTCTAGCCAGCGTCGTTGTGTCATATTCAATTCCTTCTGATTAAAGAGATACTGGAGACTCTTATGATCAGTGAAAAGTGTTCACTTTGTGCCATAAAGATAATGCATCCATATGTTGAATAGAAATACTACCGTTGCCAACTCCAGATCATGAGTAGGATTGCTCTTTTCATGCTGCTTCAAAAGTCTTGATGCATATGCTATCAACTCATCTCTTTGGGTCAGAACAAAACCTAACCCAACTCTAGATGCATCGCTATAGATTGTGAAGTCTTCAACTCGCTATAGATTGTGAACAAAACCTAACCCAACACCAAGTATATGTGGTTCCGTTATGGGTCAAAGCCGTCAATGGAGCAGCTATCGAAGAGAAGCCTTGGATAAATCTTCGGTAATATCTAGCTAATCACAGAAATCTTCGAATCTCCGTGGGACTTTTTGGGCGTTCCCACATCATCACAACTTCAATCTTAGCTGGCTCAACCATTATTCCTTCCTGGTTAAGCACATGGCCCAAGAATTGGGCTTCTCGAATCCAAAAATCACATTTTGAGAATTTCACATACAATTTCTCATTCTTCAAAACTTCTAACACTTCTCGTAGATGCTTGCCATGCTCCAACTACCTCTTTGAGTAAATTAGAATATCAACTGTGAACACTATGACAGCTTTATCGAGGAATGGTTTACTAACCCTATTCATCAGATCAATGAATGTTTTTGGAGCATTTGTTAGTCCAAATGACATAACCAAGAACTCATAGTATCTGTATTTCGTTTTGAATGCAATATTCTCCATATCTTGCTCTCTCACCTTCAGCTGATGATATCTTGACCTAAGACCGATCTTTGACAAATAGTCGAATCTTGCAGCTGATTGAATAGGTTATCAATCCTTGGCAATGGGTACTAGTTCACCAGAGTTTGCCAGGGTGATGACCTAGGTCTAATGAAATCGTTGTCCAACAACTCCTGAAGTTGCATCATAAGCTCCTTCATCTTCGTCAATTCTAATTGGTATGACGCTTTTGCTATTGGTGTTGATCCTCGTAACATGTCTATTCGAAATTCCACTTGTTTATCAGAGGGAAATCCAGGATGTGTTGGATTAGTGTCTAAGTCCATAACTATAATTGGTATGTACTTGACCCGAGAGTAGCATGGTTCATGTGGGTTGCATGGCACCGGGACAATATGAAGGATGGATAATTGAGAAGAGGTTATTTATGATTTATTAATATAATATAAGTTCGAATATATTAATATGAAATCATATTATTTAATTAGTATTGATTAAGAATTAGTTTGGAATTAATTTTGTGATCAAAAGAGACTAATTAAATATATGGGGATTTATTTTGTAAGCCACTCATTCTTATAATGTGGGCTTGTGATGTATACTTTCGTATGTTGGGCTAAACCCATGTGGTGACCCATGGAGGTTTAAACCCATGGAACATGTGAAATATGAAAATTCGTGCACATTAGATTTGCATGGTGTAACCCTAATCAAGCAACACTATATAAGAACCCCTCTAGCTCATTGAATTAGCACTAGTGGAAACACAAGAGGCAAGCTGATTTTATGAGTGTAAGTGACATCTTCTCAAGTTCCTCCATTTGTTGGTGGTGTTGTGTGATTCCATTTAAGGTGCAACACTTGGGCACTAAGTTCTTAAAGGTCCAAAGTTGAACTACATTAAAAGGTATGCCATCTAACTTGTATTTCATGTAGTTAATACTCCATTATATGCTCGTTAGGATGATAGTTTGGAATATTGAATGTATGCATGTATAATAGAGAAAACATAACAGTGTTAGAATGCTCAAAACCCTTCAGTGGTATTAGAGCCTAAGGTTGTTTTTAGTTATACTTGATGCTACCTCTTGTTTAAGCTTGAAAAACTGATTTTCTGTTGTTCTGGACAGTGGACTCGACGACTCCATTGGGGGACTCACCGAGTCCAAGCACAATTCTGATCAACTCGCCGAGTTTGATTTTGCACTTCACGACTTGGTGCTCCAGAATGCAAATTTTCGATTTTTTGGCTAGAATTGGACTAGGATCATTAACCTACGGTGTTTTTGAACTTATAAACCTATTTTTGATGTGTAATTATCATGCTTATATTTATAAGACAATTTTCAGAGTTTCATGTTTAGTATTAGTTTATATTATTATGCTAATTACATGATATTTGTTTGATATGAATTATCTTGTTCATATGAGTTTAATCTTGATCATGGACGTTATTTGACATGCTTGTTAGTTTATTTGATGATCTTTATTTCCTTTAATATACTCCATAACTTGTCCTCAAGTTATGGAAAAAGAAAAGTTTTTCTTTTAAAGAATTCATTAAACTCATAGGTTATGGTGTTAAATAGTTTTTTTTTCCATAAATGTTTTTTATGAACTCCATAACTTGTCCTCAAGTTATGGATTTTCAAGACTCTTTTCATTAAAGCCTATATTAAACTCATATGTTAAGGATTCCAAAAGTTTTTGAAAATTTCAAAATTTTCCCTCAAGTTTTGAAATTTGTAAATGTAGAGCCTTCATTTGACACATTTAGTTCCAAACCCTAGAATTTTAAAAGTTTAAAATTCAACCCTCATACTATTATAATATTATAGGTTTAATACAGAGATATATATATATACATATATATATATATATATATATATATATATATATATATATATATATATACGAGTTGGTGCTCCAGAATGCAGATTTTCGATTTTTCGGCTAGAATTAGACTAGGATCATTACCCTAAGCTGTTTTTGAACTTATAAACCTGTTTTTCATGTGTAATGATCCTGCTTATATTTATAAGATAATTTTCAAAGTTTCATATTTATTATTAGTTTATATTATTATGCTAATTACATGATATTTGTTTGATATGATTTATCTTGTTCATATGAGTTTAATCTTGATCATTGACATTATTTGACATGCTTGTTAGTTTATTTGATGATCTTTATGTCCTTTAATATACTCCATAAATTGGCCTCAAGTTATGGAAAATGAAAAGTTTTTATTTTAAGGAATTCATTAAACTCATAGGTTATGGTGTTAAATAGTTTTTTTTTTCATAAATGTTTTCTATGAACTCCAAAACTTGTCCTCAAGTTATGGATTTTCATGAGTCTTTTCATTAAAGCCTATATTAAACTCATATGTTAAGGATTCGAAAAGTTTTTGAAAATTTCAAAATCTTCCTTCAAGTTTTGAAATCTTTAAATGTAGAGTCTTGTTTTGACACATTTTGTTGGGTTTTGAGCATTCTAACACTCCTAAGTGTACATGCAACCCTAAATAACTTGGATCTATGTTTTCTCTATTATACATGCAAATATGAACTTTCCAAGGTATTACCCTATCTAGCATACAATACTTGATACTTGGGTAATCAAATGGATAGAATACATACATTTGTTTGATGTAGCTTGTCTTCAAGAAGCTTGAGTGCCTAGTGCCCCAAGTGTGACACCTCAAATGGTTCACACAATACCAAATGCACATGGAATGACTTGAGAGAAAAAGAAACACTTCTTGAAATCGTCTAGCCCTCATATTCACACACTAGTGCATGACTTATTGAGCCATGGGATTCTTATATATGGTGGCTATTAGGGTTACACCATGTAGCTCATAACCTTACCCATTCCTTATGCTCCATGGATTTTAACCTCCATGGAGTATCCATGGGTTACCCCATGGACTTAGTCCAACATAAGGAATCTTGGATCACAAGCCCACATATATAAGAATGAATGATTTACAAAATCAACCCATATAATTAATTAGTCTCCTTTTGATCACTTAATTAATTCCAAACTAATTCTTGATCAATACTAATTAAATAACCTTATTAAGATATTAGAACTTATAATATATTAACAAACCTTAAGTGTTATTTCTCTCATTATAATCTATCCAAATGCATGACGCCATGCAACCCAAATGGACCATGTCGGGTCGGGTGAAGTCTTACCAATTATAGTTATGGACTTAGACATTAATCCAACAGTCTCCCACTTGGATAAGTCTAGAACTATTATTGTGTATGACTTCAGCAACCGATCAGAAATCGTAGCTCTCAAATGCTTCTGTCGAACTCTGACCTTGTCGATGAACTCTGACCTTTGTCAATGACTTGTCCATTAGATAAGGGATCATATATTCCTCCATTCTAGATATCATATTGACAAAGACATGGATTAAAATCATTCTCTCTATCCATTTGTTGTTTCCCGATTTCCGAGTCATGATGACTGACTGATTGAACATATCAAATCAGTCTTGGCTTGCCCAAGCACTCACATGTATCATCACCAAATCATCGAGGGACCCACAAATATTGCTTTTATCCCTAATGTAAAAGGAATGGATAAACTTCGAATCATATGGCTTGTTCTACTACTTGTTGAATCATACACAAAGGCACATTTTATAACATCGAGTTACCGAATGCATTTTCGTGAGTTAAATCTAATACTCAGAACTTATGAGCACTCATGAGTGTTTTAGCACAACTTTGTCCACCAACTTGGACCTCTACAAGCCAACCCATGACAGTCTTGATTCATATCTACTTCCAACATATGACCGACTGTGGACGGTTTGAATAACTTAGTCATTCCAGAAGAATAACCTAGTTTATTATGTAAGTCAAAACATGCAAAATGAAACAAAAGAATAATTGAATCTAATATGGTATCAACACTTATGAGCATAAATAAAACACCTTTTATTTATCACCATATGATTACAAATTATTCATTGCATACTATTCCAGTTATCAACTTTATTCTTGAATTAAAACAATAGTTGTCCCATGCTCCGACCATGTACACTATGTTTTTCTAAACAATAGCTTTACCATACACCAAGTATGCACTCTATGTTTGTCTATGATCCTTACTTTGTGAAATAAACCAACTGACCAAACTTTCAATGATTCTAATTTCACACTCCCGAATTCTTATGGCAAATGCAGGAATGCCAAATTCATGCCATTTTATAGAAATCTGTTAGATTCTCAACTTTTATGCAATGATTTTCTTTTAATGATTATGCACAATGTAACAAAGACTTGACAAAAAACATTACAGAGCATTCCAAAGGAGATCAACTCCTTGGAAACATCCTTCTTGCACTAAGTTTCCTAATCTTACATAGATTTATTGAACAACATCCACCAATGGGATCATTTCCACATTCCCTTTTTGACTATCACTTCTGAACAAGAGTTGCCTCTTTTCAAAATACATCAATATGGTCCTTCCAACAATTAACACTATACTTCTAACTGTCCCTGAGCAACCAATCTTTGGTAAACCTTAGATTGTCCTCGACAATTGCTTAATCGTTTTAGTCATATCTAGTTCTAGACCTTTTCCCTTCTTAATGCCCCATACATTTGGAAGATTTTATAAAGGATGAATATAGCACATGTAATCGATCATATATCCGAAGCATATGGGACACGATTCATGATGTCTCACATAATGACTAAACTAGTGTTTTGCTATAATATTTTCATTTCTATTTGCCAAGTTCTAATAATTCAGATTATGAAAAGGGATGCCGTAATCATAATCGAATTTTAGAACGCAAATAATGAACCCATATATAGAATTTCCTTTTGTTGAGCCCTTCCAACATGAAATTCATATATATATATATATATATATATATATATATATATATATCCTTGACTAAATTTGATTAAAATCTCAATCTAAGATTTCAGAATTGAAATGAAGTATAATTTCATCTCCCTTAATTATAGCAAAACAACTTTTTCAACCCCTGCAGCCTCACGAATTGAAACTTTTGTTTTTCTATAATTAACATTGCTAACTTGCAATACTTATCATAATTATCATGCTCCCACTAACATGATGATTAATAGCATAACACTTATGCTCCCACTAGCTTTGACATGTACTCACAAATCAGTTGGACTTCTAGAAATCAATACTTTGTTGACTTTGTTACCAAAGTTCAGATTTCTGATACTAGATTGTTTTGATAAGACTTTATCAAAATCATACACCATTCATTAGATAGCTCACAGGCGTGTCTAAACAATTTAAGAACTATGAAAAGGGATGCCGTAATCATAGTCTCAATTTATTAGACCTTTGCCACTTCTCACCAATCCAGGTTAGTGTGCCGGTTAACCACACACGCTCCACTAAGGACTTTGAGAATGCAAATATCACAATTGATATCTACTTAGCGAAAGTGTTTCCTCACCATCATTTTCATGAATCGGAGAGAAACCTTGTGACACTTAGATTTAATGGTGTATGTGTTCTTATTCATGTGAATTGTCAAAACCATAGTCACAAGACAAGGATAATGACAAATCCAAACACATATTGACTTAAATCAATCTTAATTTCTTGCCATCTGGCAGCTCAAGGGCCTATCATTGCTTCCAAGTTGTTATGCAACCAACTGAGAACTCCAAGAACTCATATGCAAAGCCAACTTTAACTGGAATGAGCACAAAATATGTCAACACGATAGGTTATAAACCTCAAGTCGTGTGCTAGTGATCAACTTAGAGGTTTTTATTCTTGATTATCCTTTCAGGATCTTTAAGATTCCCACTATCCTCTTGACACATAAGACTCACTTGCCAAATGTTGAAGAGATAGTTTGGATTCTTTATCAAGACAAACACTTTACACAATTGGCCTTAGTTGGTCTTTGTTTTATCCAAAACATCACAACTTACCAATTTCAAAAGTACAAGAGTAGGAAACTTTTAGTCTTACATTTGACAAGTATTTTTAAACCTTCTTTAAGACATGTCACTCAAGTTACAATCTTGTAGTATGACTCTAAGAATTGTTTTGGAATGAAATATGACTCATCTTCTTGAGTTAACCACTTCAACAATTCATAACTCCTCTTTTTAACTATCAGAATGCACTTAGAGGATGAATTGCGATAAGCTCTCTTAATCGTTAAGATGATCATATGGCATGATACTAAAGTACTCTCCCATCTTTTTCAGATTTGAGAAACTTTTATCCTTCTGCCTAATTTGATTCTTCTTATTCGCTCTGCCATACATTGGAACCCTTTCCAATGTCTCAGAATTAAACTTAAGCTTGTAAGTATAACCATATTTACTGAGCTTTAGTAAATTATGACGAATAGTCTTATCATTATCGATCTTTTGTGGTGGACTTGAGCAGTGCTCAAGAATGTGCACTCGATCCCTTATCCCTTCACTCGGCTCACATATACATGTGAACAAGGAACTATTCTTAATTTTCCAAAGAAAAAAAATTCTCATTCCTCATGCTATACAACTTGCATGATTCCAAGTTTCGGTCCAATTGAAACTTGGGTGATGAGGATCTTTCCTGATTTGGTAAATTTAGACACTACCACAAATTAAAGAATCAATTTCATATTTCTACTCTGGCTATTAATGGAGTTATATAAGCAACAAATAATTTTCCACAACTGCCATTGTAAGGATATTTTTAAAATAAATCAAGTCAAAATTTTCCTTTTATTTAAAAACTTTGCAAAAAAACTATCCTTACAGTGCAAAAGCACATGAAAACTTTGTTGTTATCTATTCCTAATCAATATCTCATAACTCCTAAGAAGTAGCTCAAGAATCCGATCTTCAAAGTATGCGATAGAAATCCATCTACACAATCAGATTCAACATATTCTTTCTTTAAGTTTCTTCACTTTTATTTGATTCTTAAAACATCAACATGTGACCCAGTCACATCATGTATCAAGAACCTCATAATAGAAACTTAGCAGAGTTAGATAGTGGACTTTACCTGAAGTAGAGTCAAACTTATTTACTTTAACATTCTTAGGTAAAATTTGACAGCTTCGCAACTAATACCCCTTCCATTGGCAATGTAAACATATAGACCCTTTGGTAATGGTATGTAGGACTATCACAAACTTAGCTTTTGTCTTTACCATTTGGTCAACCGAGTTGACTATGGCCGATCCCTTTCCATTGGGGAGAAAGAGCTTTACTGGATATCCATCGTCTTCATTGTCAATGTCCATAAAGTTTTAGGAAATCGATCTTAGCAAATAGATAAGATCATTAAGGATCTTGTCATAGTATGTTTCATAGGAGTCCTAAAGGAACTCACTATGTGACTTAGAAAGTGATTGAACCACCAACTTTCTCAAGACTTTGACACCCAACTCTCCGGGCTTGTCGATATGTGACTTCATCTCCAAGATGTGATCACACCTAGACTTTGCCTTGCCAATAGGGTTTGAGTGACCTTTAACTTTGTGGGTTAGGGAGAATAATTGGAGGAGGTGGAGGAAGTGAAGTTCCAAGAGATTTGGGAGGATCATAGATGTCTGAACTAGACATATTTTGGGAGATATTAAAGATAGTTTATTAAAAGTCCTTAATATAACACCCAATATGAAATATTAAGGCTAGGACCCTATAAACTATTTTATAACTCGGAAGAGGGATGCCGTAATCCAAGCTATAAAATATTTGAAGGTAGGTGAATGACGATTCACCAATTTCAACCAAGATAAACGAAATGTATTATTAGGTTTTAATTGGTTTTGAAACTCCTAGGTTCTTTTTGAGATTCATTGAAATGTTCAACGGCATGTTTCAATCTCGAGTGTGCCCTTCAGGTTCTGTGACTGGGATGCCGAGGATCACAAAACAAGGTGTGAAGTAACCAAACAAATATACTTGGTACCCTTAGTATTTACCCCTTAATCGATGTGTCGGTTAACCACACACGCTCCACCAATACTATGATAAATATTAAGTTACTCTTTTCCTACCTTGTTAAGTCCAGGTTAGTGTGCCGGTTAACCACACACACTCCACTAACGACTTACGCAAAGTGCAAAGTGTAATTTCAGGGGTTAGCACCAAATTCAAATTTTCCTAAGTAACTAAGATTGGGTATTAATAAGAGTTTAGTTACTTAGTATTTATCATTAATACTTTTAATGAAGGGAGAATTCTAGTCCTTGTCCTACCCGTTCGGCTAACGACCTTCCATCGGTCAAGGAAGCGGTGGGTGAGAGTGGACACCCATTAAACTACCATTTTATAGGTAGTAACCTTATATCCCCTTATAGTCCGGCTTCGTGAATGAGGCTTACTAACGGTAAGACTGACTTTACTCTTATACATATATATAAATATTAATAACTTATAATATTATAAAGTATAAGGGTTGAATTTTAAGTTTTAAAATTCTAAGGGCTAACTTGGAATTAAAGTATTCATAAGTGAAAACATATTCAATTTCCAAAACTTGAGGGCAAGTTTTGAAACCATTCGAAATTAATTAAATCCGTAACCTATGTGTTTAAAGTAGTTTTAATTAAAAGACTCTTCAAGTTCCATAACTTCAGGACAAGTTATGGAAGACTTTAAACTAATAAAATAATGTAACTTTTCTTTATTTTGTAACTTATGGAATTAATTAAGGTTACACATTTTATTACTTAATGAAGTGACTCTTGAACCACCATAACTTGAGGACAAGACTCTTCATCTTTTGTAATCATTGCCAACTTTTATGTGTTTTATGAAACTTCAATGTGACTTTTCATATAACTTGAGGACAAGTTACAAAAAAATCATTTTAGAATCAACTCTTAGATTAATTTGGATTGAAAACAACAATTTCACATAACTTTCTATTAATCAAAGGAACTAATAGATAATTCAAATCAAACCTTTTCATTTAATTAGTCTAAACCTTAAACTAATACAAAACATGAATCTATTGACAATTATCTTTGAAATTTGATTAGCCTGAACATTACCACATCAAAAACAAGCTTATAAGTCCAAAAACATCTTAGAGTAATGTTCCTAATCCAATTCCAGCCAAAAAAATCGAATATATGCTGTCTGGGGGTCCAACTCATCGAGTGCACGAACCGACTCAGCGAGTTGGATGCTTTTTGCCTTGGACTCGGCGAGTCCATCAGTGGACTCGGCGAGTCTGCTGTGCAGAAAGTACCACAATTCGATTTTTCAGCCAATTTTGCAATTATAACGCGAAAACAAGCCTAGGCTCTGATACCACTGTTGGGTTTTGAAAATTCTAACACTCCTAAGTGTACATGCAACCCTAAATACCTTGGATCTATTTTATATGTCTATTATACATGCAAATATGAACCTTCCAAGGTATTACCCCATCTAGCATACAATACTTGATACTTGGGTAATCAAATGGATAGCGTACATACCTTTGTTTGATGTAGCTTGTCTTCATGAAGCTTGAGTTCCTAGTGCCCCAAGTGTGACACCTCAAATGGTTCACACAACACCAAATGCACATGGAATGACTTGAGAGAAAAAGAAACACTTCTTGAAATCATCTAGCCCTCATATTCACACACTAGTGCACGATTTCTTGAGCCATAAGATTCTTTTATATGGTGGCTATTAGGGTTACACCATGTAATTCCTAACTTTACCCATTCCTTATGCTCCATGGATTTTAACCTCCATGGAGTATCCATGAGTAACCCCATGGACTTAGTCCAACATAATCAATCTTGGATCAGAAGCCCACATATATAAGAATGAATGATTTACACAATCAACCCATATAATTAATTAGTCTCCTTTTGTTCACTTAATTAATTCCAAATTAATTCTTGATCAATACTAATTAAATAACCTTATTAATATATTAGAAGTTATAATATATTAACAAACCTTAAGTGTTATTTCTCTCATTATAGTCTATCCAAATGCATGATGCCATGCAACCCAAATTGACCATGTTGGGTCGGGTCAAGTCTAACCAATTATAGTTATGGACTTAGACATTAATCCAACAAGTCTTACCGTTAGTAAACCTCATTCACGAAGCCGGTCTGTAAGGTTACTGCCTATAAAATGGCAGTTTAATGGGTGTCGACTCTCACCCACCGCTTCCTTGACTGGTGGAGGGTCGTTAGCCGAACGGGTAGGATAGGACTCTAATTCTACCTTCATTAAATGTATAATGATAAATATAAAGTAACTAAATACTTATAAATCCCCAATCATAGTTACTTTAGGAAAATGTGAATATGGTGCTAACCCATGAAATTGCACTCTGCACCTTGTTAAGTCATTAGTGGAGTGTGTGTGGTTAATTGGCTCACTAATCTGGACTAACGGTGCATGGAAAAGAGTAGCTTGATGTTGATCATAGATCAGTGGAGCGTGTGTGGTTAACTGACACATTGATTAGGTGGTTGTAACATTGGGTGTGCCAAGCTAATTTTCATAGTTATTCACTCCTTGTTTGTGATCCTCGGCATCCCAGTCACAAACTTGAAGGGCACAATCGAGATTTAAATATGCCATTGAATTGTTCAATGAAGCTCAAAGGATCTAGGAGTCTCAATTCAATTAAAACCTAAAATTCCTTTTCATTTTTCGTGGTGGATATTGGTAAGTCGTCATTTACCTACCTTATAATATTTTGCAGTTTCGATTATAGCATCCCTCTTCCAAATTGTAAAATATTATGTTGGGTCCTAGCCATAATAATTATTGTTGGGTGTTATATTAAGGACAAAAATCAACTAAACTTGAATTTCTCCCATTATATATGTCCCGTTCAGACAACTATGGTCTTCACAAATCTTCTAGAACAAGCTTTCATTCCAAAGATGATGTTCCACGATTGGATTGTGGAAGTGAAAATCATACTACACTTCTTTCTCCTCCTCCAATAATTTTGACTAACCCACAAGTTCAAAGACTTGAAAATTTCAAGGTCACTCAATCCCTACTTGTAATGAAACATGAAGATTGAAGGCATGTGTGTACTCACGTCTTGGAGATGAAGTCACATATTGACAGAATGAGAGTATTGGGTGACATTGTCTCGAGGAAGTTGGCTGTTGACTGGGTTCATCAATCACTTTCCGAGGCATATAGTGAGTTCATTAAGGACTAATATATGATAGATCAGGACATGACCCTTATTGATCTTACCTATTTGCTTGTTGTTGCCGAATCATCAATGATTTGGCACACTAAAAAAGCAAATTTGATTGGAAGATCTACTCCCCAAACTTCCATGGACATTGAAAATGTAAATACATGAAGTCCAGAAAAGATTTCACTTTCCAAGGGATAAAGAAAGGCTAAGTCTGATATTGTCCCGTGTACCATTCCCAACAAGTATATATGTTTTTATTGCTAAAAAAGGGGCATTGGTTGCGAAGCTGCCCTGACTACCTGAAAGATCTGAGAAAAGGTAGAATCAAAAAATTTGACTATGCTTTAGGTAAGTCCACTATCTAACACTATTAAGTTCCTAATTGTTAATTCTTAATACATGATGTGACATGGTTGCATTTTGATGTTTTGTTGGATCAAGCAAAGGGAAGGAAGATTAAACGAAAGAGTATGCTAAATTTAACCACGAAGATGGATTTCGATCGCATAGCTCGAAGATCAAATCTTTGACATGCTGCTTAGGAGTTATGATAAATTGCTTAGAAACTTGTAGTAGCATAGTTTTCATTTGAAGTTGCATTGGAAGGAAATTTTTTTCACGCATTTTATAAAGAAATAAAATTTTGTTTTGTTTTATTTTATTATATCTCCTTGCAATGGCATTTTTGAAATTGGTGTTTGTATGTTTCTAATTTTAGCAATATAGATTTGATTCTTTCGTTTGTGGTAGTGTCATGATTTACCAAATAAGGAAAGATTCTCATCACCAAGGTTTCCGTTGGATAGAGACTTGGACTCATGCAAGCTGTATTGTATGATGAATGAGAATTTTAATCTTGGCCAAATTAAGCCTAATTCCTTGATCACATGTGTGTGTGAGTCAAGTGAAGGACTAAAGGATCGAGTACACATTCTTGTACACCGGTCAAGGTTCACCACAAAGAAGGATAAGACTATTCGTCATGATTTACTAAAGTTTAGTAAATATTGTTATACTTACAACATTAAGTATAATTCTGAAACATTGGAAAAATTTCAATGTATGGCAGAATGAATGATAAGAATCAAATTAGGCATAGAGATAAAAGTATCTCCAATCTGAAAGGATGGGTGAGTACTTTAGTATCGTGTTTTACAATCATCTTAATGATTATGGAAAACCATACCACTATTGATCCTCTATGGATATCTTAATGCATTTGTATGGCTAAGAAGAGGAATCATGGATTGTTAAAATGGTTAAAAGATGAATCATACTTAGTGTCACAACTAAGAATTTTGATGCTTGTAACAACAACAATGATAATAACTGTGAACCAAAAATGTGAAACCATGTATGATCCTTATTCAATGACAACAAAACTTCCATCAAACACTTTATACAAGCACTTCAACTAATCAACAAAGATTTGGAAACCCTAGAAATCCTAGTTTAAGTCCATTTTGGACTAGCTCTGTTTATAGTGAACTAGCATATCTAACCACACATTGATATGCAACTATAGACCAAAAAGGGACAAAACAAATCTGAACAAAACAAAATAAATAAAACACAATGATAAAACACTCCTACTCGTATGACACAGGAAAAATAACACAATACCAAATCAAATAAGATAATGCTAGCATCTCGATTAAGCCGAGACTGTTCCTAGTCCTATCAAGGAGTGGATGTAGCCTGATCAACTACATTTCCTCTGAGGTACAACTATCACATGCCCCGAGGAAATCGCGATGATAGGTAAACCTAAAAAATACCCCTTTTTCACCAAGAAGAGAACATCAACTCAATGTATACAATAAATAAAACTTCTTAGGAATAATATTACCATATTTATACACTCTCGTAGACAGCATTACTGGTTTCCATCACCGTGGAGATTCTTGTTTCCCTAATCTAGGGAATAACAGATGGTTGGAAGAATCCGAAGAGGAACCTGAAGAGGACCACGAGGAGGAGTTTGAAGAGGCACCCGAGGAGGACCCCGAGGAGGAATCCGAAGGGGAACCTCAGGCGGAAGTCGAGGGCGGACCTGTCGAGCCAGTGGTGGACCATGAAGAAGAGGAAGCCAAAGGAGATCTCGAAGAGGAACCCAACGATCACGGAGATGGTGATTCGGATGCAGAGTCCGAATTCATCAACCCCCTTATCCAGTTAGGGTGCCCACTTATCGGGTGGGCACCACTGGTCCTACACCCCCTAGGGTATCAACCTTTGGAGGTGGAGTAGGCAGCAGGGATAGCGACCCGCGTTCAGCATGTCACGCGAGTTCTATTACTTGAGGGAAGCAGGACCGGCTGATCGCGCACTCCCGGTCATGGTGAGGCGATTGTGGAATATTGGCGACCTGGCTCAGAGCACCGCCGATCAGATGCACTAGATGCGGACTAGGGTCAAGCGTGCAGAGCAGGAAACGCGAGAGGTTATCCGAGAGTTCCACATGAGACAGGTAAAGTGGGTTGCTCGACTCCGAGATGCGGAACAACAGGTGGCTCGTCTTCAGGGAGCGTCCACTTCCTCAACACCAATCCCTGTCGCGTCCCACCATGACTAGGACTAGTCGTATCCGTCTTTAGTATTATGTTAATAGGATCTATGCTATGTACCATCGACTGTATGTTTAATTGATTACACTAGTCATAGAGTTGTTACGCTGCCGAACTTGCACCATTTGTGTATGCTCTTTCAAGCAAATTTTCATGTATCAAAGTGCGGATAATATTAATGGAAAATTTTATGTGTCCTACTAGGATGTTGTAATTTTCTATGTGTCATATATCCATGATTGTATGCTAATTTGTGAAATTACTTAAGTTCGTGCCACACACCTAGTTTATAGGACCACAATCTCATAAAAACCATAGGCACTCAACATCTTTCTGTTCCATGACAGAAAGATGCCTCAACGACCAACCCGCGGAAACCCTAGGCCAACCCCACCCGAAGTCAATTCAGCTGCATTCCAAGCGGTTGTATCTGTTGCGGTCACCGCAACAATGGCACAAATTCACCCAAGGAAACAATGGAGGAGTCAATGGACAAGGGCTGGAAGTTCGAACAACGGAATAAATCAAGGACCTACCAAGACATGCTCCTACAAATATTTCATCAATGCCAAGCCACAAACCTTTAATGGCACAGGGGGGAATGTTAACACTGAAAAGATGGATTGAGAAGGTGGAATCGGTGTTCGAGATATGCGAATACCCTAAGGAGATGAAGGTGAAGTTTGCCGTATGCACTTTCGTTGACCAAGCTCTCACTTGGTGGAACGGACACGTAGAAGCCATGACTATTCCCGTAGCTAACTCTATGCCATGGAAAGAGATGAAAGAAATGCTAATAGCTGAGTACTGCCCGCGAGGCGAAATCCAGAAGATGGTACAAGAGCTGTAGAATCTCACCGTCCGAAATTCCGACATTGACGCATACATATCGAGGTTTAGCGAACTGTCTCTGTTGTACCCTGACATGATCACTTCGGAGGGAAAGAAAATCAAACGATTCGTCTGGGGACTAACCTCCCCAATCCAAGGAAATGTGATAGCAGAAAATCCCAAAACCTTCGACAGTGCCAAGAGATTGGCCAAGAAACTATATGACCATAACAACAAGAAGGGTGAGAAGCCGGTGGAGGCTGAAGGTAAGAAGGAAAGTGACGACAAGAAAGGAAAGAACAACAAGATGAAGGGACGTCAAGGCTCAGAATCGTCCAAGAAAAAACAAATAGTGACAGTTAATGTTGCAACCACCCAAGTTCCCTCCGCACCACATGCTCTAATCTCAGCTGCTCTAAGTGCTCCTAAATAGTATTATGGCAATCTCCCAAAGTGCAACAAGTGCAGTCTCCATCATAACGGAGAATTCACAGAGATGCATTGCCCCAGCTGCAATCGAAAGGGTCACACAGCAAAATATTGCGGGACCTATCCTCCGCAGAATGAACAACAAGGAAACAACAACAACAATAACCGCAACAACAACATCATCAACAACAACAACAGCAGCGACAACAATGCAGGACCGATCCACACCTGCTATGGATGTGGAAGGACTGGGCATTTCCGTCGAAATTGCCTTAACGACAACAACCCCGGGAATGGAGGAACTAGAAGAGTGCTAACCATGGGTCAGGGAGAAGCGGTTTAGGATCCCGCTGTTGTCACTGGTACGTTTCTCTTAAACCACGCTTATGCATGCATCTTATTTGATACCGGAGCAGAACGAAGTTTTGTGAGCAATAAATTTAAGCACTTGTTAAAAAAACAACCCCAGAAGCTCAATGAAACCTTTACGGTGGAAATGGACAATGGGAAAATAGAATCCACAGGGGAAATCGATATCAGATGTACCCTAGCCTTAAACCAACACGTCTTTCAAATAAACTTAATCCCTGTTTCCATTAGGAGTTTTGATGTGATTATCGGCATGGATTGGTTAAGCCCCCACCATGCTGAGATTATGTGTCACGAGAACGCCGTTCGCCTCCATCTTCCAAATCACAAAACCGTAGTTATTTACGGAGACAAACCCAACACGAACCTTTGTCTTCTCTTGTGCGTCAAGGAACAAAAGTATCTGCGAAAGAAGGACTTGACGTTTCTGGCTCATATAGTGGACAAATCGAAGGAAGGGTTCAACATTCAAGACATTCCAACAGCTTGTGAGTTCCGATATGTCTTTCCTGAAGATCTTCCAAGGATACCCCCAGAAAGACAAGTTGAGTTTCGAATTGACCTTGTGCCAGGAGCTACTCCCATCGCCAAGTCGCCTTACATATTGGCTCCTGTGGAGATGCAAGAATTGTCCAGCCAACTCAGTGAACTTTTGGACAGAGGATTCATCCGACCCAATTTCTTACCATGGGGAGCTCCAATTCTCTTTGTTAAGAAGAAAGATGGATCTTTTAGGATGTGCATTGACTACAGAGAACTAAATAGGCTCGCTGTCAAAAATCGCTATCCACTCCTGCGAATCGACGATCTATTTGACCAACTTCAAGGCGCAAGCCACTTCTCTAAGATAGATCTCCGATCTGGGTACCATCAACTCCAGGTCCGGGAAGAGGATATCCCCAAAACCTCTTTCCGAACTCGTTATGGACATTACAAATTTGTCGTAATGCCCTTCGGTCTAACAAATTCCCCTGCCGCATTCATGGACCTAATGAATCAAATCTGCCGACCATTCCTCGAAAACTTTGTCATCGTTTTCATTGAAGACATTCTAGTTTACTCTTGAAGCGAAGAAGAGCATGGCCAACATCTCCGACAAATCCTGGAAATCCTGCAAACTGTGAAGCTATGCGCAAAACTCTCTAAGTGTGAGTTCTGGCTCCGTAGCGTGAACTTTTTGGGTCACGTTGTTAGTCAAGAAGGGATACATGTGGATCCTTATAAGGTCAAATCCATCGAAGGATGGGCAGTCCTAACAACACCCACATAAATTCGCCAATTTCTTGGTCTCGTAGGCTATTACGGGAGGTTCATCCAGAACATCTCTAAGACAGCCAAGCCACTCACCATGCTTACCCAAAAAGGCGTACTCTTCGAATGGATAGATAAGCAAGAAGCTGCATTCCGAACTCTGAAGCAAGAACTCTGCAGTGCACCGGTACTATCGCTACTAGAAAAAACGGAAGACTTCATAGTTTACTGTGATGCGTCGAATCAGGGTCTAGGTTGCATACCCATGCGGCATAGGAAGGTGATAACTTATGTACCCTGACAACTAAAGACACATGAAGTGAATTATAGAACCCACGGCCTGGAATTGATAGTTGTGGTCTTCGCCTTAAAAATCTAGAGGCACTACCTTTATGGTACAAAGTGCACCATTTTCACAGACTACAAGAGCCTCCAACACATCCTAAATCAAAAAGAGTTGAACATGAGGAAACGAAGATAGGTTGAGCTGCTAAACGATTATGAGTGTGAAATCAAGTACCACCCAGGCAAGGCTAACGTGGTAGCTGATGCCTTGAGTAGGAAAGAATACTCGAATCGTCGAGTGAAAACTCTCTCGATAACGATCCAATCCCACCTGACCTCGCAAATCGGAACAACCCAGTCAGATGCAATGAAGGCAGAAAACAAAACAAGGGAAGCATTAAGTGGAATGGAGAAGAACTTTGAAGTGAAGGAAGACGGGACATATTACTTTATGAACCGCATTTGTGTCCCTAAACTTGGGGGATTCAGAGAGGTATTCATGAACGAAGCCCACAAGACGCGATACTCCATCCATCCAAGTTCAGACAAGATGTACTTGGATGTTAAGCAACACTATTGGTGGCCCAACATGAAGGCAGGGATTGTCACCTATGTTAGCAAATGCCTTACTTGTGCTAAAGTAAAGGTGGAATATCAGAAGCCCTCGAGATTATTACATCAACTAATAATTCCCGAGTGGAAATGGGAAAGGATTACTATGTACTTTGTAACCAAATTACCCATGTCAACAGATGGATTGGACACCATTTGGGTAATAGTCGACAGGTTGACGAAATCCGCTCATTTCCTGCCATTAAAAGAATCCTACAAGATGGAGAGGTTGACTAGGATATACATCAAGGAAATTATGAGCACTTATACATCAAGGAAATTATGAGACTTCAGGAAGTGCCAGTGTCTATCATCTCAGATAGAGATATTAGATTTACTTCACATTTTTGGCAATCACTTCAGAAAGCACAAGGAACACATCTCCACATGAGCATTGCTTATCATCCACAAACGGATGTTCAGAGTGAATGAACCATTCAGACACTTGATGACATGCTTCGAGCGTGTGTGATAGACTTTGGAAAGTCGCGGGCTACCCACTTACCCTTAATCAAAATCTCGTACAAAAACAATTACCACACGAGCATCAGAGTTGCTCTTTTCGAGGCGTTGTATGGATGCAAATGTAGATCACCATTGTGTTGGGCTGAGGTAGGTGACACCCAGCTAGCAAGAGGGAAGACACCAGGCGATGCGTTAACAGGACCGGAGATCATACGCAAAACAACGAAGAAAATAGTTCAAATCAGGGCTCGACTACAAGCATCACGCGACCGACAGAAGAGCTACGATGATAAACGGCGAAAGCCCTTGGAGTTTCAAGTCAGAGATCGGGTGTTGTTAAAAGTCTCTCCCTGGAAAGGGGTTATTCGTTTTGGAAAACACGGAAAGAAAAATCCATGATACATTGGACCTTTCGAGATTCTTTCCCGAATCTGTCCAGTGGCGTATAGACTACAGCTGCCCACTGAGCTCAGTAGTGTACACCCTGTTTTCCATGTTTCAAACTTGAAAAAGTCCTTATCCGATGAAACCCTCGTCATTCGTCTCGAGGAAATAGAAATCAACGAGAATATCCTATTCGTCGAGGAACCAGTCGAAATCATGGACATGGAGGTGAAACCCTCTTCATCAAATTTTCGAGATCTAAGGGCTTTTCAAGGAGATTATTCCACAAAATTCATCATATAAGGTATATTGATGTTTAATCTATGATTTAACAACTTAATTTCATCAAAAACCTCTTCCTAATCTATTCCTTGACTGGTGGAGGGTCGTTAGCTGAACGGGTAGGATAGGACTCTAATTCTACCTTTATTAAATGTATAATGATAAATATAATGTAACTAAATACTTATAAATTCCCAATCATAGTTACCTTAGGAAAATGTGAATATTGTGCTAACCCATGAAATTGCACTCTGCACCTTGTTAAGTCGTTAGTAGAGCATGTGTGGTTAACTGACTCACTATTCTGGACTAATGGTGCATGGAAAAGAGTTGCTTGATGTTAATCATAGATCAATGGAGTGTGTGCGGTTAACCGACACATTGATTAGGTGGTTGTAACACTGGGTGTACCAAGCTAATTTTCATAGTTATTCACACTTGTTTGTGATCCTCGGCATCCCAGTCACAAATTTGAAGGGCATAATCGAGATTTAAACATGCCAGTGAATTGTTCAATGAATCTCAAAGGATCTAAGAGTTTCACTTCACTTAAAACCTAAAATTCCATTTAATTTTTCGTGATGGAAATTGGTAAGTCGTCATTTACCTACCTTATAATATTTTGTAGTTTCGATTACAGCATCCCTCTTCCAAATTGTAAAATATTATGTTGGGTCCTAGCCTGAATATTTCATGTCGGGTGTTATATTAAGGACTAAAATCAACTAAACTTGAATTTCTCCCATTATATATGTCCAGTTCAGATAACTATGGTCTTCCCAAATCTTCTAGAACAAGCTTTCATTCCAAAGATGATGTTCCTGTTGGATAAGGTGTCTAAGTCCATAACTATTTTTGGTATGTACTTGACCTAACCCGGCATGGTCCATTTGGGTTGCATGGCACCATGCAATTGGATAGACTAAATGAGAGGAATAACACTTGTGGTTTATTAATATATTATAAGTTCTAATATATCAATAATACTATTTAATTAGTTTGATCAAGAATTAATTTTGAGTTAATTAAGTGATCAAAAGATATCTAATTAAATATATGGGTTGATTATGTAAATCATCCATAACTTGTATAGTGGGCTAAGAGGCTCCATGGATTATCAAGTTGGGTTAAACCCATAGGATGCTCCATGGATGCTCCATGGGAGTTACAAACCCATGGGTCATGGAAATGAAGATTCATGACACATTAGGGCTTACATGGCGTAACCCTAGATGTGTCAACACTATATAAAGAACATATTCTCCACCAAAATCGGCTACACAAAAGAAACAAGAGGGCTAGGCCGATTTTAGAAGTGTGTATTCTCGCTAAAGTCATTCCAAAAGCATTTGGTGTTGTGTTAAGCATTTGAGGCATCACACTTGGTGTGCTAGGCTCACAAGGTTTCAAGGATCATAAGCAACAACAAGGTAAGTTATTCTATCTTTCATTCAAGTTAAAAATTGTTTCCCGTGTATGCTAGATAGGAATATAACCTCGGAATTCAACTTTGCATGTCAATTAGACAAACGTAGATCCAAGGTTATTAGGGTTTCTTGTCCACTTAGGAAGTGTTAGAATGCTCAAAACATATCAGTGGTATTAGAGCGTAGGCTTGTTTGTTTGTTATTTGTGCAAATTTGTTGAAAAAAGTCGATTTTTTGTTGTCTGCCTGTTGAACTCGCTGAGTCCATGGGGGACTCGCCGAGTTCATATGTAAATTCTTCCTACTCGCCGAGTAGGTTTGTGCACTCGACGAGTAGGAGCCTCAGAATGTATATTTTCGACTTTTGTCGCTGCAAATGGACCAGAAACATTACCCTAAACTGTTTTGGTACTTGAAAACTTGTTTTAGATGGTGTAATGTTTATGCTAATCCATTTGCAATGGCAATTATCAAAATTACAATGTTTTTAAGTGTAATTTTTTGATTCTTGAAAGTGTTCATATTCATGTTCTTGAACTTATGAAGATTAGATGATCATAGGAATTGCTTGTAACCTTCTTGGTAGTTTAATTCATGATCATAATGTGTTATAATGGAGTCCATAACTCGTCCTCAAGTTATAGAAAACCAAAAGTCACACTTTTATTAAAGCCATTAAAAGAACACAACAGTTATAAAAATGAAGAGTCTTCATTTTCTTACTCAATTAACTCATAAGTTATAAGAAATGAATAGTTTTGAAAGTTTACAAAACATGCCCTCAAGTTTTGGAACAAGTAAAGTCTTGATTAAAACTTTAGTTCCAACCCTTAGAATTTTAAAAGTTAAAATTCAACCCTTATACTTTATAATATTATAACTTAATAATATATATATATATATATATATATATATATATAAGAGAAAGTCTTCTTACCGCTAGTACGCCTCATCCACGAAGCCGGTCTATAAGGGGGGTATAAGGTTGTTGCCTATAAAATGGCAACTTAATCGGTGTCCACTCTCACCAACCGCTTCCTTGATTGGTGGAGGGTTGTTAGCCGAACGGGTAGGACAAGGACTTATAAATTCTCATTAAAAGTATGATGTATATTATTAACCAAATGCTTTTATTAAATTCCCAATCTTAGTTACTTTAGGAAAAACTTGAATACGGTGCTAATCCATGAAATTACACTTTACACTTTCTTTAAGTCATTGGTGGAGCGTGTGTGGTTAACCGGCACACTAACTTGGACTTAACAAGGTAGGTAAAGGGTGTGTTAAGGTCTATCATAGTATCGGTAGAGCATGTGTGGTTTACGGGCACATCGATTGAGTGATAAACTTTAAGGGTACCAAGTGATTCGCATGGTCACTTCACACCTCGTTTTGTGATCCTCGGTATCTCAGTCACAAAACTTGGAGGGCACACTCGAGATTGAAACATGCCTTTGAAAAGTTCATTGAATCTCAAAAGAATCTAGGAATTTCTAAGAACCAATCAAAAACCTAATATTTAATATATTTTTTTTCATGCTGGAAATTGGTGAATCGTCATTCACCTACCTTTCAAATATGTTATAGCTTGGATTACGGCATACCTCTTCTAAGTTATAATATATTGTGATTGGATCCTAACCTTAATATTACATTTGGGTGTTCTATTAAGGTCTCTCTTAATATCTAAACTAATCTTGTCCTCTTCCTACAGATGTCTTCAAACAATGCTGCTTCTAGCTTTAATCCTAATGGCTCCTTTACCCTTATGAACTTGTGTGGGAAAGTCACTTTTGATGGATCCAACTTCAATGAATGGATCAGAAACATCAGGATGATCACCCGCTACGAGGACAAAGAATATGTCCTTGACAAGGAGCTTAAGGAGATTGATGAGACCACTACAACTCCCCAGGAGATCGCTGACTTCTGGGCACATGAAAGGGATACTACAAAAGTACCATGCATCATGTTGGCCACCATGATAGCGGAACTCCAAAAGTCCTATGAAGACTTCTTCCCCTTTGAAATGCAGCAAGATCTGATGGAAAGATACCATAAAATGGAAGACAAAAGAGGTATGAAATCATCTGCTCCATCATAACAACCATGATGAAGGACGGGGAATCCGTCACGAACCACATGCAGAAAATGCAAAGGTATGTTGATCGGTTGCTAAAGCTTAATGTAAACTTCCCTGAGGAGCTTGCAATAGATATCATTTTGCACTCCTTACCATCGTGCTATGATCAATTCCGCATGATATATCACATGAATAAGGAAGAGGTCACACTCATCAAACTTCAGGGACTTCTCAAGACCGCAGATACAAGTCTTAAGGGGAAGTCGGTTGTTAACACTCCTACTCCAAACTCCCCCCCGGTTTTGGCAATTGGGAAAGGTCGTGGGAAGAAGAGGAAGAGCTATGCGAAGGGTACCAAGGCTAGGACCCTTGATGGCTCTTCTTCAAGTGGAACTAAGAAAGGTTTCGTCACTCCTTCTTCTGACCCAAAAGAGGCTGAATGCTTCTATTGCCATGAAAAATCATGTTGGAAGCAGAACTGCCCAAAATACTAGCAAGATGTGAAGTATATGAAAGTTAAACCCAACCATGTAGGTATTTACACTATATTATCTAATAACTCACCCCATTCTAACTCTTGGGTCATTGATACCAGTTGTGGTATTCATATCTGTTCTGATTTGTAGGGACTAAGAAGAAGTAAGAATGTGGAGCACGGAAGAATAAACTTAATCATGGGGAATAGGAAAGCTCTACCTGTCACCAAAATTGGAGTTTATACTTTGTCGCTAAGTAGTGGGATTAGTTTAGATTTGAATAAATGTTGTTATTTGCCAGAAATGGCATGAAATATTATTTCCGTTCATGCCTTGTATAAACAAGGTTTTATCTTTTCATTTGATAATGAAGTTGGTTCGATTAATGCTTTCTTTAATAATGTTCTTTATTTTAAAGCATTACCTTGTGATGGCGTGTATGAAATTGTATCTGTGGTTGATAACTTAGGAAATAATGTATTGTGTATTGATTCTGTTAATAATAATAACTTGGATAAAGTATCATTATGACATTGTCGTCTTGCACATATAAGAAGTAAACGCATAGGCAAACTCCAATAGGATGGAGTCTTGGAGTCATTTGACCTAAAGTCAGATGATACTTGTGAATCATGCTTACATGGAAAAATGACAAAGTCACCCTTCACAGGTTCTTGTGAGAAGGGTGAAGGTTTGTTGGATCTCGTACACACGGATGTGTGTGGACCCTTCAAACATGCCAGAAGGAATGCTAATCGTTATTATTTGACTTTTACTGATGATTACAGTAGATATGGATATGTCTACGTAATCAAGCATAAGTCAGAGAATTTTGGAAGGTTTAAGGAATTTAAACAGGAAGTGGAGAATCAATTGGGCAAGAACATTAAGATGCTTCGATCCGATCGAGGTGGTGAATATCTTAGGTCAGAATTCCCTGACAATCTTAGGGAATGTGGGATTGTCTCACAATTGACACCTCCCAGGACACCGCAGTTGAATGGTGTGGCTAAGAGGCGTAATCGAACCTTGTTAGATATGTTTCGTTCCATGATGAGTCGAGCTTCGCTACCAATCTCATTTTGGGGGTATGCCTTAGAGACTGCCGCCCATATCCTTAATTTGGTCCCTACAAAGAAATTTGCCAAAACTCCTCATGAGATGTGGACTGGTAAAGTACCCAAACTAGACCACATCAAGATTTGGGGTTGCGAGGCTTTCGTGAGAGGCGATACTCATGATAAGCTCGAACCTCGAAGCGAGATGTGTATTTGCATCGGCTACCCACAACAATCCTTTGGTTACCTCTTCTATAGACCTAGTGAAAATGTGGTCTTTGTAGCTAAGAGGGCTTTCTTTCGAGAGAGATAGTTCATAAGCCAATAAAACAGTGGGAGGCAAGTTTACCTTGAAGAAATTCAAGAGTCAAGTGGTGAAGGAATTTCAAACCCTAGCACTCAACTTGAGGAGGAAACTCCTGTTGAGCCAATTGACAAGTTAGTACCTCTGAGGCGTTCCACAAGGGTTATGAATGCACCTGAGCATTATTATGCATTCGATATTACTGCGGAAGGTGAAACACTTATCAGTGTTGAGACACTGATAGGTCTGGATGAACCTAACAGTTATGCGGAAGCCATGGCAGGCCCTGAGTCAGCCAAGTAGAAAGAGGCAATGGACAGCGAGATACAGTCCATGTATGAAAATCAAGTTTGGAACTTGGTTGAGAATGTACCAGGTCGTAAGACTGTAGGGTGCAAATGGATCTTCAAGAAGAAGACCGACATGGATGGTAATGTACACACTTATAAGGAACGACTGGTTGCAAAGGGTTTCTCACAATCTCCGTGAGTTGATTACGATGAGACCTTTTCTCCAGTGGCCAAGATTAAGTCTGTTAGCCATAGCTGCATTTCATGACTATGAAATATGGCAAATGGATGTCAAAACTGCTTTCCTTAATGGAAAGTTGGCTGAGGATGTTTTCATGAGTCAGCCAGAGGGTTTTGTCAACACAGAGTACTCTAATAGAGTGTGTAAGCTTGAGAAATCCATTTATTGATTAAAGCAAGCACCTCGCAGATGGAATCTTTGCTTTGATGAGAAAGTCAAAGAATTTGGCTTTTCCAGGAGTGAAGAAGAATCTTGTGTATATGTCAAGGCTAGTGGGAGTATAGTTAGCTTTTTGGTATTGTATGTGGATGACATACTACTCATAGGAAATGATATCCCAACTCTGGAGGAAGTTATGTCCTGGCTTGGGAAGTGTTTCTCTATGAAGGACTTACGAGAAGCTGCCTATATTCTAGGATAAGGATCTTGATAGACCGAAGTAAAAGACTAATTGGACTTAGTCAGAGTATCTACTTGGATAAAGTGATGAAGAGATTCAGCATGCAGGACTCCATGAAAGGAGAGTTACCCGTCCAGAGTAATGCTAGATTGAGGAAGACACAAAGCCCTAGTACTGAGGCCGAGATAGCAGAAATGAGTCGAATACCTTATGCTTTGGTTGTAGGATCGATCATGTATGCTATAACGTGTACTTGACCTGATGTAGCCTTTGCCTTGAGCATGGTTAGCAGGTATCAGGGGAACCCTGACCAGACACATTGGACTGCGCCAAAGAATATCCTCAAGTACCTACGGAGGACTAAGGACTGGGTCTTTACCCTCGGTGGGAGTGATGAATTGATAGTTGTAGGGTATAGTGATGCTAGCTTTCAGACTGATAGGGATAATTTCCGCTCTCAGTCAGGCTGGGTCTTTACCTTAAACAGAGGAGCAATTTCTAGGAAGAGTTCCAAGCAAGAGATAGTGGCTGATTCAACTTGCGAATCAGTGTATATTTAAGCTAGCGAGGCAGGAAAGGAGACTATATGGATGCAGAACTTCATTTGAGACCTTGGAGTTGTACCAGCTATTAAGGAGCCAATGGAAATTTTATGTGATAGTGAAAGTGCAGTTGCCTTAGCCAAGGAACCAAGGGATCATAGGAGATCCAGACACATCGACAAAAAATAACATTTCATCAGACATCGAATAGAAGTAGGACTCCTCGTGGCAAAGAGGATATCATCGGATGAGAATCCAACAGATCCCCTCACAAAGGGACCAACTCGGGTTAAGCATCTCCAGCATGCTCGGAGCATAGGGATGAAGGATGATATTAGATTTAGTAGTTAGATAACCTCGAAATTTATAAAGTGTAATTGACATTAGATGATGAATAAAATGTGTTTTATTTATGAGTAAAGTGTTGCTATCTCTTGTCGATCGTTTACTAAATTTCATTTCCATGTTTTGACTTCCAGAATAATTATGTTTGGTATATCATATTATTCAAACCTCCACAGTCGGTCATATGTCGGAAGTAGGTATGAATCAAGACTGTCATGATTGGTTGCAGACGTCTTAGGTGTTGGACATGGCTACAACAATCATGAGTGCTCATAAGTTATGAGCATTGGACTCAACCCACACTCATTGGAATCACTTCATTGAATTTATCTCGAGTGACCGTGAGATGGTAATATCATATAAGTCTTCAAACCTAGAGATATAAATTGTTACTTATGAGTTGGTTACGCATTGATTGTACATAAACGCATTAGTAACTCGATGTCATAAAACGTGCTTTTGTGTATAATTCAATGAGTTGTAGAACAAACATATGAGTCGAAGTTTATCTGTTGCTTCTTGGATTAGAAGCTGATATCTAGGACCCTTGATGATTTTGTTTTGACCTATGTACCAGGACCAGTCAGAACTAAGTTGATGTGTTCAATTAAGTTGTTTGTCAAACAAATCGGAAATCGGGAAACAAACTGCTGGACAATAAGTAAGACATTGTTCCATGTATTTGTCCGGCTGATATCTAGAACAGAGGATTATATGATGACTAATATTAAATGGCGTATCATCATCTTCTCAGTTCCGAGAGACCTTGAAAGAGCTATGATTGTCGTTCGGCTCCTGAAGTATTACAGTTATAGTTATTAAACTTATCCACGTGGGAGACTTTTCGATAAGGTGTCTAAGTCCATAACTATTTTCGGTATGTACTTGACCCGACCCGGCATGGTCCATTTAGGTTGCATGGCACCATGCAATTGGATAAACCAAATGAGAGAAATAAAACTTGTGGTTTATTAATATATTATAAGTTCTAATATATTAATAATTATATTTAATTAGTTTGATCAAGAATTAATTTATAATTAATTAAGTGATCAAAAGATAACTAATTAAATATATGGGTTGATTATGTAAATCATCCATAACTTGTATAGTGGGCTAAGAGGCTCCATGGATTATTATGTTGGGTTAAACCCATAGGATGCTCCATGGGAGTTACAAACTCATGGGTCATGGAAATAAAGAGTCATGACACATTAGGGTTTACATGGTGTAACCCTAGATGTGTCAACACTATATAAAGAACATATTCTCCACCAAAATCGGCTACACAAAAGAAACAAGAGTGCTAGGCCGATTTTAGAAGTGTGTATTCTCTCTAAAGTCATTCCAAAACCATTTGGTGTTGTGTGAAGCAATTGAGGCATCACACTTGGGGTGCTAGGCTCACAAGGTTTCAAGGATCATAAGCAACAACAAGGTAAGTTGTTGTATCTTTCATTCAAGTTAAAAATTGTTCCCCATGTATGCTAGACAGGAATATAATGTTGGAATTAAACTTTGCATGATAATTAGACAAACATAGATCCAAGGTTATTAGGGTTGCATGTACACTTAGGAAGTGTTAGAATGCTCAAAACCCATCAGTTCCACGATTGGATCGTGGAAGTGAAAATCGTACCTCACTTCCTTCACCTCCTCCAATAATTTTCACTAACCTACAAGTTCAAAGACTTGAAAGTTTCAAGGTTACTCAATCCCAACTTTCAATGAAACATGAAGATGGAAGGCATGTGTGTACTCACGTCTTGGAGATGAAGTCACGTATTGACAGGATAAGAGTATTGGGTGACGTTGTCTCGAGCAAGTTGGCTGTTGACTGGGTTCCTTAATCACTTGCTGAATCATATAGTGAGTTCATTAAGGACTACTATGTGACAGATCACGACATGACCCTTATTGATCTTACCTATTTGCTTGTTGTTGCCGAATCATCAATGATTTGGCACACTGGAAAAGCCAATTTGATTGGAAGATCTACTCCCCAAACTTCCATGGACATTGAACATGTAAACACATGAAGTCCAAAAAAGATTTCATTTTCCAAGGGATAGAGAAAGGCTAAGTCTGATATTGTCCCATGTACCATTCCCATAGAGTGTATATCTTTCTATTGTTAAGAAAAGGGGCATTGGTTGTGAAGCTGCCCTGACTACCTGAAAGATCTGATGTGACAACCCGAAACTTCTAACCCATTTAATTGATCTAGCACTAAAACTTGTGTTCATTGTCATTTATTAAATCTTGTGGTTTCATACGGGTGCTCTAGACTTAGTATAATCTAGATATGAGTCTTAGGAAGGGTTGGAGAGTGTTTAGTATCACAATATCGGGCCAAGCTCACTAAATAAGGTGTGTGCGGCCACACACCTGTGTGTACGGCCACACACCCAACCGCAAACACCCTCAACCTCACACCCAATTCAATTTATGGAGGGATACCCCTTCATTCATTCATTTAGATGTTCTCTTCCCTCTCTCTACTTTCTCTCTCTAAATCATCAACCAAGAACACTTGGAAGGCTTCATAATCGTGATCTACTCCATCTTCAAGCTAAGTATAGTGGTAAACACTTGGATCCCAAGCTTAAAACTCATTATGTTCATCATATTCATCATCCCATAAAGGTGTACGGCCGCACACCTTCATATGGGGGCAGCACACATTCAAAACTCCCAAGTATGAAGAGCATACACTTCAAAAATCAACATCTGGACTCAAATGAGGAGTGTACGGCCGCACACTCCTGTGTACGTTTCTGGTGAATCCAAATATTCGAAAATACAACTAAGTTAGTAGATGATAGACATTCGAATGTAGAATAACTAAGAGTTTAGAATACTTAACTAATGCTACGAGTATGGTAATCATTAGTACTTCGAAATTAAACTTAAGAACCAACCTCAACACATAGGAAAATATGGGATTTTCCTGAAGTAACATAACAATTAGTAACGAAATTAGAAACGAATACAGTAACAAACGAATAACTAAACTATTAGGAAAATATGGGATTTTCCTGGAATAACATAACAAACCGTTTTCGAATTTGTAACAAATGATAACTAAACTGTTTTTATAAGAAAATATGGGATTTTCTTGAACAACAACTTTTTCGGAAAGCAAAGGAAACTCGTTCTTTTCAAAACTAAACCGCTTATGAATTCACCAGCTTTATACTGATTTTTCAAACCGCTTGTATTCTCAGGTCAGCGTTAGACAGGTACACCACCACCTTTTGGAGAAGACGGAGCGTTTCGAAGACTCGTCTTTACTTTTGTTCATATGATATATGTATAACACTTGTATAACTTTTCTTTCAAACAGATGTAAACAAAATTATGTAATGTAATGTTTTGTGTTTACTGTTTTACTATGTGCATTGGATTTGATACTCAACGTGGAGTCAACCCTGTAAATGTTTCCGCCTTTGGTTTTCGGGGTGTGACACCTAAGTAACTATGATTGGGTATTAATAAATGGTTTAGTTACTTAGTATTTATTATTAATACTTTTAATGAATGGAGAATTCTAGTCCTTGTCCTACCCGTTCGGCTAACGACCCTCCACCAGTCAAGGAAGCGGTGGATGAGAGTGGACACCCATTAAACTGCCATTTTATAGGAAGTAACCTTATACCCCCCTTATAGACTGGCTTCGTGAATGAGGCCTACTAACGGTAAGACTGACTTTACTCTTATACATACATATATATATATATATATATATATATATATATATATTATTAACTTATAATATTATAAAGTATAAGGGTTGAATTTTTACTTTTAAAATTCTAAGGGCTAACTTGGTATTAAAGTATTCATAAGTGAAAACTTTTCAAATTCCAAAACTTGAGGGAAAGTTTTGAAACTATTCAAAAACTAATTAATTTGCATAACCAATGTGTTTAAAGTAGTTTTAATCCAAAAACTCTTCAAGTTCCATAACATAAGGACAAGTTATGGAAGACTTTAAACTAATAAAAGAATTAATTTTCTTTATTTTATAACTTATGGAATTAATTAAAGTTACACATTTTATTACTTAATGAAGTGACTCTTGAACTTCCGTAACTTGAGGACAAGTTATGGAGTCATAAAACCATTCAATGAGACAAGACTCTTCATTTTGTAACCTTTGCCAACTTTTATGAGTTTTATGAAACTTAAATGTGACTTTTCATATAACTTGAGGACAAGTTACAAAAACACATTTTAGAATCAACTCTTAGATTAATTTGGATTGAAAACAACAATATCACATAACTTCCTATTAATCTAAGCAACTCATAAGAACAAGATAATTCAAATCAAACTTTTTCATGTAACTAGTCTAAACATTAAACCAATACAAAACATGAATCTATTGTCAATTATCTTTGAAATTGGATTAGCATGAACATTACCACATCAAAAACAAGTTTATAAGTTCAAAAACAGCTTAGGGTAATGTTTCTAGTCCATTTCTAGCCAAATGAACTCGAAAATATGCTGTATGGGGCTCCTACTCGTCGAGTGAGCCTACTCGACGAGTAGGATGATTTTACTCATGGACTCGGCGAGTTATCGGTGGACTCAGCGAGTCTAGTGCCCAGAAAGCCAGAAAATCAATTTTTTCAGCATTTTTCAGCAATTTGCATCAAGTATAATTCATAACAAGCCTAGTCTCTGATACCACTGTTGGGTTTTGAGCATTCTAACACTCCTAAGTGTACATGCAACCCTAATTACCTTGGATCTATGTTTTCTCTATTATACATGCAATTATGAACATCTAAGGTATTATCCTAATCTAGCATACAAAATAATGAATATAACAAGATAGAATACATACCTCTTTGATGTAGAATGTCTTAATGAAGCTTGAGTTCCTAGTGCCTCAAGTGTGACACCTCAAATGGTTCACACAACACCAAATGCACTTGGAATAACTTGATAGAAACTTGAACACTCCTAAAATCGGCTAGCCCTTTCTTATTATTCATAGTGGCCAATTTTTCCCAAAGAATATGATCTTATATAGTTGTTACAATTAGGGTAAACCCTAATTGTCATGACCTTCCATTTCCTTGGATCCATGGGTTCAAATACACCATGGAGCATCCATTGACCATCCTATGGGCTTTAGCCCAACTTGATTACCATGGAGCATTAGCCCACTATACAAGTATGGATGATTTACACGATCAACCCATATATTTAATTAGTCTTCTTTTGATCACTTAATTAATTCTAGATTAATTCTTGATCAATACTAATTAAATAATCCCAAAACCAAGAACGGCGAAAACGTTCTGGGGCGGAGGACGTCATGTACAGTATCACAACAATGAAAAGTAGTAAACAAACAACAACATCATCCATTGCATTAATAATATAATTATTATACAAGTGTTCTGTCAAATTTTGATAAACACTAAAGCATAAATCAAAATGAAAGATGAGTCTTGAACAAGCTCCATCTTCCCTTTTCCTTACATCGGTACCTGTCTATGATGACCTGAGGATACAAGTAATTTTGAAAGCGAGTATCAGCTTTGAAGCTGGTGAGATCATAAGTATTTTAGTGTCTCAATTTGTATGTAAGAATTTGTAAGTTTATGAAGTGTAAGTATGGAAAATGTAAATGAACTGTAAGTATAAAAATGTTTGTAAATGAACTCTAAGTATGAAAATGTTTGTAAATGAACTGTAAACGTTTAAAAAAACCCTAGAAATCCCTATGATTCCTACTATTAAACAAGTGTGTCTTCTACCAAGTCCTAACTGTTCTAAATGTAGTCTTCTACCAAGACTTAACTGTTCTAACTGATCGTTTCTTGTAAAAGGGTGTAATTTTCCCAAGTGTAACTATCATTATCAAATTATAGTTTTTACATTAAATGGTTAAGTGAAATGATCACTAAATATAAGAAAAGGGAAAATAAATCTAGTACTGTAGTGTTGTATTATAGGAACTACTTCTGTACTAACTACCTTAAACCGGATTTATATTAAGCTATCATGTGATTAATTGTACCATACTATTGACTGGTAGCAACGACATAAGAATGGTCGTAATAACGGAATGATGTTTGTGTTGGGTTTTGAGCATTCTAACACTCCTAAGTGTACATGCAACCCTAAATACCTTGGATCTATATTTTCTCTATTATACATGCAAATAAGAACTTCCAAGGTATTATCCTAATCTAGCATACAAAACAATGAGTGTAACAAGATAGAATACATACCTTTTCGATGTAGAAAGTCTTCATGAAGCTTGAGTGCCTAGTGCCCCAAGTGTGACACCTCAAATGGTTCACACAACACCAAATACTCTTGGAATAACTTGAGAGAATTCTACACTCATGAAAATCGGCTAGCCCTTTCTTACTCTCACTAGTGGCCGATTTTGGTCAAGAATAAGATGCTTATATAGTTAGGGTTACACCATGTAAACCCTAATTGACATGGCCTTTCATTTCCATGATCCATGGGTACAAATACACCATGGAGCATCCATGGACCATCCTATGGGTTTTAGCCCAACTTGATTATCCATGGAGCATTAGCCCACTATACAAGTATGGATGATTTACACAATCAACCCATATATTTAATTAGTCTTCTTTTGATCACTTAATTAATCCTAGATTAATTCTTGATCAATACTAATTAAATAATCTTATTATTCTTATTATTAATATACTAGAACTTATAATATATTAATAACCATAAGTGTCTTATTTCTCTCATTATAGTCTATCCAAGTGCATGATGCCATGCAACCCAAATGGACCATGCCGGGTCGGGTCAAGTCTTACCAATTATAGTTATGGACTTAGACATTAATCCAACAGTCTCCCACTTGGATAAATCTAAAACTATTATTGCGTATGACTTTAGGAACCAACTGGCAATCATAGCTCTCAAAAGCTTCTGTCGAACTCTGACCTTGTAGATGATCTCTGACCTTTATCAATGACTTGTCCATTAGATAAGGGATCATATATTCCTCCATTCTAGATATCATATGGACTGGTACATGGATTATAATCATTCTCTCTGTCCATTTGTTGTTTCCCGATTTCCGATTTATGACGACTGACTAATTGAACAAATCAAATCAGTCCTGGCCCGGCCGAGCACTTCCATTTGTTATCATCAAATCATCGAGGGGCCCACAGATATCGCTTTTATCCCGAAGGTAAAATGAATGGATAAACATCGACTCATATGGCTTGTTCTACTACTTGTTGAATCATACACAAAGGCACGTTTTATAGCACCGAGTTACCAAATGCGTTTTCGTGCAATCAATGTACAACCAACTCATAGTAACAACTCATATCTCTAGGTTTGAAGAATATAAGATATTATCGTCTCATGATCACTCATGATAAAATCCATGAAGTGATTCCAATGAGCGCGGGTTGAATCCAATAATCAGAACTTATGAGCACTCATGAGTGTTGTAGCCCTTTGTCCAACACCTTAGACCTCTACAAGCCATCCCATGATAGTCTTAATTCATATCTACTTCCAACATATGACCGACTGTGGATGGTTTGAATAACTTAGTCATTCCAGAAGAATAACCCAGTTTATTCAGGAAGTCAAAACGTGCAAAGTGAAACACAATAATAATTGAATCCAATATGGTATCAAAACCTATGAACATAAATAAAACACCTTTTATTTATCACCATATGATTACACATTATTCATTGTATACTGTTTCAGCTATCAACTTTATTCTTGAATTTAAAACAATAGTTGTCCCATGCTCCAAGCATGTACACTATGTTTTCTAAACACTAGTCATGCCATACACCAAGTATGCATACTATGTTTGTCTATGATCTTTACTTTGTGAACTAGATCAATTGAACATGACTTCAATGATTCTCTTTTCACACTCCCAAATCCTTACTGCAAATGCAAGAATTCCAAATTCATGCCATTTACTGAAATCTGTTAGATTCTAAACTTATATGCATTTATCCTCTTGTAATGATTATGCACAAATTCACAAAGACTTGGCAAAAATCATTGCAGAGTATTCCAAAGGAGATCAGCTCCTTGGAAACACGCTTCTTGCATTAAGTTTCCTTAATCTTACACAAATTGAAAAATTTCTAACTTTGAAACATTTCCAGATTCCATTTTGACTATCACTTCTGAACAAGAGTTGCCTCCTTCCAGATTATGTCAATATGGTCCTTCCAGAATTATCACTATACTTCCAACTGTCCTTGAGCACCCAATATTTGGTAAACCTTAGATTGTCCTCGACAATTATTTAATCCTTTTAGTCATATCCAGTTCTAAACCTTTTCCCTTCTTAATGCCCCAGGCATTTGGAAAATTTTAGAAAGGATGAATATAGCACATGTAATTGATCCTATATCCGAAGCATATGGGACACGATTCATGATGTCTCACATAAAGACTAAACCAGTCTTTTGCTATAACATTTCCATTTCTATTTGCCAAGTTCTCATAATTCAAATTATGAAAAGGGATGCCGTAATCATAATCGAATTTAAGAACGCAAATAATGGACCGATATACAGAATTTCCTTATGTTGAGCCATTCCAACATGAAATTCATATATATATCCTTGACTAAATGATTAAAACCTCATAATCTAAGCTTATAGATTTGAGATGAAGTATAGTTTCCTCTCCCTTAATTATAGCAAAACAACTTTTACAAATTGAAACCTTTTGTTTTCTATAATTAACATTGCTAACTTGCAATACTTATCATAATTATCATGCTCCCACTAACATGATGATTATTATCATAACACTTATGCTCCCACTAGCTTTGACATGTACTCAGAAATCAGCTGGACTTGTAGAAATCAATACTTCATTGACTTTCTTACCAAAGTTTAGATTTCTGATACTAGATTGTTTTGATAAAACTTTATCAAAATCATACACCTTCCCTTAGATAGCACACTTGTGTGTCTAAACAATTATGAAGAGGGATGCCGTAATCATAATGGTTAGACCTTTTTGCCACTTCTCACAAGTCCAGGTTAGTGTGCCGGTAAACCACACACGCTCCACTAACGACTTTGAGAACTAAAATATCACAATTGCTATCTAGATAAAATCTACTTAGTGAAAGAGTTTCCTCACCATCATTTTCATGAATCGGAGAGAAACCTTATGACACTTAGATTTAATGGTGTATGTGTTCTTATCCATGTGAATTGTCAAAACCTTAGTCACAGGACAAGGGTAATGACAAATCCAAACTCATATGGATTGAACTCAATCTTAACTTCTTGCCGCCTGGCAGCTTCAAGGCCTGCCATTGCTTCCAAGTTGTTAAGCAACCAATTGAGAACTCTACGAACTCATATGCAAAGCCAACTTTAACTGGAATGGGCACAGATATGTCAACACGATAGGTTATAAACCTCAAGTCGTGTGCTAGTGAAGAACTTCAGGTTCTATTCTTGATTAGTTCTTGAGACTTTCAAGACCTTTAAGACTCCCACTGTCCTCTTGACATATAAGACTCCCTTGTCAAACATCCAAGAGATAGTGCAGATTCTAATCAAGACAAACACTTCACACAATTGGCCTAAGTTGGTCTTTATTTTATCCAAAACATCACAACTTACCAATTTCAAATGTACAAGAGTAGAAAACTTTTAGTCTTACATTTGACAAGTGTTTTAAACCTTCTTTGAGACATGTCACTCAAGTTACGATCTTGGAGTATGACTCTAAGATTTGTATTGGAACGAAGTATGACTCATCTTCTTGATTTAACCACTTCAACAATTCAAGATCCCTCTTCTTAGTCATAAGAATGCACTAAGATTTCCTTAGAGAACCAATTGTGATATGGTTTCTTAATCATTAAGATGATCACATAACTGATACTAAAGTACTCTCCCATCTTTTTAGATTTGAGAAACTTTTATCCTTGTGCCTAATTTGATTCTTCTTATTCGCTCTGCCTTACATTGGAACCTTTTCCAATGTCTCAGAGTTCCACTTAAGCTTGTAAGTATAATCATATTTACTGAGCTTTAGTAAACTATGACGAATAGTCTTATCAATCTTTTGTGGCGGACTTAATCAGTGCACATGACTATGTACTCGATCCCTTAGTCCATTACTTGACTCACACATCCATGTGAATAAGTAATTAGTCTTAATTTTCCAATACTTGAAAGTTCTCATTCATCATGCTATACAACTTGCATGATTCCAAGTTCCGGTCCAATTGAGACTTGGGTGATGAGAATCTTTCCTTATTTGGTAAATTTAGACATTCCCACAAATGAAAAAATCAATTTCATATATCCACTCTTGCTATGAATGGAATCTTATAAGCAACAATTTTTCCTCAAATGCCATTGTAAGGATATTTTAAAATAAATAAAATCAAAAAAAAATTCTTTTATTTTAAAACCTTTGCGGAAAAACTTATCCTTACAATCCATATGAAAACTTGTTGTTATCTATTCCTAAGCAATATCTCATAACTCCTAAGAAGTAGCTCAAGAATCCAATCTTCAAACCATGCGATAGAAATCCATCTACGCGATCAGATTCAGCATATTCTTTCTTTAAGTTTCTTCACTTTTCTTTGATTCTTAAAACATCACCATGTGACCCAGTCACATCATGTATCAAGAATCTCAGAATAGAAACTTAATAGAGTTAGATAGTGGACTTTACCTGAAGTAGAGTCAAACTTATTGACTTTAACATCCTTAGGTAAATTTTGGCAGCTTCGCAACCAATGCCCCTTTCTTTGGCAATATAAACATATGGACCCTTTGATAATGGTACACGGGACGATCACGGACTTAGATTTTCCTCTTTACCATTTGGTCATCCGAGTTGACTATGGCCGATCCCTTTCCATTGGGAATAGAATGCTTTTCTGGATTTACTGTGTCGCTATTGTCAATGTCCATCAAGTTTTAAGGAAGTTGATCTTAACAAATAGATAAGATCACTAAGGGTCTTGTCATAGTCTGTTTCATAGGTGTTCCAAAAGAACTCACTATGTGACTTAGAAAGTAGTTGAACTACCAACTTTCTCAAGACTTTGACACCCAACTCTCCCGGCTTGTCAATATGTGACTACATCTCCAAGATGTGATCACACCTAGACCTTGCCTTGCCAATAGGGCTTGAGTGACCTTGAACCTGTGGGTTACGGAGAATAATTAGAGGAGGTGAAAAAAGTATGATTTCCATGGGACATCATCTTCATTTAGGAAAGCTTGTTTCAAGAGATTTGGGAAGATCATAAATGTCTAAACCAGACATCTTTGGGGAGACATTCAAGATAGTTGATCTTAAGTCCTTAATACGACACCCAATATGAAATATTAAGGCTAGGACCCAACAAACTATTTTATAACTTAGAAGAGGTATGCCGTAATCCAAGCTATAAAATATTTGAAGGTAGGTGAATGACATTTCACCAATTTCCACCAAGATAAACGAAATGTATTATTAGGTTTTAATAGATTTTGAAACTCCTAGATCTTTGAGATTCATTGAACTATTCAAAGGCACGTTTCAATCTCGAGTGTGCCCTTCAGGTTTTGTGACTGGGATGTCGAGGATCACAAAACAAGGTGTGAAGTAACCATGCAAATTACTTGGTACCCTTAAGTGTTTACCCCTTAATCGATGTGCCGGTTAACCACACACGCTCCATCGATACTATGATAAACATTAAGTTACCCTTTGCCTACCTTGTTAAATACGCGTTAGTGTGCCGGTTAACCACACATGCTCCACTAACCGACTTAAACAAAGTGCAAAGTGTATTTTCATGGATTAGCACCTTATTCACATTTTCCTAAGTAACTAAGATTGGGTATTATTAAGAGTTTAGTTACTTAGTATTTGTCATTAATACTTTTAATGAAGGGAGAATTATAGTCTTGTCAAACCCGTTCGGCTAACGACCCTCCACCGGTCAAGCAAGCAGTGGGTGAGAGTGGACACCCATTAAGTTGCCATTTTATAGGCAACAACCTTATACCCACCTTATAGACCGGCTTCGTGAATGAGGCGTACTAGCGGTAAGACTGACTTTACTCTTATACATATATATATATATATATATATATATATATATATATATATATATATATATATATATTATTAACTTATAATATTATAAAGTATAAGGGTTGAATTTTAACTTTTAAAATTCTAAGGGCTAACTTGGAATTGAAGTATTCATAAGTGAAAACTTTACAAAGTCCAAAACTTGAGGGCAAGTTTTGAAACTATTCAAAACTAATTAATTCCATAACTTATGTGTTTAAAGTAGTTTTAATCCAAAAAATCTTCAAGTTCCATAACTTGAGGACAAGTTATGGAAGACTTTGAACTAATAAAAGAATTAACTTTTCTTTATTTTATAACTTATGAAATTAATTAAGGTTACACTTTATTTATTTATTTATTAATGAAGTGACTCTTGAACCTCCATAACTTAAGGACAAGACTCTTCATCTTTTGTAACCATTGTCAACTTTTATGAGTTTTATGAAACTTAAATGTGACTTTTCATATAACTTGAGGACAACTTACAAAAACACATTTTAGAATCAACTCTTAGATTAATTTGGATTGAAAACACATAATCAATTAACTTTTCTATTAATCTAAGCAACTCATAAGAACAAGATAATTCAAATCAAACTTTTTCATGTAATTAGCCTAATCACTAAACTAATTAAAAACATAAATGTTCCTAGTCCATTTCTAGCCAAAATCCTCGAAAATATGCTGTCTGGGGCTCCTACTCGGCGAGTGCATGAACCTACCACTGTTGGGTTTTGAGCATTCTAACACTCCTAAGTGTACATGCAACCCTAAATACCTTGGATCTATGTTTTCTGTATTATACATGCAAATAAGAACTTCCAAGGTATTATCCTAATCTAGCATACAAAACATGAGTGTAACAAGATAGAATACATACCTTTTTGATGTAGAAAGTCTTCATGAAGCTTGAGTGCCTAGTGCCCCAAGTGTGACACCTCAAATGGTTCACACAACACCAAATACTCTTGGAATAACTTGAGAGAATTCTACACTCATGAAAATCGGCTAGCCCTTTCTTACTCTCACTAGTGGCCGATTTTGGTCAAGAATAAGATGCTTATATAGTTAGGGTTACACCAAATACCCTAATTGACATGGCCTTTCATTTCCATGATCCATGGGTACAAATACACCATGGAGCATCCATGGACCATCCTATGGGTTTTAGCCCAACTTGATTATCCATGGAGCATTAGCCCACTATACAAGTATGGATGATTTACACAATCAACCCATATATTTAATTAGTCTTCTTTTGATCACTTAATTAATCCTAGATTAATTCTTGATCAATACTAATTAAATAATCTTATTATTCTTATTATTAATATACTAGAACTTATAATATATTAATAAGCATAAGTGTCTTATTTCTCTCATTATAGTCTATCCAAGTGCATGATGCCATGCAACCCAAATGGACCATGCCGGGTCGGGTCAAGTCTTACCAATTATAGTTATGGACTTAGACATTAATCCAACAGTTTGGCACCCGCAGACCTGTAGGTCCCGCTGTAGCTAGCAGCAAGGTGTAGGATAGTCAATCCAGTATAGATCTATACGCAAACTCATGCTCTCCCTTCAAGAGATTTTGGCTACAACTCGGGCCATGACATTTAAGGCATGCTCCGATACAGTGGATCACAATTTTATGAACGTATTAATCTAAGTGTAATGTACGAAAATGTTCGACGTGTGCTAGCTGTTATGTGTGTTCTCTCTCTCTATCTAGCAAGTATAGTAATGAAATGTTCTAGCTGTAATGTATGTGCTCTCTATCTAGCAAGTATAGACTCATGAATGAACTGACTCATTTTATGACATCGCGTTCTAGTAATAGTTCTAGTATCTTCCTAAACTACCCATATGGTAGCTTACTAGTAATCTAACTGGGACGTATGAACATGGATGTATACCCTTGCTACCCAAGGGCATGGGATGAACTGGAAGGACCTTTTATGACTATATATGTACACATGATATATAACTAATATTTAAACGACCTTCGGACGAGTACCCGAAATCCCACCAGACCACATCTCAAGCGCGAAAAGGAAATAGGGTGGATAGCCTTCCTAAGACTTTTAAACATTTCTTATATAACTATACATATAGAGGCATGCAATTTATAATATAAAAGCATAAATAAGTTTTGTAAAACATTTGAACATAATTATTATTGTCAGAAAAGATCGACTTGATGTCAACCAATAAAATAGTTTGAAGGCATAGGTTTGATAAAACAGTTTAAGTATAAGGAAACATTTGTTTGGAACACAATTGTAAATAAGTTTGAAATGTGATATACAGAGTAAAATGTACAGTGTAATAAGGATTTTAACACATATAAAATGTTTATAAAAATCATTTGAAGGAAACTGTTTAGTAAAACGGCTAATGTGTAGTAAATCATTTGAATGCTGCATATTAATCACATGTGATTGATATAATAACTAGGGTAATTCTACTTATTAATCGCATGTGACTGATATAATAACTAGCATAATTCTACTTATATCCCCCATAGAACTTTTAAAACAGTTTAAAACATTGATTAAGGGGTATGAACTCACCTGCAGTAAGTGACTGGAATTGAACGGACTGTTATCGTAAGGAAGTATCGGGCAAGTGCTTGGTGTCAAGTGAAGACTTTAGACACACACAATTATCCTAATTACATATGAAGACATATGTATATAAATAATTAGTGATTAAAACACTAATTATACAAGTATAAACATTTTAACGTGAGGAAAACACTTTTGGTCTAGTGCTAGGAGGCTAATGGGTTGCAACAAAGAAGTGCAAGGCCTCTAATGGGAGTTTAAGGTCTAATGACCATATTTTTTGGAGTTTACGGCCCAGGGGAGTAAACTCTTGGCCGTAAACTCTCCTTAGGGTCACTAAATGAAGCTTAGAATTACTACAACTCTAGTGGTGAATTGTTTCAAATATAAATCAAGTGTTTGGGCTTCCTATTAACTCCTTTAAGGAGTTTACGGCCCTGGGACCATATTCCCTTGGAGTTTATGGCTGTAAATTCCCTTTGGAGGGTGTTTATGGTGTTTTCAAGTCTTTAACTTTTCAAGGTTATGATCTATGTTGGGTTCTAGGCATAAGGAAGGAGTTAGGGTGTCATTTGACCCCTTTATAGGGGTTTACGGCCCAAGAACATGTCTTGGCCGTAAAATCCTCAATACTTGTGATTCCTTATGTTTTCTAGGTTTTAAAAACTGTAGGTTACATGTCTAAAATCAAGTCTAAGCCTTAGGTGCCTTAAAAGCAACATTTGAGCATTCTTTTTGGAGTTTACGGCCTAATATATTCTTGGGACGTGAACTCCCAAACTTGGGTGATTCTTGGTTGATTTCATGTCCCTAATACACTCCTATACAAGTCCAAGGCAGTAGTATATCACGGGGGACAATCTAGGCTTGATTTCGGGAGTATACCGCCCAAGAACACCTTGGGGAGTAAACTCCAAAATCGAATGATTTAGCTATGTAATCTATGTTATGAACACATTTAAAGCTTTCTAGCACTACTAGAAAGAGTTACTCATAGTTTGGGATAAAAACCCGAAGATCCGTGAGAGAGAATTTTGGCTTTTCTCTAATTGGAAATGTAACTAATGAACTATTTGGTTCATAATTCTATTTATAGTCCTGAGATATTTTTGGCAGAAAATATTTTTATTCTTGAAACGAATTCCAATGTTCTAGAGTATTGGAATAACATTGTTGCACAAAACCCTAGTGCATACACTCTCCTAATATCTCCTTAAGTGTAAAATCCTGAAAACTGCCAAACTTATACTCGAAATCTGAGTTTTCACTGTAACTGTTCTACTTCTATTGGCTTCAAATGGTTTGTTCAGAATGGAAATTTCGGGTTGTCACAATGTGAGATTCATACCCCTCTCTTTTCGGTTTTCATGAGTTTTATGGGGGAGAATACAAGTAAAATGTATAGATCTATGTGTATGTGTATGCTATGTATGATTTTATGCATGTATGTGTGATTTTATGTGTTTTTGTGTTGAATATGTAAACAAAAGGGGAAGAAATCTCGAGATCTATGACATAAGAAGGAAATCAAACATGATCTAAGTTATTTTACACTAAACTAGTCAAGAATAATAACTTATAAGATTGTGATAAACATATTTCAGCACAAAACTCATTTTTGGGATTAAATTGTCAAATATACAAAAGTTGGGTTAAAATTTGCTAAATCACGTTTTCTTAAAGATCTAAAGGGTCAAAACAATTACACTAATTGTTTTTCTGAACATTATGATCTTCAAAGGACTTAAAATGTAAATATTAGCTTAATGGGCGAAATTTTGGTATTTTCGGCCCAATAAGCCCAAAGTTCCAAAAATATGACATTTAAAAGGGCTGAAGTGGTAAACTCTCCAAAACAGGGGATAAAAAGTGTAACAAAACTATTTCAAGGGTTATAGATGGATTTCATTTCCAAAACGGATCGAAAATGTAATGTTTTTGGATTTTGGGCTAAAAGTGTAAAAATTGCAAAACGTTGGGCTTTAACTGGAAAATACTATTAAGTGAGCGATAACGGGCGACGCCTCTAAGGATCATTCGTAAACTGTAGTTATATCTAGTCATTATTAATGCATGGCTATAATAACTCACAAACCTTAATTAATCCAACACCAGCAGAGTAATCAAAAATCATTCATTGCGGCGGTGTCACTATTTAAGAAATAACTGTATTTTATGTTTTTGGAAAACATTGGGTTTTCCAGGGAAGTTCAACATTGTTCACTTGTACTGTTAATACAAAGTTTTTCAATTATACATGTGTTGAAATCATCATGCATATATTTATGGATCTTCACACCATTTTATAAACAATGGTCTTTTCAGAAAATATCGGATTTTCTGGGTTTTACAAACTACACAAATCATTTTATCACAACATTGTTTATGAACTCACCAACATTCCATATGTTGACCATTTTTCAAAATAACTTGTATTCACAGGTAACAGGTAGGCCGAGGAATAAGTACCAAGTATGTTAGTGTGTTTTGTTTTTGAAAACTATCAAACGATTTATGTGTGGATTTGTAAAGTTAAAACAATGTACTTGATGTGAACAATTCCAGTTGTAATATATTGATGCCTTGTGATGATATTCAATTTAAGTCACGCGAGCCCTCGGACGTTTCCGTCGTCTGGTTCGGGGGTATGGCACTTAGTTTCAATATGAAGTCTTAGAGTTGTACTACAATATTGTAAATTGAGTGACATATCTTAAGTAAGGTTTATAACACTCATAAAATGTAGAGTAAAATGTATCTACTCTTCTACATTTGAAATTTGTAAGTTGTGACGTTTTGGATAAAACAAAGACCAACTAAGGCCAATTATGTGAAGTGTTAGTCTTGAGTAGAATCCACAATTAATCTTGAATATTTTTTTGTCAAGTAATGTTTCTTGACAAAGTGAATTTTATATGTCAAGAGGTCAATGGGAGTCTTAAGGATCTTGACAAGTTTCAAGGACTAATCTAGAATAAAACAAATTGTTTATCACTAGCGCACAACCTGAGGTTATTAACCTATCGTGTTGACATATTCTTGTTTTTGTGCCATTCCAGTTAAAGTTGACTACGCATGTTATTTCTAGGAGTTCTTAGTTGTTTTCATATCAACCTTGGAAGGAATGGCAGACCCTTGTGTTGTGAGGTGGCAATAAATTAAGATTAAACAAGTTCAGTCCATATGAGTTTGAATTTGTCACTAACCTTGTCTTGGGATTATGGTTTAGACAGATTCATATGGATAGGAACACATACACCATAAAAATATAAGTGTCATAAGGTTTCTCTCCGATTCATGAACATGATGGTGAGGAAACGCTTTCACTAAGTAGATTTTAAGGAGATAGAATTTTGATATTTGCATTTTCAAATTCAATTATGATTACGACATCCCTTTTCATAATCTGAATTGTGAGAAATGGCAAAGGTCTAAATATTTGAGACTTATTGATATAAGTTGTAAAAGTGTTTAGGTACACATGTGAGCTATCTAAGGAAAGGTATATGAGTTTGAGAAGCCTAGATAAAGTCTTATCAAACCGTCTCTTGTCAGAAATCTAAACTTTGGTAATGAAAGTCGATGAAGTATTGATTTCTAGAAGTCCAGCTGATTTCTGACTACATGTTAAAGCTATTGGGAGCATATATGTTATGATAGTAAGATAATAATTATTATGCAAGTGGGAGCATAATCAATTATGGTAAATGTTGTGAGTTGGGAATGTTAATTATAGAAAACAATAGTTTCAATTTGCAAGTTGCAGAGTTTGAAAAGTTGTTTTCTATAATTTAGAAAGAGGAAACTATACTTCATTTCAATTCTAAAAGAATAGATTGAGATTTTAATCACATTTAGTCAAATATATATATGAATGTTATGTTGGAATGGTTCAACATAAGGAAATTCTGTGTATGGAAATGTTAATTGCATTGTCAAAATTTGATTATGATTACAACATCCCTCTTCAGAATCAAAATTAGGAGAACATGGCAATTAGAAATACTATAGCAAAAGACTGATCAAGTATCATGTCTTTATGTTAGACATTATGAATCGTGTCTCATATGTTTCGGGTATAGGATCGATTGCATAAGCTATAATATTCTCGTGTTCTAATTTTTCCAAATGCCAAATCCGTAGGAATCTTGTGCATTCGCGAACCCAGAACTGACGTTTAGGATCCAAACTGACGCGTTTCTCAACCGGTGAGTTCATACCCCTACCCTTTTTTCATGTGTTTTTCAAATGGTTTTCAACGTTTTCAGGGGGAATACAAGCAAAAGTACAAGGAATCTTGTACTTAAACGTATTTTCAGTCCAAATGTTTTATTTCATGTATGTTTCTAATATCGAAAATCGTGATAACTAATGATTCGAATTGCAGGGTATATTGTCAGACTATAGTGAGATTTCTATAAAAAGTGTTTTGAAGTATATTACATTTTTGCAAAAGAAATCACATTTAACATAAACTAAGATTAGTACGAATACGAATACGAAAGCGAATACGAATATATCCAATAGGATAGTACAAAATACGAATACGAATACAATTACAAATATAACCAATAGAATAGTACGAATACGAATACGAATACGAATACGAATATAACCAATAGAATAGTACGAATACGAATACGAATACAAATACGGATACAAATACGAATATAACCAATGGTATAGCACGACTACGAATACGAATACGAATACGAATATAACTATTAGGTTAGTATGAATACGAATGCAAATACGAATATAACTAATAGGATAGAACGAATATGAATACGAATAGAAATAGGACTACGAATGCGAAATAACGCCTTTGGATGACACCAAGTCTTTGAATATACAGTTAGTGTACGCCTTGAATGTCACCAGAGTTTTGAATCTAGTACGAAAGTAAGCCTCTGGACCTCTACTGAGTTTCGAATACATCCGCCTTAGAATGTCGCCAGAGATACGAAAATACAACTAATGTACTCTTTTGGAAATCATCAGAATAATCAAAAAGACTATAATGTACGTTTCTGGTGAATCCAAATATGCGAAAATACAATTAAGTTAGTAGATGATAGACATTCGAATGTAGAATAACTAAGAGTTTAGAATACTTGACTAATACTACGAGTATGGTAATCATTAGTACTTCGAAATTAAACTTAAGAACCAACCTCAACACATAGGAAAATATCGGATTTTCCTGAAGTAACATAACAATTAGTTACGAAATTAGAAACGAATAAAGTAACAAACGAATAACTAAACTATTAGGAAAATATGGGATTTTCCTGGAATAACATAACAAACCGTTTTCGAATTTGTAAAAAAAGATAAATAAACTGTTTTCATAAGAAAATATGGGATTTTATTGAACAACAACTTTTTCGGAAAGCAACGGAAACTCGTTCTTTTCAAAACTAAACCGCTTATGAACTCACCAGCTTTATGCTGATTTTCAAACCGCTTGTATTCTCAGGTCAGCGTTAGACAGGTACACCGCCACCTTTTGGAGAAGACGGAGCGTTCCGAAGACTCGTCTTTACTTTTGTTCATATGATATATGTATAACACTTGTATAACTTTTCTTTCAAACAGATATAAACAAAATTATGTAATGTAATGTTTTGTGTTTACTGTTTTACTATGTGCATTGGATTTGATACTCAATGTGGAGTCAACCCCGGAAATGTTTCCGCCTTTGGTTTTCGGGGTGCGACATATTCGTATCAAAGCCCTTGTTTATGGTGAACTAGTATACCAAAACTTACATGGTATAAGACTATAAACATTAAGGGGCCTAAGTGCTCTGAACTAAAAGTATACTCTACAAATATAAGTATTTTCTAAAGTATACAAGTATACCCGACCGTCAAAATCCATAACTACAAGTAGAACAAAATATAAGTAAATGGGCGTTGTACGCTGTGGTTAAACCTGGGCAGTTATGTAGTCGTGTCTAGGATCAATATAGCCTGGCCAACTATATTCATTCGAGACACGGCCAGCATGTGCTTGGGAGTGACTGTGGTACGCAACATGCCTAAAACTTACTCAATACCCCAAAAAACGAGCCGTCGTTGCAGCGAACCATGAAATACTATGGGAGTATTTCTCCAGCCGATCCTTTGTAGAAATCCTCGTATACGCGTTGTTCCTTGATCATTCCTCTAGCAATAAAATTTTCTGCCTTGATAACTCTTTCCTGCCTTATCACTTAATATAATGTTATATCTGTCCTGATGAGATATCCCTCGATCCATATCTCTTGATTCAATTCAGAGGACTTATGATCCTCCCTTTTCCTGATCTTTTTAGATCAAGATGCCTCCATGAAAGAGACCCAGCTCGAAGAATACCAACAACCCTCCGCCGCCACCACCCCCTATTCAAATCGATCTGGAAACACTTTAGGCAACCATTACTGCCACCATATCAGCCATCCTGCCTCAACTAAACCCCAGTGGTTCACGGGGTGGTTCCCAAACCCAAAACCAGGAAGGTAATCAAGGACACCGGAAGGAGTGTTCCTATACAGACTTTAAGAACGCAAAACCCACATTCTTCGATGGCACAGGGGGTGTCATTGCTCTAACTCGATGGTTAGAAAAGATCAAATCTATCTTCGAGATTTGTGCCTGTTCGGAATCCGATAAGGTAAAATTTTCCGCATGTACGCTCATCGATAAAGCTTTGACTTGGTGGAATGGCCGAGTCAAAACACTGACTCTACCTGTAGCCAATGCTATGGGATGGGAAGTTATGAAGGAACTACTGCGCGCGGAGTACTGCCCTCGGGGTGAAATCCAGAAGCTGGAGGATGAACTCTGGAACCTAAAGATGAAAGGTTCTGATATCGCCGCCTACACATCCAGATTTGATGACTTAGCACTGCTTTATCTGTGGTTAGTTACCCCGGAGAGCAGAAAGATTGAGAGTTTCATCTGGGGATTAACCCAACCAACAAAAGGGAACGTTATAGCGACGAAGCCAGATACCTATGACAGCGCCAAATGTCTAGCGCAAACCTTAATCGATCACAATGATGACCAAGATGAAGCAGAAACCACTCCCAAGCCAACAAAAAAGAGTGGCGAGAAAACGAAGTTTTGGAATAAGAAGAAGAAGAGTTAGTGTTCCCCGGAACCCTCGAAGAAACATCATATAGTCGCAGTCCACACTGCCACTACCCCTATCTTTGTATCTGTTGTAGGTTCCTCAGCCCAAGCACCTGTCACCGGATATGCTGATATCCTCCCGTGGTGTAACCGATGTAGCTACCACCATCGCATCCCTGGCCCTTGTCATACAAAGTTTTGTAGAAGCTGTGGCCAGGAAGGTCACCTTGCACGAAGCTGCAAAACCCCAACCCCATCAACTAGTCAAGCTTCCGGAGCTGGTATCGGTCAAACCTGCTACATCTGTGGAGAGGTCGGGCATTATAAACGAAACTGTCCTAAGACAGTAACATCTGGCAACACCGGCAGAGTCCTGACTATGGGACAAGAAAGGACATCCGCTGACCCCACCGTTGCCACAAGTATACTCCTCCTCGATGAATCTTGTACCCGTAGCCCTTTCCGATTCTAATGCTGTAAGAATTTGCTAACCATTCATTCAAATATCTTTCTAAACTAAATCCTTCGTTAGTAATTGAAACATCTACTGTCGAGATGACCAACCAGTGAGAAAGAGAATGTTAACGTCATACCTATAGAACGTATCCTCAATCTGGATAATTATTCATTTCCATTCGATCTAATGATAAACTTTTCATGGAAAGCATTGATGCAATCTAGGCATGGAATGACTGAGTCTCATTCATGCTGTTATTCTTGTTCTCGAAAGGGTCGTCCGTCCAAATCTTTTCTCCGACCCGACTCTCATGATCTTCTGCATCAAACCTAAATCCGACCTTCGCATCTTCGTGCATCAAATCTTAGAAAGTTTGCCATGCATTCCTCGTCTTTGTGATATTCGGGAAGCGAGAAGTCTGCAGCTCCTTCCTCGATGCCTTTCCTGAAAATTCTCGAGAATTCCTTCCGAACGTCTAGTCAAGTCTAGTATCGACCTAATGCTTGGAACTACCTCGTATCCGAACCTCTGGGAGGATGATGTGTCCAATACAGTGACCAGTACCTGATATGATCACCACGAGTTCGTAGTGGTGCCCTTCGGTTAAACCATTTTCCCTGGTTATGTAGATAAGCAAAGCAGTCATACCCGTGAACCTTCCAAAAGCTAAGACGATAGGGAACTAGTCGGCACCAGAGATACCTATAGAAACATGTAACTTAGTAACATTCCTCTGATATTTCATGTCTCGGTCCTTAAGAAGTATCTACCCAACGAAACCAAGACGCGTCCCGATAGTGAGGGTTCGCTGGAACGTCAAGCGGAGACCCGATGCCACTTGGGAGCGTGAAAACCCGGAGCAGCTGATCCACCCGCATCTCTTTTCCTTTCATGAGCTGTATCGTAACCTTTGAATTTCGGGACGAAATTCCCTCTAACGGGGGGATAATGTAACAACCCGAAATTTTCCATCACCGAAAAACCCGTTCTACCCGTAAAACTCGCCGTTTATCAGTTCGTTCCGATTTCGTCTTGGGTTAAATTATTTAAACTTATATGTTTATTTGATACTAATGAGTGTCTAAAACCCTTAGGAACTCATGAAATTAGCCGAAAATGTTTATTTCAGAAATTTTAGAAATGTCCCCGTCGGGTAACGGCAACTTAATCGGGTGCGACCAAAAGCCCCGTTTAATGCCGGTATCGGGTAGAATTCCACCGTGTCCAAGTTCTGGGACCTATTTAAACGTGTTTAAACATTCATTTGATGCTTTTGCTTCCTCTCTTTACTCTCTCTCTAGCCTCTCTCCTAAATCCAAGTTTAAGGGTCCGAATCTCAAATTTAAGGCTTATAATCACCAAGGTACCTTCCCTAACTTGTTATGCAACCCCTCTAGCCTTCAAATTCGAGTTCAAATCATGGAATAGAACCACATTCATGAGTTTACGGCCCTGGAACAGTCCTAGGCCGTGAACTCATATAAAATGGGGTTTGGAGCCCAAAAACCCTTCCAATCGACCTTTGGAGCTTAGATATGGCTTAATGGGTTAATGGACCGGACTTAAAACACCTTGAACTTAATTTTTGGAGATTAAAAATGATTTTACTGCCCAAGATCATGCTTGGTCCATAAAATCCATATCATGGAGAGTAAACACATATTAAAGGGGTTTTTAAGCCCTTAGACCCTTCCAAAACACCAATAAGGCTTAGATACGACTTGTAGACTTATGGAATTGGCCTTGGAATACATTGAACATCAATTTAGAGGAGTAAACTTGAGTTTACTGCCCAAGAACAATCTTGGGCCGTAAACTCATTAAAATGGGGAGTAAACTCCTCTAAATGTGTTAAAATGCCACTTTAACAAACCTAAAGCCTTGGCATAAATTCTAGAAGTGTTTACAAACAAGTATTGGACCTTAAAACATATAAAATCACCCTTTCATAAGAGTTCACGGCCATGAGGGTGTTCATGGGCCGTAAACTCCTAAAAGCATGCCAAAAGTCCCCCAAAAATTGATACAAGGCTTAGGAAAAATCATTAGAATCACATGTGATTGATTTAGGACCAAAACATCAAAGATCATGTGTGCGGGTGAGTTTACGGCCGTAAACTCCATGTTTACTGCCGTAAACTCCAATAAATGGTCCCTTTGTGAGTTTTAATCCATTCCAAAGCCAAAAATCCAAGTCTAGCAATTATTCCCAATTGATATGAAGCCATTTAGCAACCAAAAGTACCACACCATGAGTTTACGGCCGTAAACTGATGGGGAATGGGTCTCTAGGGCCGAAAAAAACTGTATATCATTTGATAATCCGTAGGAATCTTGTGCATTCGCGAACCCAGAACTGACGTTTAGGATCCAAACTGACGTGTTTCTCAACCGGTGAGTTCATACCCCTACCCTTTTTTCATGTGTTTTTCAAATGGTTTTCAACGTTTTCAGGGGGGAATACAAGCAAAAGTACAAGGAATCTTGTACTTAAACGTATTTTCAGTCCAAATGTTTTATTTCATGTATGTTTCTAATATCGAAAATCGTGATAACTAATGATTCGAATTGCAGGGTATATTGTCAGACTATAGTGAGATTTCTATAAAAAGTGTTTTGAAGTATATTACATTTTTGCAAAAGAAATCACATTTAACATAAACTAAAATTAGTACGAATACGAATACGAAAGCGAATACGAATATATCCAATAGGATAGTACAAAATACGAATACGAATACGAATACGAATATAACCAATAGAATAGTACGAATATGAATACGAATACGAATACGAATATAACGAATAGACTAGTACGAATATGAATACGAATACGAATACGAATACGTATATAACCAATAGTATAGTACGAATACAAATACGAATATAACTATTAGGTTAGTACGAATACGAATGTGAATACGAATATAATTAATAGGATAGAACGAATACGAATACGAATATAAATAGGACTACGAATGCGAAATAATGCCTTTGGATGACACCAAGACTTCGAATATACAGTTAGTGTACGCCTTGAATGTCACCAAAGTTTCGAATCTAATACGAAAGTACACCTATGGACCTCTACTGAGTTTCGAATACATCCACCTTAGAATGTCGCCAGAGATACGAAAATACAACTAATGTACTCTTTTGGAAATCATCAGAATAATCGAAAATATTGTAATGTACGTTTCTGGTGAATCCAAATATTCGAAAATACAACTAAGTTAGTAGATGATAGACATTTGAATGTAGAATAACTAAGAGTTTAGAATACTTAACTAATACTACGAGTATGGTAATCATTAGTACTTCGAAATTAAACTTAAGAACCAACCTCAACACATAGGAAAATATGGGATTTTCCTGAAGTAACATAACAATTAGTAACGAAATTAGAAACAAATACAGTAACAAACGAATAACTAAACTATTAGGAAAATATGGGATTTTCCAGGAATAACATAAGAAACCGTTTTCGAATTTGTAAAAAAAGATAACTAAACTATTTTCATAAGAAAATATGGGATTTTCTTGAACAACAACTTTTTCGGAAAGCAAAGGAAACTCGTTCTTTTCAAAACTAAACCGCTTACGAACTCACCAGCTTTATGCTGATTTTCAAACCGCTTGTATTCTCAGGTCAGCGTTAGACAGGTACACCGCCACCGTTTTGTAACAACCCGAAATTTCCGTATAAATTATTGTAACTCTTTTGTAGTCCAACTCGCTCAACCAATCGTCATTCCAAATTCGATTTACGATCTTCCGTATAATTAAGTCATTTATTAGTACACATTTAAAATGACTTAATGGGTGTCTTAATACATTTAGAAATCATTTTAACACCCAACATTAGTGATCGGAATATTTCTAGAAATTACCATATCAGGTTACGGTAACTCAATCGGGTACGACCAAAAACCTCACTCAATATCGGTATCGGGTAGAATTCTATCGTGTCCAATTCCCGAACATTATATAAACATGTTTAAGACTCCATTTGAAGCCTTTGGCCAAATTCTCACTAAACTCTTACAACCTCTCTCCTCCAAGCTAGAATTAAGGTCCAAATCACAAGTTTAAGGCTTCAAATCTTTAAGGTAACCTCTCTAGCATGATATTCAACATCTTTAGCCTTCAAATTGATGAATTAATTGAGTTTTGGGGTCAAGAACATGAGTTTACGGCCAAGGAGCAAGCGTGGGCCGTAAACTCCATTTTATGGGGTTTTAAGCTCTTAAACTCCTTCCAAAACTCAATTGGACTTTAGATATGGCTAAGGGACTTTAAGATATGGAATCTAATCAATTAAAACTTGAAATTTGTGAAGTTTGAAGGAGTTTACGGCCAAGGAGCATTCTTGGGCCGTAAACTCATTAATCTAGGGTTTTCATGCCTTTAAACCCTTCCAAATCACTTCTATGGCTTAGATATGAATTATAGGACCTTGAATATAGCATTTGGACACTTGAATCATATCATTTGAAGGACTTATGTGAGTTTATGGCCAAGGGGAGTGCTTGGGCCGTAAACTCCCTAAAACAAGGCATAAAATCAATTTTAAAGTGTTAGAAAGCCATCCAACACCACCAAAAGCCTTGGAATAAATCAAGGGACCAACCAAAAATAGTTTAAGGGACTTAAACACATCATTTGTGGGTTTTCTAAGAGTTTACGGCCAAGGCTTGTTCTTGGGCTGTAAACTCCAAAATTTTTGGTGTTAGAATGCAAACTAAACACCCGTATAGCATTTAGATAAATTTTAGAAGCCCTTCTATGCAAGTTTTAGACCTTGAAACACATTATATCACCCTATATTAGAGTTTACGGCCATGAAGAGGGTCTCATGGGCCGTAAACTCCATAGCAACCCTCAAATGTCCCATAAAACTCATGATAGGTCTTGGAATAATCCTATTAATCACATGTGATTTGTTTTAACAACATTTATCATCATTTTCATAAGGATTAAGGAGTTTACGGCCAGGAGCCTATGCTAGGCCGTAAACTCCCATAAATTAATCATTTTGGTGATTTTAATCCATTCCATGCATTTAGAACAAATCCTAGAAACATTTCCCATGTCCATGTAAGCCATTTATGCCATTTAAACACCCAAAACCACACCCACATGAGTTTACGGCCGTAAACTCATGTATGTGTGTGTTTTGTGCTTGTAAACTCATTTAAATGTTTACTTATGGAGAGTAAACTCAAGTCCCAAGTCCCTAGTGCCTTTACAAGTCCTTAAATGCCACCCGGGTCACTCCAATCGCTCATTCTAAGGTGTTTAATCTCATTGGAGTGTAATGTTCCATATGATTAGTGAATGTATCCCTAATTGTATATATATGGACATTATTTCATTTTACATAGGGTCATCGCGAGTAATCAAACCCCGAACCAACGTCTAGCATTCAAAACCGACACGTTTCCGAGTCCGGTGAGTTCATACCCCTACCTTTTCACTGTTTTTCACTATTTTTAGGGGGGGAACACAAGCAAAGTACAAGGGAATTCTTGTACTCGAAACATCTTTTCAAATGTGTGTTTTATAATTCATATGCTTTTATTTCTGATTACCACAACTGATAACCAATTGAACATGCAGATCACGTAACATATAATTGTGAAATAGGTCTTTAAACTGTTATATTTTACATATATTTCACAAATGGTTTTCCATATTTTATCAGTTAAAAGCATTACATAAGACATTTGAATTTAATACCTGTACACTGTTTTGTCCTCGGTAACACTCCACATATATACGCGAGTGGAGGACTATCATATTATTACTAGTAAATTTGTTAATCCTGTATAATTGGAGACACATCCTTGGAGAACACTCCACCAAGGTACGCGAGTGGAGGACTACACCCATAACCAGAATCTCTGGTATTTAGAGAGCGTGACTTGAGTGTATAGATCTATACGGGGCTGACTACCCCGCACCTGGCTGCTAGCTACAGCCGAACCGAAATGGTTCAAGGGTGACGAAAGTCATAAGTATGTGGACGACTTATTGCCACATGTGGACTACTTATTGCCACAGGTTTTAGTCTATTGTATGGTTATGGAACTCGTAATTGGGATAACAGAGATTTACTTATAGTAATAATGAATCACTTTATACATCTTTTACATCTTTCACAACACTATAACTAACATTCAGGAAAGTACGGGACTTTCCTGGGGAAAACATGGGAACCAATCACACTTACATCTTTTACATCTTTTCATCGTTTACATTTGAAACCAAAATGCAGGAAAGCATGGGGCTTTTCTGGGTAACACTTACCTAACTAGAAGAGTAACAAACTGGATAACATTACATCTTTTACAATTTGTAATTACACAATATGGAAAGTATGGGACTTTCCTGGTAACACATGATAAGCAAACAGAACAGTTTAATCAGTCAGATAACCAACTATACATTTTCACATGAATAAATGTGTTTTCAGTGTACAAACTTACGATACCTTTCATTTTGAATCAATAACTAACTATTAAGAAAATATGGGATTTTCTTGGTACATACACTATTTCAGAAACAGAAAGGAAACTCGAATCATGTTCACAAACAAAACCGCTTATGAACTCACCAGCTTTATGCTGATTTTCAAACCGCTTGTGTTCTCAGGTCAGCATTAGAACAGGTACCCGAAGATTTCTTTTGATCAGAAGACGGAGTACATGAAGACCCGTTTCATTTTGTCTATATATACTATGTATCACAACTGTACAAACTTTACTTTTGAAACAACTGTAAAACTTTATTATGTAATGTAATGGTTGATTTACTTTACTTACTATGTGCATTGGATTTGATACTCAACGTGGAGTCAACCCCGGAAATGTTTCCGCCTTCGGTTTTCGGGGTGTGACAGATTGGTATCAGAGCCCTTGTTTATAGTGAATGAAGTATACCAAACCTTACATGGTATAAAACTATAAACACTAAAGGGCCTAAGTGCTCTGAATTAAAAGTATCTTCTAACTACAAGTATTTTCATAAAGTATACAAGTATACCGAATCGTCACTATCCGTAACTACAAGTAGAACCGAACATAAGTAATTGGGTGTTGTGTACTATGGTTAAACATGGGCAGTTATGTAGTCGTGTCTAGGGTCAATATAGCCTGGCCAACTATATTTATTCGAGACACGGCCAACATGTGCTTGGGAGTGAGTGTAATATGCGGCATGCCTAAAACTTACCCAAAATCCCAAACAACAAATCGTCGCTGCAGCAAACCATGAAATACTATGGGAGTATTTCTTGAGCCGTTCCTTTGTAGAAATTCTTGTATACGCATTAATCCTTGATTATTACTCTTGCGATAAAACGTTCTATATAGATAACTCCTTTCTGCTTATTCGCTTAGTATGATGCTATAATTGCCTTGATGAGATATCTCCTGTCCCATATCTCTTAATTCAATTCAGAGGACTTATGATCCTCTCTTTCCTGATCTTTTTAGATCAAGATGCCTCCAAGAAAAAGACCCAGCTCAAAGAACAACGATAATCCCTCTTCGCCGCCACCCCCTCCCCAGTTTGACCTAGCATCACTCCAAACGATGATGACAGCTGCAATGGTAGCAGCTATGTCGCAAATGAACTCTAATGGTTCAGGAGGTGGTTCTCAATCTCAAAACCCTGAAGGTAGTCAGGGGCATCAAAGAGGAAATTCTTATAAGGATTTCATGAACGCGAAACCAACCTCCTTTAATGGCACTGGAGGTGTCATTTCCTTATCCCGATGGTTCGAGAAAATCGAGTCCATCTTCGAAATCTGTGCTTGTGCAGAGTCTGATAAAGTTAAATTTGCGGCTTGTACCTTCGAGGATAAAGCCTTGACTTGGTGGAATGGCCGAGTCAAATCTCTGACCTTACCTGTAGCCAATGCCATGGGCTGGGAGGCCATGAAAGAACTTCTCATTGCTGAGTACTGCCCCCGTGGCGAAATGCAAAAATTAGAGCACGAGCTTTGGAACTTGAGGATGAAAGGTTCTGACGTTGCTGCTTATACTTCCCGATTTGATGATCTCGCACTTCTCTGCCCGGGATTAGTCACTCCTGAAAACAAAAAGATCGAAAGGTTCGTTTGGGGGTTATCTCAACCAACAAAGAGTCATGTTTTGGCTGCTCGTCCGAATACTTATGATAGTGCCAAGACTTTGGCTCAAATTCTGATTGATCACAACGATGACGTTAAGGAAATCACTACCACTTCTGAACCGACTCAAAGGAGTGGTGAAAATAGGAAATTCTGGAAAAAGAAGAAGGGTCAATCTTCTCAAGGATCTTCCAAGAAACAACAAACGGTAGCAGTCCATGCTGCTACTGTTACTCCTGTTACTGCAATTTCTGTCATGGGATCCTCAACCTCAACTCCTACCAGTAAATATGCTGGAAACCTCCCTCTGTGTGACAAGTGTAAATACCATCATGATCCTGGTCCCTGCCGAGAATTGTCTTGCACCAACTGTGGTAAGAAAGGTCACACAGTTCGATTCTGCAGAACTCCTACTCAATCAGCCAACCAATCATCGGGAGCAGGTGTTAGTCAAGCCTGCTACAACTGTGGAGAAGTTGGGCATTTCAAAAGGAACTGTCCCAAGAAGTCAACTGCTGATAACACTAGAAGGATTCTGACCATGGGACGAGAGGAAGCGGTTGCTGATCCCACTGTTGTTTCGGGTACGTTCCTTCTCGACAACTCGTATGCTAGTATACTTTTCGATTCGGGTGCTGAAAGGAGTTTTGTTAGTCATGCATTCAAACATAATCTAAAACCAAATCCTCAACCATTAACTGAAACGTTTACCGTCGAGATGGCTAACGGTGAGAAAGAACGCACTAACGATATATTCATAGGTTGTACGCTTACCTTAAACGATCACTCATTTCCTATAGATCTCATGCCCGTCTCCATTAAGAGATTTGATGTTATCATTGGCATGGATTGGTTGAGTCCCAATCATGCTGACATTCTTTGTTACGAAAAAGCTATCCGTCTCAATTTTCCTTCGGATCAAACTCTAGTAATCTATGGCGATAAACTCAGTTCCAATCTTCATATCATCTCTTGCATCAAAGCTCAAAAGCTCCTTCAAAAGGAGTGCGTTGCATTCTTAACTCATGTAATCAACAAGAATCAAGAAGTAAAAGACCTCGCGAGCATCCCCGAGGTCTGCAATTTTCCTGATGTGTTCCCCGAAGAGCTTCCAGGAATCCCTCACGAACGTCAGGTCGAGTTCCGCATTGACCTAATTCCTGGAGCTACTCCAGTAGCAAAATCTCCGTATCGCTTAGCTCCGGCAGAAATGCAGGAGTTATCTAGTCAACTCAATGAGTTGCTCAGTAAAGGATTCATTAGGCCGAGTTCCTCACCCTGGGGAGCTCCGGTTCTGTTTGTCAAGAAGAAAGATGGATCCTTTCGGATGTGTATCGATTATCGTGAACTGAACAAATTGACCGTTAAGAACCGATATCCTCTTCCACGAATAGATGACCTCTTCGATCAACTTCAGGGAGCCAGCTACTTTTCTAAGATAGACCTTCGGTCAGGGTACCATCAGTTGCGAGTTCATGAAAGTGATGTGCCCAAAACAGCTTTTAGGACTCGGTATGGACACTACGAGTTCGTAGTGATGCCCTTCGGTCTAACCAATGCACCGGCTGTGTTCATGGACCTTATGAACCGGGTGTGCCGTCCATTCTTAGACAAATTCGTCATAGTGTTCATTGACGACATCCTCGTTTACTCCCGAAGCGAAGAAGACCACAAACAACACTTGAGGCTAGTGTTGGAGACCCTTAGATCCGAAAATCTATACGCGAAATTTTCCAAATGTGAATTCTGGATACGGAAGGTAACTTTCCTCGGTCACGTGGTAAGCGGGGAGGGTATTCATGTTGATCCTTCCAAAATTAAAGCAATAGAGAACTGGTCGGCACCGAAAACACCCACAGAAATTCGTCAATTCTTGGGTCTCGCCAGCTACTATCGACGATTCATTCAAAACTTTTCCAAAATCGCCAAACCTTTAACCACTCTAACACAGAAAGGTGTACCCTTTTGTTGGAGTGATAAACAAGAAACTGCATTCCAAACATTAAAGAAAGCCTTATGTAGCGCGCCTGTTCTATCTCTGCCCGAAGGGACAGAGGACTTCGTCGTCTACTGCGATGCGTCTAATCAAGGTTTAGGCTGTGTGCTTATGAAAAGAGGAAAGGTGATTGCTTACGCCTCATGGCAGTTGAAAGCACACGAGGTCAACTATACTACACACGACTTGGAACTAGGAGCTGTAGTCTTTGCATTAAAGATTTGGAGACATTATCTCTACGGAACCAAGTGCACAATCTTCACTGATCACAAGAGCTTACAACACATCTTTAATCAAAAAGACTTAAACATGAGGCAACGGCGATGGGTAGAATTACTCAGTGATTATGAGTGTGAAATCCGTTACCACCCCGGCAAGGCCCACGTGGTAGCAGATGCCCTTAGTCGAAAGGATAGTGCAGGCCACAAAGTGAAGAACTAGGCGATGACCATCCATTCCAACCTACCCGTGCAAATCCGAGAAGCTCAGTTAGAAGCCCTGAAATCTGAGAACATGACAACTGAAGCTTTGAGAGGGATGGAAAAGAAACTTGAGATCAGAGGTGACGGAGTTCACTGTTTCATGAATCGGATCTGGATTCCCAAATCCGAAGGATTCAGAGAAATAGTCATGGAAGAAGCGCACAAAACTAAATACTCTGTTCACCCAGGTTCTGACAAGATGTACTTGGATCTCAAGAAACAATATTGGTGGCCAAACATGAAAGCTGAGATAGCCACATTCGTGGGCAAGTGCTTGACTTGCGCCAAAGTCAAAGTCGAACATCAGAAACCTTCAGGTCTACTTCAACAACCCGAGATTCCCGAGTGGAAATGGGAGATGATTACCATGGACTTCATCACCAAACTACCCAAGTGTTCTAGTGGGTACGATACCATTTGGGTAATTGTTGATCGTTTAACAAAATCCGCTCACTTCGTTCCAATTAAAGAATCATACAAGATGGAAAGACTTGCGCGAATCTACATCCAGGAAGTAGTACGTCTACACGGTGTACCTGTATCCATTATCTCTGATCGAGATAGCAGGTTTACCTCCAGATTCTGGCAATCCCTTCAGAAAGCCCTTGGAACCAAACTAGATATGAGCACGGCATATCATCCTCAGACCGATGGACAAAGTGAAAGAACAATTCAAACCCTGGAAGACATGCTTAGGGCATGTGTCATCGACTTTGGAAAATATTGGGATACACATCTATCCTTGATCGAATTCTCGTACAACAACAGTTACCACACCAGCATTAGGGTTGCTCCATTCGAAGCCTTATACGGTCGTAAGTGCAGATCCCCTCTGTGCTGGGCCGAGGTGGGGGATACACAGTTAGCCAGGAATCGAGTTCCCGACAATGCTCTCACTGGTCCTGAAATCATCCGCGAAACCACCGAAAAGATCATTCAAATCCGTAACCGACTGAAAGCCTCACGTGATCATCAAAAGAGTTACGCCGATAATCGTCGGAAACCCTTAGAATTCCAGGTTGGAGACCGTGTTCTGTTAAAAGTCTTGCCCTGGAAAGGCACTGTATGTCTTGGTAAGCGTGGGAAACTTAATCCAAGGTACATTGGACCCTATGAGATCCTCTCCAGGATCGGTCCAGTTGCCTACAAACTTCATTTACCTCACGAACTCAGTAACATTCATCCCGTCTTCCATGTTTCAAATCTCAAAAAGTGCCTATCCGATGAAACCCTAACAATTCCCTTAGACGAGATCCAGATCAATGAAAGCCTTAACTTTGTGGAGGAACCGATCGAAATCATGGATCGAGAAGTCAAACGTACGAAACAGAGTCGCATCCCATTGGTGAAGGATCGCTGGAATGCCAAGCGAGGACCGGAGTTCACTTGGGAGCGAGAAAACTCGATTAAACAAAAATATCCACAACTCTTTTCTAATCCATGATTTGTATCTTGTCTTGTGTTTCAAACTTTGAATTTCGGGACGAAATTCCCTCTAACGGGGGGATAATGTAACAACCCGAAATTTTCGTATAAATTATTGTAAGTCTTTTGTAGTCCAACTCGCGCAACCAATCGTCATTCCAAATTCGATTTACGATCTTCCGTATAATTAAGTCATTTATTAGTACACATTTAAAATGAATTAATGGGTGTCTTAATACATTTAGAAATCATTTTAACACCCAACATTAGTGATCGGAATATTTCTAGAAATTTCCATATCGGGTTACGGTAACTCAATCGGATACGACCAAAAACCTCACTCAATATCGGTATCGGGTAGAATTCTATCGTGTCCAATTCCCGAACATTATATAAACATGTTTAAGACTCCATTTGAAGCCTTTGGCCAAATTCTCACTAAACTCTTACAACCTCTCTCCTCCAAGCTAGAATTAAGGTCCAAATCACAAGTTTAAGGCTTCAAATCTTTAAGGTAACCTCTCTAGCATGTTATTCAACATCTTTAGCCTTCAAATTGATGAATTAATTGAGTTTTGGGGTCAAGAACATGAGTTTACGGCCAAGGAGCAAGCTTGGGCCGTAAAATCCATTTTATGGGGTTTTAAGCTCTTAAACTCCTTCCAAAACTCAATTGGACTTTAGATATGCCTAAGGGACTTTAAGATATGGACTCTAATCAATTAAAACTTGAACTTTGTGAAGTTTGAAGGAGTTTACGGCCAAGGAGCATTCTTGGGCCGTAAACTCATTAATCTAGGGTTTTCATGCCTTTAAACCCTTCCAAATCACTTCTATGGCTTAGATATGAATTATAGGACCTTGAATATAGCATTTGGACACTTGAATCATATCATTTGAAGGACTTATGTGAGTTTACGGCCAAGGGGAGTGCTTGGGCCGTAAACTCCCTAAAACAAGGCATAAAATCAATTTTAAAGTGTTAGAAAGCCATCCAACACCACCAAAAGCCTTCGAATAAATCAAGGGACCAACCAAAAATAGTTTAAGGGACTTAAACACATCATTTGTGGGTTTTCTAAGAGTTTATGGCCAAGGCTTATTCTTGGGCCGTAAGCTCCAAAATTTTTGGTGTTAGAATGCAAACTAAACACCCCTATAGCATTTAGATAAATTTTAGAAGCCCTTCTATGCAAGTTTTAGACCTTGAAACACATTATATCACCCTATATTAGAGTTTACGGCCATGAAGAGGGTCTCATTGGCCGTAAACTCCATAGCAACCCTCAAATGTCCCATAAAACTCATGATAGGTCTTGGAATAATCCTATTAATCACATGTGATTTGTTTTAACAACATTTATTATCATTTTCATAAGGATTAAGGAGTTTATGGCCAGGAGCCTATGCTAGGCCGTAAACTCCCATAAATTAATCATTTTGGTGATTTTAATCCATTCCATGCATTTAGAACAAATCCTAGAAACATTTCCCATGTCCATGTAAGCCATTTATGCCATTTAAACACCCAAAACCACACCCACATGAGTTTACGGCCGTAAACTCATGTATGTGTGTGTTTTGTGCTTGTAAACTCATTTAAATGTTTACTTATGGAGAGTAAACTCAAGTCCCAAGTCCCTAGTGCCTTTACAAGTCCCTAAACGCCACCCGGGTCACTCCAATCGCTCATTCTAAGGTGTTTAATCTCATTGGAGTGTAATGTTCCATATGATTAGTGAATGTATCCCTAATTGTATATATATATGGACATTATTTCATTTTACATAGGGTCATCGCGAGTAATCAAACCCCGAACCAACGTCTAGCATTCAAAACCGACACGTTTCCGAGTCCGGTGAGTTCATACCCCTACCTTTTCACTGTTTTTCACTGTTTTTAGGGGGGAACACAAGCAAAGTACAAGGGAATTCTTGTACTCGAAACATCTTTTCAAATGTGTGTTTTATAATTCATATGCTTTAATTTCTGATTACCACAACTGATAACCAATTGAACATGCAGATCACGTAACATATAATTGTGAAATAGGTCTTTAAACTGTTATATTTTACATATATTTCACAAATGGTTTTCCATATTTTATTAGTTAAAAGCATTACATAAGACATTTGAATATAATACCTGTACACTGTTTTGTCCTCGGTAACACTCCACATATATACGCGAGTGGAGGACTATCATATTATTACTAGTAAATTTGTTAATCCTGTATAATTGGAGACACGTCCTTGGAGAACACTCCACCAAGGTACGCGAGTGGAGGACTACACCCATAACCAGAATCTCTGGTATTTAGAGAGCGTGACTTGAGTGTATAGATCTATACGGGGCTGACTACCCCGCACCTGGCTGCTAGCTACAGCCGAACCGAAATGGTTCAAGGGTGACGAAAGTCATAAGTATGTGGACGACTTATTGCCACATGTGGACTACTTATTGCCACAGGTTTTAGTCTATTTTATGGTTATGGAACTCGCAATTGGGATAACAGAGATTTACTTATAGTAATAATGAATCACTTTATACATCTTTTACATCTTTTACATCTTTCACAACACTGTAACTAACATTCAGGAAAGTACGGGACTTTCCTGGGGAAAACATGGGAACCAATCACACTTACATCTTTTACATCTTTTCATCGTTTACATTTGAAACCAAAATGCAGGAAAGCATGGGGCTTTTCTGGGTAACACTTACCTAACTAGAAGAGTAACAAACTGGATAACATTACATCTTTTACAATTTGTAATTACACAATAAGGAAAGTATGGGACTTTCCTGGTAACACATGATAAGCAAACAGAACAGTTTAATCAGTCAGATAACCAACTATACATTTTCACATGAATAAATGTGTTTTCAGTGTACAAACTTACGATACCTTTCATTTTGAATCAATAACTAACTATTAAGAAAATATGGGATTTTATTGGTACATACACTATTTCAGAAACAGAAAGGAAACTCGAATCATGTTCACAAACAAAACCGCTTATGAACTCACCAGCTTTATGCTGATTTTCAAACCGCTTGTGTTCTCAGGTCAGCGTTAGAACAGGTACCCGAAGATTTCTTTTGATCAGAAGACGGAGTACATGAAGACCCGTTTCATTTTGTCTATATATACTATGTATCACAACTGTACAAACTTTACTTTTGAAACAACTGTAAAACTTTATTATGTAATGTAATGGTTGATTTACTTTACTTACTATGTGCATTGGATTTGATACTCAACGTGGAGTCAACCCCGAAAATGTTTCCGCCTTCGGTTTTCGGGGTGTGACACTTTTGAAGAAGATGGAGCGTTCCGAAGACTCGTCTTTACTTTTGTTCATATGATATATGTATAACACTTGTATAACTTTTCTTTCAAACATATGTAAACAAAATTATGTAATGTAATGTTTTGTGTTTACTGTTTTACTATGTGCATTGGATTTGATACTCAACGTGGAGTCAACCCTATCAATGTTTCCGCCTTTGGTTTTCGGGGTGTGACACCTAAGTAACTATGATTGGGTATTAATAAATGGTTTAGTTACTTAGTATTTATTATTAATACTTTTAATGAATGGAGAATTCTAGTCCTTGTCCTACCCGTTCGGCTAACGACCCTCCACCAGTCAAGGAAGCGGTGGATGAGAGTGGACACCCAGTAAACTGCCATTTTATAAGAAGTAACCTTATACCCCCCTTATAGACCGACTTCGTGAATGAGGCCTACTAACGGTAAGACTGACTTTACTCTTCTACATATATATATATATATATATATATATATATATATATATATTATTAACTTATAATATTATAAAGTATAAGGGTTGAATTTTTACTTTTAAAATTCTAAGGGCTAACTTGGTATTAAAGTATTCATAAGTGAAAACTTTTCAAATTCCAAAACTTGAGGGCATGTTTTGAAACTATTCAAAAACTAATTAATTTGCATAACCTATGTGTTTAAAGTAGTTTTAATCCAAAAACTCTTCAAGTTCCATAACATAAGGACAAGTTATCGAAGACTTTAAACTAATAAAAGAATAAATTTTCTTTATTTTATAACTTATGGAATTAATTAAAGTTACACATTTTATTACTTAATGAAGTGACTCTTGAACTTCCATAACTTGAGAACAAGTTATGGAGTCATAAAACGATTCAATGAGACAAGACTCTTCATTTTGTAACCTTTGCCAACTTTTATGAGTTTTATGAAACTTAAATGTGACTTTTCATATAACTTGAGGACAAGTTACAAAAACACATTTTACAATCAACTCTTAGATTAATTTGGATTGAAAACAACAATTTCACATAACTTCCTATTAATCTAAGCAACTCATAAGAACAAGATAATTCAAATCAAACTTTTTCATGTAACTAGTCTAAACATTAAACCAATACAAAACATGAATCTATTGTCAATTATCTTTGAAATTGGATTAGCATGAACATTACCACATCAAAAACAAGTTTATAAGTTCAAAAACAGCTTAGGGTAATGTTTCTAGTCCATTTCTAGCCAAAAGAACTCGAAAATATGCTGTCTGGGGCTCCTACTCGTCGAGTGCATGAGCCTACTCGACGAGTAGGATGATTTTACTCATGGACTCGGCGAGTTATCAGTGGACTCAGCGAGTCCAGTGCCTAGAAAGCCAGAAAATCAATTTTTTCAGCAATTTGCATCAAGTATAATTGATAACAAGCCTAGTCTCTGATACCACTGTTGGGTTTTGAGCATTCTAACACTCCTAAGTGTACATGCAACCCTAAATACCTTGGATCTATGTTTTCTCTATTATACATGCAATTATGAACATCTAAGGTATTATCCTAATCTAGCATACAAAATAATGAATATAACAAGATAGAATACATACCTCTTTGATGTAGAATGTCTTAATGAAGCTTGAGTTCCTAGTGCCTCAAGTGTGACACCTCAAATGGTTCACACAACACCAAATACACTTTGAATAACTTGATAGAAACTTGAACACTCCTAAAATCGGCTAGCCCTTTCTTATTATTCATAGTGGCCAATTTTTCCCAAAGAATATGATCTTATATAGTTGTTACAATTAGGGTAAACCCTAATTGTCATGACCTTCCATTTCCTTGGATCCATGGGCTCAAATACACCATTGAGCATCCATTGACCATCCTATGGGCTTTAGCCCAACTTGATTATCCATGGAGCATTAGCCCACTATACAAGTATGGATGATTTAGACGATCAACCCATATATTTAATTAGTCTTCTTTTGATCACTTAATTAATTCTAGATTAATTCTTGATCAATAATAATTAAATAATCCCAACACCAAGAACGGCGGAAACGTTCTGGGGCGGAGGACGTCATGTACAGTATCACAACAATGAAAAGTAGTAAACAAACAACAACATCATCCATTGCATTACTAATATAATTATTATACAAGTGTTCTGTTAAATTTTGATAAACACTAAAGCATAAATCAAAATGAAAGATGAGTCTTGAACAAGCTCCATCTTCCCTTCTCCTTACATCGGTACCTGTCTATGATGACCTGAGGATACAAGTAATTTTGATAGCGAGTATCAGCTTTGAAGCTGGTGAGATCATAAGTATTTTAGTGTCTCAATTTGTATGTAAGAATTTGTAAGTTTATGAAGTGTAAGTATGGAAAATGTAAATGAACTGTAAGTATAAAAATGTTTGTAAATGAACTCTAAGTATGAAAATGTTTGTAAATGAACTGTAAACGTTTGAAAAACCCTAGAAATCCCTATGATTCCTACTATTAAACAAGTGTGTCTTCTACCAAGACCTAACTGTTCTAAATGTAGTCTTCTACCAAGACTTAACTGTTCTAACTAATCGTTTCTTGTAAAAGGGTGTAATTTTCCCAAGTGTAACTATCATTATCAAAATATAGTTTTTACATTAAATGGTTAAGTGAAATGATCACTAAATATAAGAAAAGGGAAAATAAATGTCGTACTGTAGTGTTGTATTATAGGAACTACTGCTGTACTAACCACCTTAAACCGGATTTATATTAAGGCATCATGTGATTAATTGTACCATACTATTGACTGGTAACACCGACATAAGAATGGTCGTAATAACAGAATGATGTTTGGCACCCGCAGACCTGTAGGTCCCGCTGTAGCTAGCAGCAAGGTGTAGGATAGTCAATCCAATATAGATCTATACGCAAACTTACGCTCTCCCTTCAAGAGACTCTGGCTACAACTCGGGCCATGACATTTAAGGCATGCTCCGATACAGTGGATCACAATTCTATGAACGTACTAATCTAAGTGTAATGTACGGAAATGTTCGACGTGTGCTAGCTGTAATGTGTGTTCTCTCTCTATCTAGCAAGTATAGTAATGTACTCGTTCTAGTATCGTTGTATATGTTCTCTTCCTAGTATAGTTGTATATGTACTCATAGTAATGAAATGTTCTAGCTGTAATGTATGTGCTCTCTATCTACCAAGTATAGACTCATGATTGAGCTGACACATTGTATAATATCGCATTCTAGTAATAGTTCTAGTATCTTCCTAAACTACCCATATGGTAGTTTACTAGTAATCTAACTGGGACGTATGAACATGGATGTATACCCTTGCTACCCAAGGGCATGGGATTAACTGGAAGGACCTTTTATGACTATATATGTATACATGATATATAACTAATATTTAAACGACCTTCGGACGAGTACCCGATATCCCACCAGACCACATCTCAAGCGCGAAAAGGAAATAGGGTGGATAGCCTTCCTAAGACTTTTAAACAGTTCTTATATAACTATACATATAGAGGCATGCAATTTATAATATAAAAGCATAAATAAGTTTTGTAAAACATTTGAACATAATTATTATTTTCAGAAAAGATCGACTTGATGTCAACCAATAAAACATTTTGAAGGCATAGGTTTGATAAAACAGTTTAAGTATAAGGAAACATTTTTTTGGAACACAATTGTAAATAAGTTTGAAATGTGATATACAGAGTAAAATGTACAGTGTAATAAGGAGTTTAACACATATAAAATGTTTATAAAAATCATTTGAAGGAAACTGATTGGTAAAACGGCTAATGTGTAGTAAATCATTTGAATGTTGCATATTAATGACATGTGATTGATATAATAACTAGGGTAATTCTACTTATTAATCGCATGTGATTGATATAATAACTAGCATAATTCTACTTGTACACCCCCCCCCATAAAACATTTAAAACAGTTTAAAACATTGATTAAGGGGTATGAACTCACCTGCAGTAAGTGACTGGAATTGAACGGACTGTTATCGTAAGGAAGGATCGGGCAAGTGCTTGGCGTCAAGTGAAGACTTTAGACACACACAATTATCCTAATTACATATGAAGACATATGTATATAAATAATTAGTGATTAAGACACTAATTATACAAGTATAAACATTTTAACGCGAGGAAAACACTTTTGGTCAAGTGCTAGGAGGCTAGTGGGTTGCAACAAAGAAGTGCAAGGCCTCTAATGGGAGGTTAAGGTCTAATGACCATATGTTTTGTTGTTTTCAGCCGAGGGGAGTAAACTTTTGGCCATAAACTCTCCTTAGGGACACTAAATGAAGCTTAGAATTACAACAACTCTAGTGGTGAATTGTTTCAAGGCTAAATCAAGTGTTTGGGTTTCCTATTAACTCCTTTAAGGAGTTTACGGCCCTGGGACCATATTCTCTTGGAGTTTACAACCGTAAACTCCCTTGGGAGGGTGTTTATGGTGTTTTCAAGTCTATAACATTTCAAGGTTATGATCTATGTTGGGTTCTAGGCATAAGGAAGGAGTTAGGGTGTCATTTGACCCCTTTATAGGGGTTTACGGCCCAAGAACATGTCTTGGCCATAAACTCCTCAATACTTGTGATTCCTTATGTTTTCTAGGCTTTAAACACTTTAGGGTACATGTCTAAAATCAAGTCTAAGCCTTAGCTGCCTTAAAAGCACCATTTGAGCATTCTTTTTGGAGTTTACGGCCTAAGATATTCATGGGCCGTGAACTCCCAAAATTGGGTGATTCTTGGTTGATTTAATGTCCCTAATACACTCCTATACAAGTCCAAGGCAGTAGGATATCATGGGGGACAATTTAGGCTTGCTTTCGGGAGTTTACCGCCCAAGAACACCTTGGGGAGTAAACTCATAAATCGAATGATTTAGCTATGTAATCTATGTTATGAACACATTTAAAGCTTTCTAACACTACTAGAAAGAGTTACTCACCATTTGGGATAAAAACCCGAAGATCCGTGAGAGAGAATTTTGGCTTTTCTCTAATTGGAAATGTAACTAATGAACTATTTGGTTCATAATTCTATTTATAGTCCTGAGATATTTTTGGCAGAAATTTTTTTTATTCCTGAAACGAATTCCAATGTCCTAGAGTGTTGGAATAACAGTGTTGCACAAAAAAATATTCAAGATTTAGTGTGGATTCTACTCAAGACTAACACTTCACATAATTGGCCTTACTTGGTCTTTGTTTTATCCAAAACGTCACAACTTACAAATTTCAAATGTAGAAGAGTAGAAACATTTTACTCTACATTTTATGAGTGTTATAAACCTTACTTAAGAAATGTCACTCAATTTACAATATTGTAGTATGACTCTAAGACTTCATATTGAAACTAAGTGTCACACCCCCGAACCAGACGGCGGAAACGTCCGAGGGCTCGCGTGACTTAAATTGAATATCATCACAAGGCATCAATATATTACAACTGGAATTGTTCACATCAAGTACATTGTTTTAACGTTACAAATCCACACATAAATCATTTGATAGTTTTCAAAAACAAAACACACTAACATACTTGGTACTTATTCCTCGGCTTACCAGTTACCTGTGAATACAAGTTATTTTGAAAAACGGTCAACATATGGAATGTTGGTGAGTTCATAAACAATGTTGTGATAAAATGATTTGTGTAGTTTGTAAAACCCAGAAAATCTGATATTTTCTGAAAAGACCATTGTTTCTAAAATGGATCCGTAAATATATGCATGATGATGTCAACACATGTATAATTGAAAAACTTTGTATTAACAGTACAGGTGCACAATGTTGAACTTCCCCGGAAAACCCGATGTTTTCCAAAAACATAAAATACAGTTATTTCTTAAATAGTGACACCGCCGCAATGAATGATTTTTGATTACTCTTCCTTGATTACTCGGCTGGTGTTGGATTAATTAAGGTTTGCGAGTTATTATAGCGATGCATTAATAATGACTAGTTAAACTACAGTTTACGAACGATCCTTAGAGGCGTTGCCTGTTATCGCTCACTTAATCCAGACAACCTTGTTTGCCATTGATTAACAACCTAAATTGTTTACTTTGATTACTCATAATCCTAACAAACGAGGAGGAGAGGAGTACGAAGTCCTGCTACTTCTGTGAGTTATTTTAGGCTATCGGGGATGCGAAAGACACGTTGGCCCATCTCGCATTTGATTACTTTGACCTTATAACAATACTAGTGGATCACTAGGGCCCAATAGCAATTAAAAATCCATTTAAGGTCCCTTTACATGGAATTAGGTCATAGAAGGCCCAATAACATATAATCATTATCCCTTGGGCCCAAAGAGCATGCTAACGGACTTGCAAGGTCCAACAAGCATGATTTGAAACTTTCAAGCCCAAGTGTTGAATGTTTACTTGTCTTAGGTATCACATATCTACTAGAGAGTTCGATTTAACGATTGTTATTTTGTATCGACTCGAGACCGATCAATTTCTTTATAATGATATTTGGAGTTATACGTGTATTTGTCTTTTGATTTTTGTAAGCCGTAAATTGATATTTTTGACTCAATATTCTATAAATAAAATAATTGGTTTAAATATTTGGTTTAACCTTTTTAGCTCCTTTTCTTTTTATAAAATAACAATTTTAGTCTTTTATATAAGAGAAAAGTCATTCTAAGCCCTTAAAACATTTTCTTGACACTTTTGCATCATAGATTTATTGAAATGATATTTTTAACTCCAACTTATTTTGTGAACAGTTTCAACCCTTCCAGAATAGTATTTTCCAGTTAAAGCCCAACGTTTTCCAATTTTTACACTTTGAGCCCAAAATCCAAAAACATTACATTTTCGATCCGTTTTGGAAATGAAATCCATCTATAACCCTTGAAATAGTTTTGTTACACTTTTTATCCCCTGTTTTGGAGAGTTTACCACTTCAGCCCTTTTAAATGTCATATTTTTGGAACTTTGGGCTTATTGGGCCGAAAATACCAAAATTTCGCCCATTAAGCTAATATTTACATTTTAAGTCCTTTGAAGATCATAATGTTCAGAAAAACAATTAGCGTAATTGTTTTGACCCTTTAGATCTTTAAGAAAACGTGATTTAGCAAATTTTAACCCAACTTTTGTACATTTGACAATTTAATCCCAAAAATGAGTTTTGACCTGAAATATGTTTATCACAATCTTATAAGTTATTATTCTTGACTAGTTTAGTGTAAAATAACTTAGATCATGTTTGATTTCCTTCTTATGTCATAGATCTCGAGATTTCTTCCCCTTTTGTTTACATATTCAACACAAAAACACATAAAATCACACATACATGCATAAAATCATACATAACATACACATACACATAGATCTATACATTTTACTTGTATTCTCCCCCATAAAACTCATGAAAACCGAAAAGAGAGGGGTATGAATCTCACATTGTGACAACCCGAAATTTCCATTCTGAACAAACCATTTGAAGCCAATAGAAGTAGAACAGTTACAGTGAAAACTCAGATTTCGAGTATAAGTTTGGCAGTTTTCAGGATTTTACACTTAAGGAGATATTAGGAGAGTGGATGCACTAGGGTTTTGTGCAACACTGTTATTCCAACACTCTAGGACATTGGAATTCGTTTCAGGAATAAAAAAAATTTCTGCCAAAAATATCTCAGGACTATAAATAGAATTATGAACCAAATAGTTCATTAGTTACATTTCCAATTAGAGAAAAGCCAAAATTCTCTCTCACGGATCTTCGGGTTTTTATCCCAAATTGTGAGTAACTCTTTCTAGTAGTGTTAGAAAGCTTTAAATGTGTTCATAACATAGATTACATAGCTAAATCATTCGATTTAGGAGTTTACTCCCCAAGGTGTTCTTAGGCGGTAAACTCCCGAAAGCAAGCCTAGATTGTCCCCCATGATATCCTACTGCCTTGGACTTGTATAGGAGTGTATTAGGGACATGAAATCAACCAAGAATCACCCAATTTTGGGAGTTCACGGCCCATGAATATCTTAGGCCGTAAACTCCAAAAAGAATGCTCAAATGGTGCTTTTAAGGCACCTAAGGCTTAGACTTGATTTTAGACATGTACCCTAAAGTGTTTAAAGCCTAGAAAACATAAGGAATCACAAGTATTGAGGAGTTTATGGCCAAGACATGTTCTTGGGCCGTAAACCCCTATAAAGGGGTCAAATGACACCCTGACTCCTTCCTTATGCCTAGAACCCAACATAGATCATAACCTTGAAATGTTAGAGACTTGAAAACACCATAAACACCCTCCCAAGGGAGTTTACGGTTGTAAACTCCAAGAGAATATGGTCCCAGGGCCGTAAACTCCTTAAAGGAGTTAATAGGAAACCCAAACACTTGATTTAGCCTTTAAACAATTCACCACTAGAGTTGTTGTAATTCTAAACTTCATTTAGTGACCCTAAGGAGAGTTTATGGCCAGGAGTTTACTCCCCTCGGCCGAAAACAACAAGACATATGGTCATTAGACCTTAACCTCCCATTAGAGGCCTTGCACTTCTTTGTTGCAACCCACTAGCCTCCTAGCACTTGACCAAAAGTGTTTTCCTCGCGTTAAAATGTTTATACTTGTATAATTAGTGTCTTAATCACTAATTATTTATATACATATGTCTTCATATGTAATTAGGATAATTGTGTGTGTCTAAAGTCTTCAAATTCAAGTAAGGCCAATTATGTGAAGTGTTAGTCTTGAGTAGAATCCACACTAAATCTTGTCTTGGGATTATGGTTTTGACAGATTCATATGGATAGGAACACATACACCATAAAAATATAAGTGTCATAAGGTTTCTCTCCGATTCATGAACATGATGGTGAGGAAACGCTTTCACTAAGTAGATTTTAAGGAGATAGAATTTTGATATTTGCATTTTCAAATTCAATTATGATTGCGACATCCCTTTTCATAATTTGAATTGTGAGAAATGGAAAATGTCAAAATATTTGAGACTTATTGATATAAGTTGTAAAAGTGTTTAGGTACACATGTGAGATATCTAAGGAAAGGTATATGAGTTTGAGAAGCCTAGATAATGTCTTATCAAACCGTCTCTTGTCAGAAATCTAAACTTTGGTAATGAAAGTCGATGAAGTATTGATTTCTAGAAGTCCAGCTGATTTCTGACTACATGTTAAAGCTATTGGGAGCATATATGTTATGATAGTAAGATAATAATTATTATGCTAGTGGGAGCATAATCAATTATGCTAAATGTTGTGAGTTGGGAATGTTAATTATAGAAAACAGTAGTTTCAATTTGCAAGTTGCAGAGTTTGAAAAGTTGTTTTTCTATAATTTAGAAAGAGGAAACTATACTTCATTTCAATTCTAAAAGCATAGATTGAGATTTTAATCACATTTAGTCAAATATATATATATATGAATGTTATGTTGGAATGGTTCAACATAAGGAAATTATGTGTATGGAAATGTTAATTGCATTGTCAAAACTTCATTATGATTACAACATCCCTCTTCAGAATCAAAATTAGGAGAACATGGCAATTAGAAATACTATAGCAAACGACTGATCAAGTATCATGTCTTTATGTTAGACATTATGAATCGTGTCTCATATGTTTCGGGTATAGGATCGATTGCATATGCTATAATATTCTCGTGTTCTAAATTTTTCCGAATGCCTAGGTCATTAAGAGGGGAAAAGGACTAGAACCGATCATGACTAAAGTGATTGAGCAACTGTTACGGACAATCTAAGGTTCGCCAAGGATTGGTCGCTTAAGGACAGTTGGCAGTAGTGTAATGGATGGACTATATTGACATTATTATGAATTGACAGGAGTCTATTAAAAATATATTGGCGTATGTTAAATATAGAATGTTTCCATATTAAGAGTTGAAGAATAAATGAGAAAGTTAGAAACTTTTATGCAAGAAGGATGTTCAAAGGAATGTACTTTGAATTTGAGACTTCATTTCCATGGAATTTTCCTGTAGCAATCTCCAAAGGAATATTTTGTAATATCATTGGTCAAGTCTCTGTGAGTTTTGGTACTTAGACATTACAAAAGAATCATTGCATGATAGTTTACAATCTAACACTTTATAGAAGTGACACTTTGGAATTATTTCACAAAATAAGGACCATAGACAAACATGGTGTGTATGCTTGGAGCACGACATAACTATTGTTTAGTCAAACATAGTGTGCATGCTTGGAGCATGGCATGACTATTGTTTTCATTCAAGTATTAAGTTGATTATTCGAAACATTATACAATGGATAATGAGTAATCAATATGACTCTAAAGTCTTAGGGCCATATAGGATTAGTATTATTGTTGTGTTTCACTTTGCAAGTTTTGACTTACCGAATAACCAGGTTTTTCAAACCATCCACAGTCGATCTCACTTTGGAAGTAGGTATTGAAGCAAGACTGTCCTGAATGAGTATGTAGTTTGGCTAGGACGTAGCTGCAGTGTTCATGAGTGCTCTTGGAATAAGATTCGAGTATTGAGTTCAACTGACGCTCATTTGAATCACTTCATGGATTTTATCACGAGTGATTGTGAGACGATAATATCTTCTATTCTTGAAACGGAGACATGTGAGTTGTCGTTGCAATTCGGTTGCACATTGACATATGTAAACGCACCAGTAACTTGGTGTTATAAAACATATCGTTGTTTGTGATTGATGAGTAAGTACAAGCGAGAATTTAGGTCGAAATTTAGCCGTTCCTTTTACCCCATTTGTATAAAAGTTATATATATGGTCCCCTCGATGGTTTGGTGATGACACCCCTAAGTGCTTGGCCAAGCCTGGACTGATTTGATTTGTTCAATTAGTCAGTCGTTAGAAATTGGAAATCGGGAAACAACAGATGGATAGAGAGAATGATTATAATCCATGTCTCTGCCCATACGATATCTAGAATGGCGGAATATATGATCCGTTATCTAATGGACGCGTCATTCATTAGGTCAGAGTTCAACAACGGTTTTTAAGAGCTACGATTGCTAGTCGGGTTGTCGAGTCGTATTCAAAATAATAATTATTAGACTTATCTAAGTGGGAGACTGTTGGATGAGTGTCTAAGTCCATAACTATCATTGGTATGTACTTGACACGAGAGTAGCGTGATCCATTTGGGTTCCATGGCACCGAAACAATCTGAAGGATGGATAATTGAGAAGAGGTTATTTATGATTTATTAATATATTATAAGCTCTAATATATTAATATGAAATCATATTATTTAAGTAGTATTGATCAAGAATTAGTTTGGAATTAATTTTGTGATCAAGAGAGACTAACTAAATATATGGGGATTGATTATATATATCATTCATTCATATAATATGGGCCTGTGATCCATAGTTCCTTATGTTGGGCTAAACCCATGTGGTGACCCATGGATGATCCATGGAGGTTTAAACCAATGGAGGATGAGGAATATGGAAAGTCATGTACATTAGGGTTTGCACGGTGTAACCCTAATAAGGCCACACTATATAAGAACCCCTCTAGCTCATGAAATTGGCACTAGTGGAAACACAAGAGGGCAAGCCGATTTTATTAGTGCAAGTGACAACTTCTCATGTTCCTCTATTTCTTGGTGCTGTTGTGTGATTCCATTTGAGGTGCAATACTTAGGGCACTAAGTTCTTAAACGTCCAAGGTTTTCATCTACATTAAAAGGTATGTCATCTAACTTGTATTTCATGTTGTTTATACTCCATTATATGCTAGTTAGGATGATGGTTTGGAATATTGAATGTATGCATGTATGATAGAGAAAACATAGATCCAAGGCATCTAGGGTTGCATGTACCCTATATGAGTGTTATAATGCTCAAAACCCTTCAGGATGATCTTCTGGAAAGACTTCCGGATAGTCACACACCACTGTTATTCTTCGTATCTCCTTCTTCTCCATCTTTGAATCGACCACAACCAGAAATGCCAACTCTGACGTGCATCCTTTTTATAAACATTTTCTAGCTTTCATTAGTGAAATGATTCCAGAATTCACCGTGTGTTTGTCCCCGTAGTCCATACATAACTCTTTTCTAGGTGGGTTTACTCTCATTATCTTTTTTTTTCATAGTATTTCGTCGTCATTGGCGCTAAGCCAATCCATTCCTAGTATAATGTCGAAACTATTCAATTCAATGGGTAACAGCTCCTCGTGTAGTTCATTTCTGTTCAAGTCGATGATGATGTTTTTAATGCAATCGCTAGCAGGTATGGATTTGCCACTAGCAACTTCTACAACTAGAGCATTATCAAGTTGATTTACAGGAAATGCTAGTCTTCCCCGAAATTTGTATGAAACAAAGGAGTAGTTTTCTCCAGAATCAAACACCATATTGGCAGACAATCCATTTACAAGAAAGGTACCTGAAGCGACATCTGCTACATCCTTTGCGGCTTCCAAGGTCATTTGGAAAGCTCTCTCCTTCGGCCTTGATGGAATGTTGGGCCTTGTTGCCTGCTTTTTCTTCAAATAATCTTTCGAAATGTGTCCTTCTTCGTTACATCTATATCATACCCACTTGTTAGATGCACACTCAGTTACATAATTCCCAATATTTCCACACTTGTAGAAGGACACCTCTTCGCTATGTTTCCCGGACTATTTCTTTTTAATCTTCTCGCACCACTTAACTTCCCCTCCTCCTCCAAGTTTCCTCGAACCAGACTTCGAGAATTTTCTCTTCTTGTTGGACCTCAAGGATCCATCGAACTTCCTTTTATGACCAACCTCATCTCTCTCTAGACCCTTTTCCCTTATATGGGTCTCAACATTCTTAGCTGTCACAACTAGAAATTTTTGTGCCTTGTAAGTACAACACTTAAGCCAAATTATGAATCAAAGACATGAGAGCATGTATGATGCATACTCTATAACAACATAATTTCAATCAAACACCTCATATAAGCATTTCAAGTAGTCAATAAGCAATTGGAAACCCTAGAAGTTCTTGTTTAAGTCCATTTTGGACTAGGACTTCCCTATTGGGCCCAATGGACCAATAAGCTTCCAATTTGACCATCTTGGGCTTAGAACTCTTAAATGGGCTCTAATTGGACCCACTTTCATTCATTTTAACATTTTGGGCCATATTGGGCCTAGAATGAAATAAAACACCTTAATGGACCACATTGGGCCATAACTAACCTAATTAGCCCTAATGGGCAATAAGAATCATATTTATATTTATTTGGGCCGTGAATTACTCTAAAAGGGCCAATGGGGCGAAAACCATTAACTTGGGCTCCATATTATGGACTTAAACATAAAGGGGCCAAATCTCCATCTCTCTTCTCTATCTCTCGGCCCAAACTACAAACCCAAGAAGAAGGGTTTACTTTGCTTGCCACCTCATTTTTATATGGAGGATATCTAAGCTTTTGCACTTCAAACATCCGTGCAATCTCATCTTCCAATGCAAGCACTTCTCTTCTCCTCCCTCTCTCTCTTGATCTCGGCCAAATCCAAGCACACACACATACACAATTCACTCACAATTCTCTCAAGAAACTCTCTCATTTCTTCTCCATAATTTCGAGATCTAAGAGGTGTTCAAGGGATTTCTTCCATAAAAATCATCATCTAAGGTAAGATATTGCTTAGATCCATAAGCTAGCTATTTCATTTCATTCAAAAATCATCACTTAATTCATTCAAACTTATGATCTAGCACCTTAGAAGCATTCAAGTTCGAAATCTTCTCATTTTTCCTTCCAAAACCGAAACCACACCCAAAGGTGAGCTTCATACCCCCTCTTTTTAGGTTTTTATAAGTTTTTTGGGGTAGAATACAAGCAAATGTGTAGATCTACGAGTATATGTATGCCTTGTGTGATTTTTATGCTTATATGTATGGTCTTATGTGATTGTCATGTTTATACTAGCCAAAAGAACCTAAAAACCGAGATCTACAATATGATGAATGAAATAAGTATAATTTATACCATTTCACACTAATCAAGTCTAGAAAAATAACCAAGTTGGTTAATATGAACATTTTTGGACTTAAAACCCATTTTTTGTCTCAAAATGCTAAAATACAAAACTAAGGGGCCCAAAATGAGAAAATATTGATTCCGAAGGTTGAGATGAGATTAAACAGTTTCTAATATGTATTTTCTGAATATTAACACTTTTGAAGGGTTAAAAATGTGAAATTTAAACATAATGGGCCAAAATGGGCTTTTCGGCCCAATAAAGCCCCAAATTGCGAAATTTTTGAGTTGGAGGGGCTCAAACTGCACATTTCTGTAAAACAGGGGATTACTAGCGTACCAAATCTATTTCAAGTGTCAAAAATGCTTTTCCAATTAAAAAGGGGCCAAAGATGCAAAAAATTTCCATTTTGGGTCAAAATTGTAAAAGTTGCGAAAATGGAGGTTTCAACCAAAAAAATTTCATTTTTGAAGGACTTAAGCTGTTTATCAAGTAAATTTGTGCTAAAAATGTCTTTCCAATAAGTTTTGATACTAAAGTGTCAAGAAAAATAGTTTAAGGACTAAACCGAAAATTCTTTTATACTTAAAGGGTTAAAAGTGTAAATTTTATCCGAGGAAGGGCTTAAGATAATAAACTCACATTCTTAAAACAATGGATCCCTTAAAATAAAAATACGAGTACTACGTCTACCGGCAAAACGTAATAATAAATACACCTTCAACACCAAAAATCGTTACCAAACGAATTGATTCGGTCTCGAATCAATAACGAATCAAAAATCAATAAACAATGACACTTCAATACACACGCGGAAGTTTACGAGAAGTCAATACACCATCTTTGGGCTCGAAAGTTTCAAATCGTGTTTGTTGGGCCTAACTAGCCCAATGACATGATCTTTAGGCCCGAAGGGAACACGCTTACATGTTATTGGGCCTTATATGACCTAATTCCGTGTAAAAGGACTTTCAATAGCTTTATTGTGTTGTTGGGCCCCAAGGGTCCTTTGGTACTGCTAGCAAAGTTGAGAAGTCAAGTGCGAGTCGGGCCAAGTGCCTTTCGCATTCACGATAGCCTTGAATGACTTATGGAAATAATGGACGACGCCTAAGGGATCGTTTGTATAGTTGTAAAATAGTCATTTCATTAATGCGTGATTATAACGACTCACAACCCATAGTTAATCCAATGTCACCTGGATTATAGAAAACAACGTCGTATAGGAATAATACTAACTAAGCCACGTAATTTGACGTATTGGGAAAACATCGGGTTTTCCCTGGGAAATTCAACACTCTTGATTATGTGATATACATACAAAGTCTAACATTTATTCACGTTTATAATAATCAACAAGCATACTTATGCATCTTCACACTTTTTCTCATATACAACATTTTTTTTAGAAAATATCGGATTTTCTGAGGTTTTCAAAACTATACAAATCATTTCTTTTCAAACCTTACTTATGAACTCACCAACATTCCATATGTTGACCTTTTCCAAAATACTTGTATTCTCAGGTAACAGGTAAATCGAAGAAAAATGTGTCCAGTTATGTCATGATGTGTGAGAACCCGATATTTCAACTCTTTGTAACGACCAAAATGGGTCAAGTATTGTAACCACTTCTGAATAATAAAAAGTTACTTTCATAATAAAATGTATAAATAAGTTCTACTTAAATTCCTTCTATGATTAAATTTCTTTGAACCATGATCGTACGTGAAAAGAACACCCAAATCCGACTTCATATAGCGAAGTTATGATTTTTCTAAGAAATTCCTTAAACACGATGGATTTTTAATAAATAATAAAAATATAATTTTGGAATTTGCCGACGGAGTCTAAACGAAAGTTGTAGAGCGTAGTCTCACCTACGCGAGGATATAAAGACCATCGAAAACGGAGTTCGTATGAAGAAGATATGAATTTTTGAAGCTTATTAAATATATTAATTATTTATTTAATTCAAAATTCGGATATTATCCGAAGGGGAGTCAGCATCCTCCTCCGAAGTACGCGCTGCGTACTCCTGTACGCCCCGCGTAACCGAGGGGATTGGCCTCTGATCGTCCACGTCGCGCTATCCGAAGAAACCGACCCATCCGACCCGTCCGAAGCCCCGACCCGTCCGACCCGACGTCCCATCCGACCCGGCGTCCCATCCGACCCGCGTACCCAGCAACCCGTCCCATCCGAACCGAGGCAGTCGAGGCTTCGGTCATGCATGACGTACGCGTACGCGCTGCGTACGAGCGTACGCCCCGCGTACCGAGGCAGACCAGCCTTACTATAAATAGGATGCGAGGGTTTCCAAAGAAAGGGTTCATTTCTCTTCTCTCTCTCTCAACTTTGCCTCGTTTTCCGTGTCCGTTCAAACCCGAAGCTCTGGTCTTTTTGGCTCAAGTCCTGAAGGTCGATTTTACTCCCGAGATTCCCGAGAATCCCGAGGAAAATCCGTTTCCCGAGACGAAACTCTGCCCGGTTTTCCATCTCGCTATCTCCAAAACTTTCAAGTGAGTTTCATACCCCTTAATCAACCTTTTTAATTATTCTAAATACTTTTATATGCTTTCAAGGGGGGGATTACAAGTAAAACACACGAGTATTATCGTGTGTTACATAAAGAAACTCTTTCATATACTGTTATATATTCAAATCACATGCGATTTATAAACATCTAAAGGAACTTTTATATATATAACATATGTCACAATAGCATTTTACCTTTTAAAATAAAATGTTGTTGTAATGCATGTATAAACTAAACTGTTCTTAGATTTTTCTTGTCTATCCTAGACTCTACACCAAAAATCTATACTTTCATAAACAAGTGATTCCTTTTCTCAATATTTCTAAACAAACAAGACACGCTTTTTGGAAACTATAATAGGTATAGTTTTACGAACAGATTTCTAACTCTTATGTACTAGAATCACATATTTCAAGAAGCTCACTTTCGTATACAAGAACAAACGTAACATTTTAACAAGTAGATCTGTTTTTATACCACGGATTTGTGAGACACTAACTTCATGTACGTTCGAGTACACATTTCAAGTCCTGTATTATATACCAGAATCCCTTGGAGGGGGAGCATGGTGTTTGTGTATAGATCTATACGGGCTTGACAACCCGCGCCCTGACTGTTAGCTGCAGTCCACCGTTTGGGGTGACAAACGTCATAACATTTCGACGCCTGAAGAACGTTGTGTATAGGCATTCAGAGTCAATAGTATGGTTATAAAACTCACAAGGGGTATTAAAAATGCATTGATTTACAAGGTTTTCAAACTCATTGGTTATTTTACATTTACATACATCTTTGGAAACAAACATTGGTCTTGAGTGAAGGCTACTTTTATACTAGTAGAAAATATAGGATTTTCTAAACACAAACAAACAAAGATAAAACATTTCATTTCATTCAAACATTGTCACTTAAATACTTATGAAATTCACCAGCTTAAATGCTGATCTACTCTTTCAAAATTTCTTGTATGTCCCAGGAAATCAGTAATTTCAGGTATTCATTTTCGCTTTTGTTGAAGGGATGCTGCGGCGCCAGTTTAATCTCGTATTTTTGACATCATATTGTAATTGAGTTTTGAACATGTAACTTTTGACAAATGTAAACTTTCAATTATATATATGATGGTTGTATTGCTTTCTTTACTATGTATTCATTTGTTACGTTACCACATGAAGTCATCCGCCCCCGAACGTTTCCGCCGTTCAGGTTTGGGGGTGTGACAAATTGGTATCAGAGCCATGTTTATAGTGAACTAAGTATATCGAACCACATAAGATATACAAACTATAAGTGCTTAAGGGACTAATACTCTCTGACAAAACAAATTTTCTTTTTACACTTAAACAACATTTCGTTCAACTTAAATTGATAGTTCATTTAAGTACAATTACATGCATACCACAAACTATTTTCATGATTATACAACTATACAAGTATTTAGACAAGTTGACACTACGATTGAGACTCGATATACGTAATCAGATTTTGGACAAATATAGCATGATCAACTATATTTGCCCAAGATTGGACCAACGTATATCGAGGAATGATCGTAGTAAGCAACAAGTCAAAACTTACCAAACCATTACAAGAATCAATCACAAGAATTTAAATACTATAGGAGTATTTGCTACCTAAACTAGTTTAACTTACATGTTTTACATGTTCCGACTTTATTCAATTCTTATAACCCTATTTCTCGTACAGTCAAATGGCTGGATTTCACCACCCTGGCGACCCCTACTTTCCCAACCAAGGCAATGGAGGATGGATCGAAGATGATCCCGAAGAGGACGAGGAACCCATAGAAGTGGGTGATGACTCCGGTACCGACTCAGAGCCGGAAGTTATCGATCCACCACCCATTCAACCTCCCGTCTTCGTAAGGAACTTTCAAGGACCGACTCCCGTCTGGGGAAGTCACCTCCACCATTGGAGCCAACAGCAAAACCTACGCCCTCCCTACGGCATGTGTCGGGACTTCTATGATGTCTGCGGCGGAGGTTCGGCTGATCGGGCACTCCCGGTAATGGTGGGTAAGTTAGCCAATCAGTCCTATCAGTCTGGAGTACAAGCTAGTCGACTCCGGGATATCAACGTGGAAGTACAGGTTCACACTTCTGACATCCGTAGGCTGGACAAGATGCAAGACAACGCCCAATTCCAAGCTGAATCGTTTCAAGCGCAAATGATTGCAGCCCTCGCCGAACTAAGGGAACAACAAGCCGCTTTCGATAGGCGTCTAATGGAGTCAAAGCAATCAGATACGGAGTCAAGCTCCAAGCGCAACCTTCGACGCAAGTAGTGCTTGTCAAGGACTCAATTTTTTTTTTTTATAGCTTAGGACCTCGGCTAAAAGTCTTTAAATTTCTCGAACTTTGTAATCGGAGACCCTTATGGGGGTCAAATTTTCATGATCGTTGTAACAACTTTTATATTAATATAAGTGGCACTATTACTACTATGTTGAGTATTTTGTTCGAACCTTGAATGGTCTTTGTGAACCCAAATACTTGTTTCATACCTTCAGTCTTACAAATAACTTTCATTCTTCTATTTTAAGATTCATACTATCATCTGTTGTTGAACTATAGCGATTTAGTTCATGAGACACATACATTTTCCATTCTATGAAATTCTTATCCTTGTCTTTGCAATCTATAGTTGAAGGATGCCTCCGCGTAGGAATCCAAGGCAAAACAACGGTGAGGAAGCACCTATACCACCACCACCTCCACCACCCCAATTTGATGCTGTAATGTTTCAAGCAGCAGTCACCGCAGCGGTGGCAGCTGCCATGTCACAGATCAATAACTCAAGTGCTAATGGCTCGGGATCTGGCACACACCCATCCAACCATGGCGAGAGTCATGGACCACCTCGAGAATGCACCTATAAGGACTTCACTAATGCCAAGCCCCGAATGTTTTATGGTACTGGTGGTGTGATGGCCCTGAGGCAGTGGATTGAAAGGACGGAGGCAGTCTTTGAAATCTGCTCCTGCCCCGAGCACAGCAAGGTCAAATTTGCAACTTTCACCCTTCTCGATAAAGCTTTAACTTGGTGGAATGGCCACGTTAAAGTACTTACCCTAATCGTGGCAAACTCCATAAGCTGGGAGAGCTTGAAGGCCATGATGATGAGAGAATACTGCCCACGGGGAGAAATTTAAAAGCTTGAACACGAGCTATGGACTCTCGGAATGGTGGGTACCGACATCGCTACTTATACCAACAGATTCTGCGAACTGGCAATCCTTTGTCCAGATATGATTGCTCCCGAGAGCAAGAAGATAGAAAGGTACATCTGGGGACTGACGCCCCAAATGCGGTTAAGCGTGTTAGCTTCTAAACCTAACACCTTTGAAACTGCTAAGGAACTGGCACAATCTCTGATCGACTACGGAGGTCATCAGAACTCAACCACTTCTGCACCAGCGCCACAGAAAGGAAACAACGACAACAACAACAACAACAACAACAACAACAACAACAACAACAACAACAACAACAACCATGGCAGGAAGAGAGCGTGGATTAAAGGGAAGGGTGGGTCTTCCCATGAATCCGCAAAGAAACAACTGGTTTCAGTAAATGCTGCCATTGTACCTGTTACAGCCCCTACAAATACCTACCCAACAAAGCCTTATATAGGCAACCTCCCAAAATGCACCAAATGCAATTACCACCACCATGGACCTTGTCGAGATATGCAGTGCGCCAACTGCAGCAGGAAAGGGCACACAGCCCGTTTCTGCAAGGAACCCGCAAAGCCGATCACTCAAGTTCCCGGTGCGGGTGTAGGGCAGGCTTGCTACGGTTGTGGCGAGGTGGGCCACTACAAGAGAAACTGTCCTAAGGCAGCAGACACCGGAGGTGTGGGACGAGTTTTGGCAATAGGACACGACGAAGCTGTAGCTGACCCAACTATAGTTGCTGGTACGTTCCTTCTCGATAATTCATACGCATGCATATTATTCGATAGTGGAGCGGAGAGAAGCTTCGTGAGTCAAAACTTTATTCATTTACTTAAACCTAAACCTAGCAAGTTAGAAAATTCATTCACTGTAGAGATGGCCAATGGAAAAACCGAAAACACAAATTGCATATACATGGGCTGTACGTTAACATTAGACGGCTATTCTTTCCCAATCAATCTCATGCCGGTTCAAATTAAAAGTTTCGACGTCATAGTCGGCATGGATTGGTTGAGTCTTCTTCGCGCCGACATCATGTGCTTTGAGAAAGCAGTCCGTCTTAACCTCCCAAACAATGAAACATTAGTTATCTACGACGACAAATCTAGTGCAAATCTTCGCATCATTTCGTGCATCCAAGCTCGAAAGTGCTTGCGGAAGGATTGTCGAGCATTCCTAGCGCACATCGTTGATACAAGTCAAGAACTGAAGGACATCAAGAGCATCTCGGTAGTACGCGACTTTCCCGATATCTTTCCAGAAGAACTACTAGGATTACCACCGCAACGCCAAGTCGAGTTCAGAATCGACTTAATTCCAGGAGCTACCCCAGTAGCGAAGTCGCCTTATCGTCTTGCACCAGCAGAGATGCAGGAACTTTCCAGTCAACTTAATGAACTCCTTCACAAAGGATTCATAAGACCAAGTTTCTCACCTTGGGGAGCACCGGTCTTGTTTGTAAAGAAGAAAGACGGATCGTTCCGTATGTGCATCGACTACAGAGAGCTGAACAAACTTACTGTCAAGAACCGTTATCCTCTACCCCGTATTGACGACCTATTCGATCAACTTCAAGGGGCGAACTACTTCTCCAAAATAGATCTAAGATCCGGATATCACCAATTACGAGTTCTAGAGGGGGACATTCCAAAGACAGCTTTCCGAACTCGTTATGGACACTATGAATTCGTGGTGATGCCGTTCGGATTAACCAATGCACCAGTAGTATTTATGGACCTAATGAATAGGGTATGCCGCCCTTACTTGGATCAGTTCGTCATCGTCTTTATCGATGATATACTTATCTACTCTCGAAGTGAGGAAGAGCATAGTCAACACGTACGAAAAGTCCTAGAAACACTGCGAACGGAGAAACTCTATGCGAAGTTCTCTAAATGCGAATTTTGGATTCGAAGAGTCGAATTTTTAGGTCACGTTGTTAGCGAAAATGGTATACACGTGGATCCCTCCAAAATTAAGGCTATTGAGAACTCGTCGGCACCAAAGACACCTACAGAAATTCGTCAATTTCTAGGTCTAGCTGGCTACTATCGCAGATTCATAAAGAACTTTTCGAGCATTGCGAAACCTCTTACTTCATTAACCCAGAAAGGTGTGGCCTTTGACTGGGAAGCGAAACAAGAGAAGGCATTCCAGACACTAAAGCAGGCCTTGTGCACCGCACCGATACTATCCCTCCCAGAAGGGATAGAAGACTTCGTAGTGTATTGCGACGCTTCAAATCAAGGACTTGGTTGTGTTCTGATGCAGAGAGGGAAGGTTATCGCTTATGCCTCCCGACAGCTTAAGACACACGAAGTGAACTATACGACACACGACCTCGAGTTAGGAGCAGTGGTATTTGCTCTGAAGATCTGGAGGCACTACTTATACGGAACAAAGAGTACTATATTCACCGATCACAAGAGCCTTCAACACATTTTCGATCAGAAGGAACTCAACATGCGACAACGACGATGGGTCGAGTTACTGAATGACTACGAATGCGAAATTCGTTATCATCCTGGCAAGGCCAACATAGTAGCCGACGCCCTCAGTCGAATGGAATACACTGGTCGGAGGGTCAAATCTCTGAGCATGACTATCCATTCCCACCTATCCACACAAATTAAGGAAGCACAAATGGAAGCTTTGCAACCTGAAAATGTGGCGGGTGAATCCCTGCGAGGAATGGAGAAGAATTTAGAAGTCAAGGGTGGCGGAGCCTACTATCTCATGGACCGAATCTGGACCCCAAAACATGGTGGTTTCAGAAACGTAGTCATGACTGAGGCTCACAACTCAAGATATTCCGTTCACCCGGGTTCAGATAAAATGTATCTGGATCTTAAGAAACTGTACTGGTGGCCTAACATGAAAGCAGAAATTGCTACCTTCGTGAGTAAATGTCTTACTTGCGCTAAGGTTAAGGTCGAGTATCAGAAACCGTCAGGACTACTACAACAACCAGAGATACCGGAATGGAAATGGGAGCGGATTACTATGGACTTCATAACCAAATTACCCAAGACGACAAGTGGACTCGATACCATATGGGTCATTGTCGACAGATTGACCAAATCCGCACATTTCCTACCCATCAAGGAGACTGACAAAATGGAGAAGCTTACAAGAACTTACTTAAGGGAAGTAGTGCGACTGCATGGTGTTCCGATATCTATTATCTCCGATCGAGATAGTAGATTCACTTCAAGATTCTGGCAGTCACTACAAAGTTCCCTGGGAACTAGGCTAGACATGAGTACAGCCTACCACCCACAGACAGACGGACAAAGTGAGAGGACAATACAAACTTTAGAAGACATGCTGAGAGCCTGCGTGATTGACTTTGGAAAGGCATGGGATATTCATTTACCCCTTGTCGAATTTTCATACAACAATAGTTATCATACAAGCATAAAGGCTGCTCCGTTTGAAGCCCTCTATGGTCGAAAGTGCAGATCCCCTCTATGCTGGACTGAAGTTGGCGATACCCAGTTAGCTAGAGGAAGAGTTCCTGAAAGCACTCTCACCGGTCCAGAGATCATACGTGAAACAACAGAGAAGATCGTTCAGATTCGTGAACGATTGAAAGCCTCAAGAGACCGACAGAAAAGCTACGCAGACCAAAGGAGGAAACCTTTGGAATTCCAGGTAGGAGACCACGTCTTATTAAAGGTCTCACCGTGGAAGGGTTTAATACGATTTGGAAAGCGTGGGAAACTAAATCCAAGATACATAGGGCCTTTCGAGATTTTTGCCAGAATCGGCCCTGTGGCTTACAAGCTTAACCTACCGCGCGAACTTAGTAACATCCATCCAACCGTCCACGTACCAAACTTGAAAAAGTGTCTGTCCGATGAGACTCTTATTACTCCACTCGACGAGATCGAGATCAACGAGAGCCTCAACTTTGTGGAAGAACCAGTAGAAATCATGGACCGAGAGGTCAAACAAACAAAACAAAGTCGCATACCCATCGTGAAGGTTCGCTGGAACGCCAAACGGGGACCTGAATTCACATCGGAACGCGAAGATCAGATGAAACAAAAGTACCCTCATCTCTTTCATGTTCACTAGTATCTTTACTACTTTAAATTCTGGGACGAAATTCTCTCTAACGGGGGGATGATGTGAGAACCCGATATTTCAACTCTTTGTAACGACCAAAATGGGTCAAGTATTGTAACCACTTCTGAATAATAAAAAGTTACTTTCATAATAAAATGTATAAATAAGTTCTACTTAAATTCCTTCTATGATTAAATTTCTTTGAACCATGATCGTACGTGAAAAGAACGCCCAAATCCGACTTCATATAGCGAAGTTATGATTTTTCTAAGAAATTCCTTAAACACGATGGATTTTTAATAAATAATAAAAATATAATTTTGGAATTTGCCGACGGAGTCTAAACGAAAGTTGTAGAGCGTAGTCTCACCTACGCGAGGATATAAAGACCATCGAAAACGGAGTTCTTATGAAGAAGATATGGATTTTTGAAGCTTATTAAATATATTAATTATTTATTTAATTCAAAACTCGGATATTATCCGAAGGGGAGTCAGCATCCTCCTCCGAAGTACGCGCTGCGTACTCCTGTACGCCCCGCGTAACCGAGGGGATTGGCCTCTGATCGTCCACGTCGCGCTATCCGAAGAAACCGACCCATCCGACCCGTCCGAAGCCCCGACCCGTTCGACCCGACGTCCCATCCGACCCGGCGTCCCATCCGACCCGCGTACCCAGCAACCCGTCCCATCCGAACCGAGGCAGTCGAGGCTTCGGTCATGCATGACGTACGCGTACGCGCTGCGTACGAGCGTACGCCCCGCGTACCGAGGCAGACCAGCCTTACTATAAATAGGATGCGAGGGTTTCCAAAGAAAGGGTTCATTTCTCTTCTCTCTCTCTCAACTTTGCCTTGTTTTCCGTGTCCGTTCAAACCCGAAGCTCTGGTCTTTTTGGCTCAAGTCCTGAAGGTTGATTTTACTCCCGAGATTCCCGAGAATCCCGAGGAAAATCCGTTTCCCGAGACGAAACTCTGCCCGGTTTTCCATCTCGCTATCTCCAAAACTTTCAAGTGAGTTTCATACCCCTTAATCAACCTTTTTAATTATTCTAAATACTTTTATATGCTTTCAAGGGGGGGATTACAAGTAAAACACACGAGTATTATCGTGTGTTACATAAAGAAACTCTTTCATATACTGTTATATATTCAAATCACATGCGATTTATAAACATCTAAAGGAACTTTTATATATATAACATATGTCACAATAGCATTTTACCTTTTAAAATAAAATGTTGTTGTAATGCATGTATAAACTAAACTGTTCTTAGATTTTTCTTGTCTATCCTAGACTCTACACCAAAAATCTATACTTTCATAAACAAGTGATTCCTTTTCTCAATATTTCTAAACAAACAAGACACGCTTTTTGGAAACTATAATAGGTATAGTTTTACGAACAGATTTCTAACTCTTATGTACTAGAATCACATATTTCAAGAAGCTCACTTTCGTATACAAGAACAAACGTAACATTTTAACAAGTAGATCTGTTTTTATACCACGGATTTGTGAGACACTAACTTCATGTACGTTCGAGTACACATTTCAAGTCCTGTATTATATACCAGAATCCCTTGGAGGGGGAGCATGGTGTTTGTGTATAGATCTATACGGGCTTGACAACCCGCGCCCTGACTGTTAGCTGCAGTCCACCGTTTGGGGTGACAAACGTCATAACATTTCAACGCCTGAAGAACGTTGTGTATAGGCATTCAGAGTCAATAGTATGGTTATAAAACTCACAAGGGGTATTAAAAATGCATTGATTTACAAGGTTTTCAAACTCATTGGTTATTTTACATTTACATACATCTTTGGAAACAAACATTGGTCTTGAGTGAAGGCTACTTTTATACTAGTAGAAAATATAGGATTTTCTAAACACAAACAAACAAAGATAAAACATTTCATTTCATTCAAACATTGTCACTTAAATACTTATGAAATTCACCAGCTTAAATGCTGATCTACTCTTTCAAAATTTCTTGTATGTCCCAGGAAATCAGTAATTTCAGGTATTCATTTTCGCTTTTGTTGAAGGGATGCTGCGGCGCCAGTTTAATCTCGTATTTTTGACATCATATTGTAATTGAGTTTTGAACATGTAACTTTTGACAAATGTAAACTTTCAATTATATATATGATGGTTGTATTGCTTTCTTTACTATGTATTCATTTGTTACGTTACCACATGAAGTCATCCGCCCCCGAACGTTTCCGCCGTTCAGGTTTGGGGGTGTGACAGGTTGGTATCAGAGCAATGTTTATAGTGAACTAAGTATATCGAACCACATAAGATATACAAACTATAAATGCTTAAGGGACTAATACTCTCTGACAAAACAAATTTTCTTTTTACACTTAAACAACATTTCGTTCAACTTAAATTGATAGTTCATTTAAGTACAATTACATGCATACCACAAACTATTTTCATGATTATACAACTATACAAGTATTTAGACAAGTTGACACTACGATTGAGACTCGATATACGTAATCAGATTTTGGACAAATATAGCATGATCAACTATATTTGCCCAAGATTGGACCAACGTATATCGAGGAATGATCGTAGTAAGCAACAAGTCAAAACTTACCAAACCATTACAAGAATCAATCACAAGAATTTAAATACTATAGGAGTATTTGCTACCTAAACTAGTTTAACTTACATGTTTTACATGTTCCGACTTTATTCAATTCTTATAACCCTATTTCTCGTACAGTCAAATGGCTGGATTTCACCACCCTGGCGACCCCTACTTTCCCAACCAAGGCAATGGAGGATGGATCGAAGATGATCCCGAAGAGGACGAGGAACCCATAGAAGTGGGTGATGACTCCGGTACCGACTCAGAGCTGGAAGTTATCGATCCACCACCCATTCAACCTCCCGTCTTCGTAAGGAACTTTCAAGGACCGACTCCCGTCTGGGGAAGTCACCTCCACCATTGGAGCCAACAGCAAAACCTACGCCCTCCCTACGGCATGTGTCGGGACTTCTATGATGTCTGCGGCGGAGGTTCGGCTGATCGGGCACTCCCGGTAATGGTGGGTAAGTTAGCCAATCAGTCCTATCAGTCTGGAGTACAAGCTAGTCGACTCCGGGATATCAACGTGGAAGTGCAGGTTCACACTTCTGACATCCGTAGGCTAGACAAGATGCAAGACAACGCCCAATTCCAAGCTGAATCGTTTCAAGCGCAAATGATTGCAGCCCTCGCCGAACTAAGGGAACAACAAGCCGCTTTCGATAGGCGTCTAATGGAGTCAAAGCAATCAGATACGGAGTCAAGCTCCAAGCGCAACCTTCGACGCAAGTAGTGCTTGTCAAGGACTCAAATTTTTTTTTTTTTTTATAGCTTAGGACCTCGGCTAAAAGTCTTTAAATTTCTCGAACTTTGTAATCGGAGACCCTTATGGGGGTCAAATTTTCATGATCGTTGTAACAACTTTTATATTAATATAAGTGGCACTATTACTACTATGTTGAGTATTTTGTTCGAACCTTGAATGGTCTTTGTGAACCCAAATACTTGTTTCATACCTTCAGTCTTACAAATAACTTTCATTCTTCTATTTTAAGATTCATACTATCATCTGTTGTTGAACTATAGCGATTTAGTTCATGAGACACATACATTTTCCATTCTATGAAATTCTTATCCTTGTCTTTGCAATCTATAGTTGAAGGATGCCTCCGCGTAGGAATCCAAGGCAAAACAACGGTGAGGAAGCACCTATACCACCACCACCTCCACCACCCCAATTTGATGCTGTAATGTTTCAAGCAGCAGTCACCGCAGCGGTGGCAGCTGCCATGTCACAGATCAATAACTCAAGTGCTAATGGCTCGGGATCTGGCACACACCCATCCAACCATGGCGAGAGTCATGGACCACCTCGAGAATGCACCTATAAGGACTTCACTAATGCCAAGCCCCGAATGTTTTATGGTACTGGTGGTGTGATGGCCCTGAGGCAGTGGATTGAAAGGACGGAGGCAGTCTTTGAAATCTGCTCCTGCCCCGAGCACAGCAAGGTCAAATTTGCAACTTTCACCCTTCTCGATAAAGCTTTAACTTGGTGGAATGGCCACGTTAAAGTACTTACCCTAATCGTGGCAAACTCCATAAGTTGGGAGAGCTTGAAGGCCATGATGATGAGAGAATACTGCCCACGGGGAGAAATTCAAAAGCTTGAACACGAGCTATGGACTCTCGGAATGGTGGGAACCGACATCACTACTTATACCAACAGATTCTGCGAACTGGCAATCCTTTGTCCAGATATGATTGCTCCCGAGAGCAAGAAGATAGAAAGGTACATCTGGGGACTGACGCCCCAAATGCGGTTAAGCGTGTTAGCTTCTAAACCTAACACCTTTGAAAGTGCTAAGGAACTGGTACAATCTCTGATCGACTACGGAGGTCATCAGAACTCAACCACTTCTGCACCAGCGCCACAGAAAGGAAACAACGACAACAACAACAACAACAACAACAACAACAACAACAACAACAACAACAACAACAACCATGGCAGGAAGAGAGCGTGGATTAAAGGGAAGGGTGGGTCTTCCCATGAATCCGCAAAGAAACAACTGGTTTCAGTAAATGCTGCCATTGTACCTGTTACAGCCCCTACAAATACCTACCCAACAAAGCCTTATATAGGCAACCTCCCAAAATGCACCAAATGCAATTACCACCACCATGGACCTTGTCGAGATATGCAGTGCGCCAACTGCAGCAGGAAAGGGCACACAGCCCGTTTCTGCAAGGAACCCGCAAAGCCGATCACTCAAGTTCCCGGTGCGGGTGTAGGGCAGGCTTGCTACGGTTGTGGCGAGGTGGGCCACTACAAGAGAAACTGTCCTAAGGCAGCAGACACCGGAGGTGTGGGACGAGTTTTGGCAATAGGACACGACGAAGCTGTAGCTGACCCAACTATAGTTGCTGGTACGTTCCTTCTCGATAATTCATACGCATGCATATTATTCGATAGTGGAGCGGAGAGAAGCTTCGTGAGTCAAAACTTTATTCATTTACTTAAACCTAAACCTAGCAAGTTAGAAAATTCATTCACTGTAGAGATGGCCAATGGAAAAACCGAAAACACAAATTGCATATACATGGGCTGTACGTTAACATTAGACGGCTATTCTTTCCCAATCAATCTCATGCCGGTTCAAATTAAAAGTTTCGACGTCATAGTCGGCATGGATTGGTTGAGTCTTCTTCGCGCCGACATCATGTGCTTTGAGAAAGCAGTCCGTCTTAACCTCCCAAACAATGAAACATTAGTTATCTACGACGACAAATCTAGTGCAAATCTTCGCATCATTTCGTGCATCCAAGCTCGAAAGTGCTTGCGGAAGGATTGTCGAGCATTCCTAGCGCACATCGTTGATACAAGTCAAGAACTGAAGGACATCAAGAGCATCTCGGTAGTACGCGACTTTCCCGATATCTTTCCAGAAGAACTACTAGGATTACCACCGCAACGCCAAGTCGAGTTCAGAATCGACTTAATTCCAGGAGCTACCCCAGTAGCGAAGTCGCCTTATCGTCTTGCACCAGCAGAGATGCAGGAACTTTCCAGTCAACTTAATGAACTCCTTCACAAAGGATTCATAAGACCAAGTTTCTCACCTTGGGGAGCACCGGTCTTGTTTGTAAAGAAGAAAGACGGATCGTTCCGTATGTGCATCGACTACAGAGAGCTGAACAAACTTACTGTCAAGAACCGTTATCCTCTACCCCGTATTGACGACCTATTCGATCAACTTCAAGGGGCGAACTACTTCTCCAAAATAGATCTAAGATCCGGATATCACCAATTACGAGTTCTAGAGGGGGACATTCCAAAGACAGCTTTCCGAACTCGTTATGGACACTATGAATTCGTGGTGATGCCGTTCGGATTAACCAATGCACCAGTAGTATTTATGGACCTAATGAATAGGGTATGCCGCCCTTACTTGGATCAGTTCGTCATCGTCTTTATCGATGATATACTTATCTACTCTCGAAGTGAGGAAGAGCATAGTCAACACGTACGAAAAGTCCTAGAAACACTGCGAACGGAGAAACCCTATGCGAAGTTCTCTAAATGCGAATTTTGGATTCGAAGAGTCGAATTTTTAGGTCACGTTGTTAGCGAAAAAGGTATACACGTGGACCCCTCCAAAATTAAGGCTATTGAGAACTCGTCGGCACCAAAGACACCTATAGAAATTCGTCAATTTCTAGGTCTAGCTGGCTACTATCGCAGATTCATAAAGAACTTTTCGAGCATTGCGAAACCTCTTACTTCATTAACCCAGAAAGGTGTGGCCTTTGACTGGGAAGCGAAACAAGAGAAGGCATTCCAGACACTAAAGCAGGCCTTGTGCACCGCACCGATACTATCCCTCCCAGAAGGGATAGAAGACTTCGTAGTGTATTGCGACGCTTCAAATCAAGGACTTGGTTGTGTTCTGATGCAGAGAGGGAAGGTTATCGCTTATGCCTCCCGACAGCTTAAGACACACGAAGTGAACTATACGACACACGACCTCGAGTTAGGAGCAGTGGTATTTGCTCTGAAGATCTGGAGGCACTACTTATACGGAACAAAGAGTACTATATTCACCGATCACAAGAGCCTTCAACACATTTTCGATCAGAAGGAACTCAACATGCGACAACGACGATGGGTCGAGTTACTGAATGACTACGAATGCGAAATTCGTTATCATCCTGGCAAGGCCAACGTAGTAGCCGACGCCCTCAGTCGAATGGAATACACTGGTCGGAGGGTCAAATCTCTGAGCATGACTATCCATTCCCACCTATCCACACAAATTAAGGAAGCACAAATGGAAGCTTTGCAACCTGAAAATGTGGCGGGTGAATCCCTGCGAGGAATGGAGAAGAATTTAGAAGTCAAGGGTGGCGGAGCCTACTATCTCATGGACCAAATCTGGACCCCAAAACATGGTGGTTTCAGAAACGTAGTCATGACTGAGGCTCACAACTCAAGATATTCCGTTCACCCGGGTTCAGATAAAATGTATCTGGATCTTAAGAAACTGTACTGGTGGCCTAACATGAAAGCAGAAATTGCTACCTTCGTGAGTAAATGTCTTACTTGCGCTAAGGTTAAGGTCGAGTATCAGAAACCGTCAGGACTACTACAACAACCAGAGATACCGGAATGGAAATGGGAGCGGATTACTATGGACTTCATAACCAAATTACCCAAGACGACAAGTGGACTCGATACCATATGGGTCATTGTCGACAGATTGACCAAATCCGCACATTTCCTACCCATCAAGGAGACTGACAAAATGGAGAAGCTTACAAGAACTTACTTAAGGGAAGTAGTGCGACTGCATGGTGTTCCGATATCTATTATCTCCGATCGAGATAGTAGATTCACTTCAAGATTCTGGCAGTCACTACAAAGTTCCCTGGGAACTAGGCTAGACATGAGTACAACCTACCACCCACAGACAGACGGACAAAGTGAGAGGACAATACAAACTTTAGAAGACATGCTGAGAGCCTGCGTGATTGACTTTGGAAAGGCATGGGATATTCATTTACCCCTTGTCGAATTTTCATACAACAATAGTTATCATACAAGCATAAAGGCTGCTCCGTTTGAAGCCCTCTATGGTCGAAAGTGCAGATCCCCTCTATGCTGGACTGAAGTTGGCGATACCCAGTTAGCTAGAGGAAGAGTTCCTGAAAGCACTCTCACCGGTCCAGAGATCATACGTGAAACAACAGAGAAGATCGTTCAGATTCGTGAACGATTGAAAGCCTCAAGAGACCGACAGAAAAGCTACGCAGACCAAAGGAGGAAACCTTTGGAATTCCAGGTAGGAGACCACGTCTTATTAAAGGTCTCACCGTGGAAGGGTTTAATACAATTTGGAAAGCGTGGGAAACTAAATCCAAGATACATAGGGCCTTTCGAGATTTTTGCCAGAATCGGCCCTGTGGCTTACAAGCTTAACCTACCGCGCGAACTTAGTAACATCCATCCAACCTTCCACGTATCAAACTTGAAAAAGTGTCTGTCCGATGAGACTCTTATTATTCCACTCGACGAGATCGAGATCAACGAGAGCCTCAACTTTGTGGAAGAACCAGTAGAAATCATGGACCGAGAGGTCAAACAAACAAAACAAAGTCGCATACCCATCGTGAAGGTTCGCTGGAACGCCAAACGGGGACCCGAATTCACATCGGAACGCGAAGATCAGATGAAACAAAAGTACCCTCATCTCTTTCATGTTCACTAGTATCTTTACTACTTTAAATTCCGGGACGAAATTCTCTCTAACGGGGGGATGATGTGAGAACCCGATATTTCAACTCTTTGTAACGACCAAAATGGGTCAAGTATTGTAACCACTTCTGAATAATAAAAAGTTACTTTCATAATAAAATGTATAAATAAGTTCTACTTAAATTCCTTCTATGATTAAATTTCTTTGAACCATGATCGTACGTGAAAAGAACGCCCAAATCCGACTTCATATAGCGAAGTTATGATTTTTCTAAGAAATTCCTTAAACACGATGGATTTTTAATAAATAATAAAAATATAATTTTGGAATTTGCCGACGGAGTCTAAACGAAAGTTCTAGAGCGTAGTCTCACCTACGCGAGGATATAAAGACCATCGAAAACGGAGTTCGTATGAAGAAGATATGGATTTTTGAAGCTTATTAAATATATTAATTATTTATTTAATTCAAAATTCGGATATTATCCGAAGGGGAGTCAGCATCCTCCTCCGAAGTACGCGCTGCGTACTCCTGTACGCCCCGCGTAACCGAGGGGATTGGCCTCTGATCGTCCACGTCGCGCTATCCAAAGAAACCGACCCATCCGACCCGTCCGAAGCCCCGACCCGTCCGACCCGACGTCCCATCCGACCCGGCGTCCCATCCGACCCGCGTACCCAGCAACCCGTCCCATCCGAACCGAGGCAGTCGAGGCTTCGGTCATGCATGACGTACGCGTACGCGCTGCGTACGAGCGTACGCCCCGCGTACCGAGGCAGACCAGCCTTACTATAAATAGGATGCGAGGGTTTCCAAAGAAAGGGTTCATTTCTCTTCTCTCTCTCTCAACTTTGCCTTGTTTTCCGTGTCCGTTCAAACCCGAAGCTCTGGTCTTTTTGGCTCAAGTCCTGAAGGTCGATTTTACTCCCGAGATTCCCGAGGAAAATCCGTTTCCCGAGACGAAACTCTGCCCGGTTTTCCATCTCGCTATCTCCAAAACTTTCAAGTGAGTTTCATACCCCTTAATCAACCTTTTTAATTATTCTAAATACTTTTATATGCTTTCAAGGGGGGATTACAAGTAAAACACACGAGTATTATCGTGTGTTACATAAAGAAACTCTTTCATATACTGTTATATATTCAAATCACATGCGATTTATAAACATCTAAAGGAACTTTTATATATATAACATATGTCACAATAGCATTTTACCTTTTAAAATAAAATGTTGTTGTAATGCATGTATAAACTAAACTGTTCTTAGATTTTTCTTGTCTATCCTAGACTCTACACCAAAAATCTATACTTTCATAAACAAGTGATTCCTTTTCTCAATATTTCTAAACAAACAAGACACGCTTTTTGGAAACTATAATAGGTATAGTTTTACGAACAGATTTCTAACTCTTATGTACTAGAATCACATATTTCAAGAAGCTCACTTTCGTATACAAGAACAAACGTAACATTTTAACAAGTAGATCTGTTTTTATACCACGGATTTGTGAGACACTAACTTCATGTACGTTCGAGTACACATTTCAAGTCCTGTATTATATACCAGAATCCCTTGGAGGGGGAGCATGGTGTTTGTGTATAGATCTATACGGGCTTGACAACCCGCGCCCTGACTGTTAGCTGCAGTCCACCGTTTGGGGTGACAAACGTCATAACATTTCAACGCCTGAAGAACGTTGTGTATAGGCATTCAGAGTCAATAGTATGGTTATAAAAATCACAAGGGGTATTAAAAATGCATTGATTTACAAGGTTTTCAAACTCATTGGTTATTTTACATTTACATACATCTTTGGATACAAACATTGGTCTTGAGTGAAGGCTACTTTTATACTAGTAGAAAATATAGGATTTTCTAAACACAAACAAACAAAGATAAAACATTTCATTTCATTCAAACATTGTCACTTAAATACTTATGAAATTCACCAGCTTAAATGCTGATCTACTCTTTCAAAATTTCTTGTATGTCCCAGGAAATAAGTAATTTCAGGTATTCATTTCGCTTTTGTTGAAGGGATGCTGCAGCGCCAGTTTAATCTCGTATTTTTGACATCATATTGTAATTGAGTTTTGAACATGTAACTTTTGACAAATGTAAACTTTCAATTATATATATGATGGTTGTATTGCTTTCTTTACTATGTATTCATTTGTTACGTTACCACATGAAGTCATCCGCCCCCGAATGTTTCCGCCGTTCAGGTTTGGGGGTGTGACATGATGTTTGTTTAAATAATATCGAACGGTTTATATTTTGGAATTCTAATGTTTTCAAACAATGTACTGAATGTAAACAATACCGGTTGTAATATTTCAATGCATGGTGATGAATGATGTTATGATCCATGTATATTCATTATGATGGTATTCAATTGAGTCACAATAGCCCTCGGACGTTTGCGCCGTCTGGTTCGTGGGTGTGACATTAGTTGCCCAGATGGTGGCTTTCAAAGTGGTTGCTTGGTTGACCATCAGACCAAAGTTGGCTGATAATCTGTGGGCGAACTTGTTGACCTTGGAGATTTCAGTGGGAACTAGGTAAGGAAAAAGCTTCATATTCTACGTAAAACTGTGATGCTTATTCTTCCCTTCCTCAGATTCTGAAATACATTGTTGATTTCCAGACGATCCTACTGAGAGTAGTACTGTATTTTTAGTTGCACCAAGAAATCTTCGCAAGATATCTTGCTAGCTTCTCCCTTGGGCATCATATCAACTAGTAGCTTCCACCAGCTCAGTACTCCACACTTTAAAAAGGGAATCACGAGAGCAGTCTTTTTTCTGTTTCTACAGTCGCAACTCTCAAACATTGTCTCCATCTCGAAGATCCAATCCATAACATCCACCGGTGTTGGGCTTCAAAAAAGACTTAGTGGTTTGGATGCGATGAAATCCTTGTATTTGCATCCACGTCCGTTATTTCCTCCATTCTGGTGGTTTCTTCTTCCTACTCGTGGTTCAGCTTGACTGACAGTCTGACTATAGTTCCATTCATCAGATTGCTCAATGTTCAGCATAGGCTATTCAACATGCATCGTAAGTTCATCCTGATTCTTTTGAAATAAATGCCTTATCGCTTCCATCTGACGATCCAACATCATCTGGATCATTGATTGTACCCCTACCATCATGATTGACTCATGTGGAGCTACTACTATCGATACTTGCTCAATCACTTGGGGTTGAGGCTATCGATTACCATTAGCAATAGCATTTCCCATTCCGCTGCGGGTTCCTGCCATGTTGATCTATAAACCAAAGTAGGTGAATTTAGATCTTTATTTACGATACACGTTTAAATCTTCCCCTGAGATGTTACATGCTAGTTCTAATATTGTAGTCGAACATTTACAAATTTGAACACATAAAATTTCCAGATCTGGTCGGCAGGAAACCATCGATACGATTAAATAATAGCATATAAGGCATCATTATATGTCACACCCCCAAACCGGAACGGCGGAAACATTCGAGGGCGGAGGACGTCATGAGGCGGAAAGCACACATCCCATTGTTTGTTACATGATCGTTGTATATAAGCCTGGCGTATTCACTTGGTACTCACAGAGTTAACTGTAATAGTTCCTTTATACTTGATGAAGACATTCTTTAAGAAAACCCTTATTTCTTTTAGTAAAAATGGTACCCATAATGGTTCCTTCTATAATCACTTAGTTTATACTAGCTATATATAATCTAATATCGAATAGAAAGTTAGTTGTGTGAATCTTCCCTAAGCCCACAACCAAAAAAGGAACAGGAAGTAAGGCGGAAAGCACACATCCAACTACCTATTGGGTATTAATTATATATAACCCTGATGTGCAAACTAAGTTATTATGGAATTAACCACCTAAGGTCCTTTAAGTTAAACTAGTTTAATAAAATGGAGTAAACCCTTTACTGGTAAGTTTATAGTTTTGTCTACCAAATGTTCTATTTTAAAAGTATATTTTATACCAGAAAACGGTGTATTGAATTTGTATGTTATGACCTGGCCCATACCTGGTACTCCTTATGATTACTTGGTGTATACAAAATTTATACATAACTAAGATCGGGTAGATAGTAGGCTAGGTAAATCTGCTCTAAGCCCACAACCAAGCAAGGAACAAGAAATGAAGCAGAAAGCACACATCCTACTACTTGTTGGATCCGATTAATATTTATTCCTGATGTATAAACTAAGGAATCATAAAGTTAGCATTATAGGACCCTTTCTAAGTGAATGTACTAAGACTCGACTGTACTGTTTGTCTTTTGTAATAATAAAAGTATTCAGTAATGTTTGTAAAAAGTGACTACTAAAGCACTAACTACTTTAAAACCAGTTTGTTGATTTAGGTTAAAATGTGATGTGATTATAACCATACTGATATGACAGGTGCTTTACAACGACAACCTAATTACGCCTAAACTGATGTGATATTTGTCACCCGTAGACTTGTAAGTCCCATTGTAGCCAGCAACAAGATGTGGAGTGCAAATACCGTATAGATCTATACACAAACTCATTCTCTCCCTACAGGAGACTTTAGTTACAAAACGTAACCTAGAAAGTATATTGCTAAGTCGTGAAGTAGTGGCTCACATTAATGTTATAGTATTCTTGTATTAGTATTGTATATTCTCTCTGTTCTAGTGTATTGTATGTTCTCTCTGTTTCTCTTTATAGTATGTTCATTCTGATTCTCGTTATAGTATGTAATAAACCCCTAAACTATACATGTTATAGTTTTCTAGTATGTTTACTTGAACTAATATTGACTTGATGAAAAGACTCATTTATCTACTGAGTTATGATTGTATTTTAAAAATGGAGTTTTATAAGCAATACAGTAACATATCTTAAAAAGAGCTTCTGAAATGATTTGATCACTTATTAAACATAAGTAATCCTTTGAAATGATGTTTATCACAAAAAATTTACACAACTATCCTTGTGTTCAACTTGTATTCCCCCCCCCCCCCATTAAAAGCATTTAAAATAGTTTAAAAGATTGACTATAGGGGTGTGAACTCACCGTATGTGGGTGATTCAATCGAATATGTGTGTAAGAATGCGAAGCTCCACGAATGAAGTCTCGAGGCACAAACGAGTCCTAAATGATATATAATGGCATATATTGGCATGAAGATACTGTTTAGAAGCAGTTATATGCAACGAAACACCCTTAGGGACTAGGAAACACTTGTACCAAGTGTTAGAATCACATGTCATTGATCAAAGAGGAGTGTACGGCCAACGGAAGCGTGTTCATGGCCACACCAAGTGTGTACCGCCTTAAACTCTCCAAAATGGATGGATTTTTGGTCTTTGTTTCATAGGGATTCAAGGGTTCAAGAGTTCTAATGTTTAACAAGCATCTATAAGTGTTTGAGGCTCAAGATATGACAAAAACAAGGGTTTACGGCCAAGGGAGATGCTCATGGACGTAAACTCTTATTGTTATGGGTAAATGGTTGTTTTCAATGGTGTTCAACAAGAGATCCTAACATGTACTAAGCATAGGGAAGGCTACTTAAAATTTGGAGGCTAAAATGGGTGTTGATGGCCACCAAGAACAAGTGTGTGTAGTTGGTGTTCTTGTGAAAGATGAAGATCTTGAAGATTTACCCAAAAAGATGATTTTCATGGTTGAAATCAAAGGATGTTACATCATTAATGAGGATCACAACTCAAACATGGAAGAATCACTTACGTTTTTTAAGATCTAGGATGAAGAACTCGATGATACTTAAGAGAAAACTCGATTTCTTGACTTGGAAACTAAAGAAATGACTAGAAATGGAGGGATATCATGTATATGCGAGGAGTTTACGGCCATACAAGAGTTTACGGCTGTAAACTCCTAGTTTGTGGTCTTAAACTCCTTGTAATTAAGTTACCGGCTCGATTGCAAACCAATGAACTTAAGTTGTCATAACCCTACGCCCAATCCTTAAGCGTATTAGGCTCAGAACCCTCAAATAGACCCCAAACAATGCTAAAAGATATCAGAAACATGATTGACATTTCATTGGAATGATTGACTTTACTGCATTGAAATTTTTGGGTTTTCACATTATAGCTAAAACATAAATCATTTAGCACATAAATTGCAATTTAGGCATTTTTCCTAGAATAAGCTACTGCTCATGTATAAAATATAGTAGACACTCAACTCACAATCCTCACTTAGCCTTCTAAGTTTAAGTCTAGAAATCCTACTAGCTTCAAGTTCGCTTAAACTATTGCTCTGAGACTAACTATAACATCCCAAATTTCATGGCCAGAAAAGACCGATTTGTTTATGATTTATTTGAAAATTAGAGTATACTTTTAAAGAAATATATTGTGGGATTTGTCCCCAAAAACATGATAAAGGATTTATCAAAGCATTTGCAAGGAAATGTATTTTCATTATATTAAAAACCTTGGGATTTCGTTGTTATTACAGATCAAAAGCATAAACATAAAAAACATAAGGCTTACAACATCTATTTATTCTAGTGGCCTATAATCCATTGAACTCTCATCTTATCATCACTCCTATGCTCTCTTGCCACCACCTGTAATGCAATAAACGAAGTTGTTTAGGCTTGGGAGCCAATTGAGCACATAGGGTTATCAATCCATAATAATTAAGTTTACTAATTTCATCAAATCATTCAACCTAGTCTAAGGATTTTCATCAGGATGGACAACATTGCATAGGGTATTCCTCAACAATACATGTCAAATAAGGCAACTATGAGTGGGGTGGAGTACACCTGGAGAACATGTAGTTCAAATAAACACCTACATGTTGTGAGCATGCTAGCGGTCCACTGGACTTTTTAGAATAGTGCATGGTTGTCATCCATACTCTGCTTGATGACTGAATCATCGTAAATATCGATGCCTCTCATCCTCTAATTTCATCACACATCAATTATTTCATATACCCATGTTTTACCCAACATTTTCGTAGATATAAAATACATAGATACAATTTAAACCATTTAAAACATATATAAATCATTCATCCAGCATAGATATCAAGAACACATATAATATGAATACATAACGCATAATTTATATTAAATACTTCATATCTATATGTAAGATGAAAGTAACTATGCACTCACTTGTTAAACTGGTGATTCCAACTTGGACAATGTTTCGCTTCTTAACAATATAATTTCCTACGACGAAACCTAGTATTATCACAATTAGATTTTACTCTAATATTTATCGTAGCTAATTACGAGCATTATTATATTATAAGTGTTAAACAATACTTTTCAACAACTATGTACAGTCAGGGGCCAGAAATGAAACACCGTAGGGCAGGACCATTTGGCATTATAGCACTTCTGAAATCCAACAACCTCATGCGACCCTTGAAACTAGATTCCCCGTTTCGCGAGTAGTTAAAAAATATTATAATAACACTTTATATATTGTATATATTGTTTATATGTTTATAATAACGATAATAAATTTATACCTAAGCTATACTTAATGTAGGGTAAACATAACTCACTTACCGGGAGGTTTGCTAGAAACAGGGATCTGCGGGGCAGAACTTTCCGAGCCAAAAAGCTCTTTTTCTCGGAGCCTTCTGGCGCTCTGGGGCTTGCCTCTTAGCAATAGGGAAGTAATAGAGCTTAGGAGGGCTTAGAGAGAAGTTATAGAGAGAAGAGAATGTATTTTGGTGTGAGAAAAAAAGGCACCCTCAAATCTATTTAAAGGAGGCTGGCCTCGGTTACGTAGGACGCTCCTTAGAATGTACGCAACATGTTCCAGGTGAGCAAGGCGCACATGTGTATGTAGCGTGTACGAGGGGGGTGTATGTTTGAAGCCTGCTGGGGCGACGTGGTTAATCTAGAGCAAAGGGTTGCGAGATCGTGGGACGTTCCTTCTACGCGACGTGTTCCTTGAGCAGCTTTGCATTTCATACTCCGACTTCTAAAATATGTAACTTTCGCATACGTGCTCCGTTTTTGACGTTCTTTATAATCACGCGTAGGTGAAAACATACTCTAGAACTTTCGTTTGACTCCATCGGCTAATTTTGAATTTATTTTGAAATTTATATTTTAACAAGGCGGGACAGGAAAAGTCCGTTAAAAATTCATAACTTTCTCATCCGGCGTCCGTTTTTGTCTATATTTTCATCGTTGATCTCCTATTAATGAGATCTTCAATTCTCGTTTAGGTTGTGTCGGCTAAAAATTGTTCGATCTAATATTCGAACTCTGGGTTCCATATTGTTATGCCGAATCTTGGAAAAATCATGACTTCCTCATACGAGGTCATATTTGGACGTTCTTTTGTGCACGCTCTTGGTTTAATGTATACTACGACTTTCGTTTAGATCACTAAGGCTAAAAAGTATTTTATTGTAAACTCACTTTTTTTTTATGTCACACAACATCTTGTTGGTTTTGTCGCGAAACTTCAATATGTCATAAGTTTTTCATTATAACTTGGAGTTCAGCATTCTCTATATCTCCGGAATCCTTGTCATGACCACTACAACTTTCTTCGTAGATATTAGGTTTATATATTGTTGTATTTTTGACACTTATTTTGATTGTTAATTTATTATATCTTATAAATAAGTATAATGCACATAATATTCAAATAGTTCCTATTTAATACTTTAAATTTGGTTACATTGTTTAACCCTAATTATTACATCATTATACTAATGCTTAGCATAGGAACACGGGCGTTATAATACATACCCTAGAGGATATGTTGTAGGCATGTGTCATCGATTTCGGTGGGAGCTAGGACTCCTACACGCCCTTGTTGTAGGGCATGTGTCGTACCCCTGTTTGTCAGGGGGAAGTTGGTCACAGTGTTATAGGGTGGACCAAAGTGGTCCTTCACACCACAAAGATGATTCAGCAGATCAGACAGAGATTGCAGACTGCTTAGATTCGACAGATTTATTCTATACAAGTATGGTATCCTTATAAGCTTTAGGATTATTCCAAAAACTCTAAAATACTCCAATATTTGTCCACCACTTTATGGGTTCTAAAATTTTATTTCCTTTGTCAATTAGGACAATTAAAATTCAACCCTCGTAGATTTAATTAATTCTAACTAATCTTGAATTAATTTCAGATTAATGCTGGTTAATAATTAATTAATTCTAACTGATTTCATTTTAATTTATTAATCATATAAATTAACAAATTACTTTTCTATTTCCGATTAATATATTAATCACATATTATATGAACAAAGTATTTCCTCATAATTTCCAGTTAGCTTATTTATCATATAATACTCTAAAAAATTATTCTCTCTTTACAAATGGCATTTTAGCAAAGTTCTAGTTATAAGGGTAACCCTAAAAGGACTATGCGTATAATTACAAGAAGATACTGATTTATTTACTGCCTTGGACACCTTAATCCAACATAACCAACATTTGGCTTTGATCCTAGTAAAGATGAAGTTCACAAGAATAATTAACAATACGACTTTCGGATGTTGTTATGTGATGAAGAGTCTAGTGCATCACAACAATATGCAACCAAGCTTAAACCAAATAATAATAAGAAGAAACAGTCCACGGTCTCAAGGAAAGATTTTCTTGAACACAATGATAAGGATAATCAAATCAGTGTTGGATTAGTGTCTAAGTTCATAATTATAATTGTATATACTTGACCCGACCCGGCATGATCCACTTGGGTTGCATGGCATTATGCATTTCGATAGACTAAAATGAGAGAAATAACACTTAAGGTTTGTTTATATATTATAAGTTATAATATATTAATAAGATTATTTAATTAGTATTTATCAAGAATTAATCTAGAATTAATTAAGTGATCAAAAGAAGACTAATTAAATATATGGGTTGATTGTGAAAATCATCCATACTTGTATACTGGGCTAATGTTCCGTGGATTATCAAGTTGGGCTAAAACCCATAGGATGCTCCATGGATGCTCCATGGTGTATTTGAACCCATGGATCCAAGGAAATGGAAAACCATGACAATTAGGGTTTACCCTAATTGTAACAACTATACAAACATCTTATTTTGTGCAAACATCGGCAACTAGTGAAACAAGTGAGGGAAAAACTATTTTAGAAGTGATGATTTCACTCTAATTTATTCCAAGTGCATATGATGTTGTGTGAACCATTTGAGGTGTCACATTTAGGGCACTAGGCTCTTTAGCTCCATGGAATCAAGCACCAAACAAGAGGTATGTAATTATACTAGAATTTATATTATGCTAGCTAGAACGATACATTGGAAAATTGATATTTGCATGTATAATAGAGAAAACATAGAACCAAGGTATTTAGGGTTGCATGTACATCACAGGAGTGTTAGATTGCTCAAAACCCAACAGTGGTATCAGAGCCTAGGCTTGTTTTCCCTTATACTTTCAAAAATTGTCTCGGAAAATGAAGTTTTTTGCTGTCTGGACAAGGGAGTCGATGAGTCCATAATGCGACTCGACGAGTCCAAGGAAAAACTCATCCAACACGCCGAGTTTATTCATCTACTTGACGAGTTGGAACCCCAAACAACATATCTTCGAGTTTTGGTGCTGGAATTGGTCTAGAATCATTACTTTTGACTGTTTTGGACTTATAAAACCTATTTTTTAATATGGTAATGATTATGCTAAACCAATTTCAATGCTATAATCAAAGTTTCAAGTTTTATATGTGTTTATGTAATTCCTGAAAAAAATTTGATTATGAATGTTCATGCTTATGAGTTTTGTTAGATCATAGAAATTATGTGCAAATTGTTTGTTAGTATAATTCATGATCTTGATGAAATTGTATGGACTCCATAACTTGTCCTCAAGTTATGGATTACCAAAAGCTTTTTGTGTTGCATTGTTTTATGAGGAATTTAGATTGATGAAAAATATTATTTGTTAGTTGCTGTCAATCCATATTAATCTATAAGAAGTTCATAAAAGGTGTTTTTGTAACTTGTCACCAAAGTTACATAAAAGGTCATATTTATGAATCTTAAAGATCATAAAAGTTCCATAGGTTATACAAAAAATGAAGAGTCTTTTCATTAAATTGTTTTGATGACTCTATAACTTGTCCTCAAGTTATGGATGTTTAAGAGTCACTTCTTTAAAAGTGTTATTAAAGAATAAGAGGTTACATAAAAATGAAGAGTCTTCATTTTAATGAACCATTAAATTCAGAAGTTATAAATGAAAGGGTTTTAGTAGTTTCAAAAATTGCCCTCTAGTTTTGGAATTTGTAAAGTCTCACACACATTAATGCTTTGATTCCAAACTCTACAATTTTAAAAGTTAAAATTCAAATATTATGGACTTCATTAAATTAATTAAAAGAGATAATAACTCCATAAAGACATGGTTTAAGTTTAATTAAATTAAGAGTATAGTTTAATTAATAGATTAAACCACCATGTATTTTAAATGTTTAAAATACAACCTTATACTATCATTATAATTTTAATTATATAGACATGTATACGATAAAGTCAATCTTACCATTAGTAGGCCTCATTCACGAAGCCGGTCTATAAGGGGGGTATATGGTTACTGCCTATAAAATGGCAGTTTAATGGGTCTCCACTCTCAGCCACCGCTTCCTTGACTGGTGGAGGGTCGTTAGCCGAACGGGTAGGAAAGGACTATAATTCTCCCTTCATTAAAAGTATAATGATATATGCTAAGTAACTAAACACTTATAAACTCCCAATCTTAGTTACTTAGGAAAATGTGAAATGGTGCTAACCCATGAAATTACACTTTGTACCTTACCAAGTCGTTAGTGGAGCATGTGTGGTTAACCGACATACTAATAAGGACTAGTAAGAGTGGCAAAGGGTAACTTGACTTTATTAGAAATCGGTGGAGCATGTGTGGTTAACCGACACATCGATTAAGTGATAAAGCTAAGGGTACCAAGTCAATTTGCATGGTTATTCACACCTTGTTTGTGATCCTCAGCATCCCAGTCACAAACTTGAGAGGGCACAATCGAGATTCAAACATGCCATTGAAAGTTCAATGTATCTTAAAAGATCTAGTAATTTCAAAACCAATTAAAACTTAATTATATTTTGTTTTCATGGTGGAAATTGGTAAATCGTCATTTACCTACCTTCAACTATTTTATAACTCAGATTACGGCATCCGTCTTCCAGTTATAAATAGGTTGTTGGATCCTAGCCTTAATATTTCATATTGGGTGTTATATTAAGGACATTAAATCAACTAACTTGATTCTCTCCCTTATGGATGTCTCCTTCAGACAGCTATGGTCTTCCCAAATCTTTAGGAACAAGATTTCCTAAAGAAGATGATATCCTAAATGGCAATCAAGGTGAAAGATCAATCCCCTTTATATGCATTAATGGGACCGGAAATCATACTTCACCTCCTCCAATAAATCTCCCTATCCCACAAGTTTCAAGATTTAATAAGTTCTAAGTCACTTAGTCCCTATTGGCAAGCAAAGTCTATATATGCTTACATCTTAGAGGTTAAGTCACATATTGACTAGCCGGGAGAGTCGGGTGTCGAAGTCTCGAGGTAGCTGTCTGTTGACTTGGTTCTTCAGTCACTCCCTGATGACAGGTCACGACATGACCCTTGAATGATCTTATCTATTTGCTTGGTGCTTCTGAATCAACAATTATTCGGAACACTGGTAAAGCAAATTTGATTAGAACATCAACTTCTCAAACCTTCATGGACATTAACAATGGTGACACTGGAAATCCAGAAAAACTTTCTCTTCCTAATGGAAAGGGATCGGTCATGGTCAAGTCACTTGACCTAATGGTAAAGAGAATGGCAAAGTTTGTGATAGTCTGGTACACCATTGAAGAGAATTGTTATCGAGATTAAGAAAGTAATTATGATTGAATGATTGAAAAGTAAGAACACAACGAGTAAATATTAATCAGATCTTATATTGATTAAAGACTGATTACTAAGCTTTTAAGCAGAAACAATACTCGAAATAAAAGTTTTTTTTTGGGTGTTTAAGAGATATATTGAATGTATATGGTGTTACACAAAAAAGATCTAGATCTAGATTACATAAATAACACACACTTACACACTCACTTTTACATCTCTCAAGCACACCTCTACAAGTGGACAAACCCACCTTATATAGTGGTGTTTACATGTCTCTCTCTCACTCTCTATCTCTCATTAACAAATGGGTCTAAAGGCTAAAGCACTACATGCAAGTGGGTTTTACAAAAGTCAAACATTTACAAAGTCATGAATGAATAACTTTGCACCCCAACATTCTCCCCCTCAAATTTAGGAATGAATGACCCACTTAAAATCTTCCAAAATCAAGCACTACGCGGTTCGAGCCTCAAAGGTGACACATGTTGAAACGAACTTCAATCTTCAATTCTTCCATGATTCTTCAATTTGGGCTCTAGGATGTGAGACCATACAATCCGAGCAACAACGAATGATCAAGAGTATTCCAAACTCCAAATAATCACCCTAAAGTTACGCATAAAAACACACCCCAAAAATCTTCAATAAACCAAACCCATTTCGAATACATCACTTCCGAACTTCCAATTGCTCATCTCGTAATCTTCAAAACTTCAAGATCACTTCGGTCTTCAAATCCGCGTAATATGAAAAATTCAAGTTCGAGTTTCCATATAAAACTTCTCCCCCTTTTTATAATCGAAATTTGATTATAAAACTCCAAAGGAAAAAGAACGTGCTCTATTTGGAATTTTTCATGTTAAAACTCCCCCTTAACATGTGGCATAAACTTTCTGCTTTAATCCGGAAAATCCAAAAAATATTGAATTTTTAGCTTTGTTCACGGATTGCCTTTGACAAAATTTCTCAAAAATGGGTAGAAATTGTCAATTTCGAAATTCTGCAGTGACCCATTGCGCCAAAAACAGCCAAATATGCTAAATTCTCCCCCATTTGCGAAACTGGGTAGAAAATGTAAATTCGCACAAACTGCAAGGACCAAAACTGAAAATTCTGAAATTTCTCAAAAATTTTACCCCAAATGCGAAACTGGGTAAAATTTATCATCTTGCGAATTCTGCATTTTTGTCATTTTATAACCCCATTTTGCGAAGTTGGGTATTTGTTGTTAAAAAATGCGAAACTGCAGGGACTCTTTTCGAAACTTTTGTTTTCTTCCCCAATTCACAAATGTTTCACAGTAATACGCTACGCTTCGCACGTTCATTCAATTTCTTCGCACGTCACTGATGCGAACTAACAAATTCTTCGCATCTTTCATCCAATATAACCAAATATGCGAATATCTCCAAACCATAACAGAATGCGAATGAACATCTTGTTTGACTTGCAAATTGCGAACCAAAATCAATATGCAAAACCAAGTGAACAACACAATCAATCCACAGATGCGAACTCATGTTTTGATCTCATATGCGAACCATATCACTATTTGCGAACATATACTTCAGTTAATCAAATGTGAGCTGCTGTTGAAGACAAACGTGAACTCCATATCACATCCTTATACCCATCGATTGACTCAAACATTCGAAATCGATGCTCATAACCATTCGATTCCTAAAACTAATCATCTAAGAAAAATCGAACACTGTTCTTCAATCAACCATTCAAGAACCAAAAGCTAATCATAAGAAATCTTTGATTATCAACCAACGACCTTAATAAGCCATTCTTATTTCTAGTTCTACAATCTAATTAGAAATCGACCCCAAATCAACCTTGATACATGCCATCGATATCAACATCATCGATTATGACATCAAAAACCTGTTCGTTATCAATCATCGATACTAAACCATCAACAGTGAAAATCGAAATCTCAAAATCATCAGTCATCAATTGATCGACCATTGACTCCATGAAGTCACCATTCAAACCCAGTTCCTCAATTCGTTCCAATTCAAAAAGATAATACAATCGATGAATTCAGATTTATCAAGAGAAAAGATCAATCGATCGATCAATGAGTTGAACACAGTATCTGAGTGTGAATTTCAATTTGATTCCATCCGAATAAAAGAACACCATTTGATCGAGAATTCAGATCTTGACCAATTTCAACAAAATCATGGATTCACATATCAACTTATTTCTACTGTATTGATCATGATCGATCTAAGAGATAAACTCAATACTTATGATCGATTCACGAAGTTGGAATTTCAAACCAAATTAATCAATTTCAACGGATGATCAAGTTGATGAAATCAGAACACAGGAAACACGAACACGATGAGAATCAAGAATGTACAACTCAGTAAAGCGTATGATAAAGTCGACTAAGAATCGTAATTCTTTCGGATTAACTCACATAGATCGGATCTTTTAATTGAACGATTGGGCCCCAACTGATTTATCAATGAACAGTGAGATTGGACTCAAGATTTGGACATGAACAGTAAACGATCTTGGGCTTATTTTGTTTGACTCTAAATTTTGATTAACAAAGGCTCAAAGAATCAAACTAATTTGGAATTAAAATTTGGATTCAAGTGAGCAATTTAAAAAATTCAAGAGTCGAATCAAACAACAAATATGATTGGATCGGGCTTGATCAACGAAAAATTATTGGATCAACAATGGGTTTTTCAAGAAAAATTTGATCCAACGAGTCAAATGATCACAAATCAAAAACGCAAAGCACGAATTCAATGAAATTAAGAGAGATCATAGAGAGAGACTCACCAAAATTGCTCAAATTGCGACAAAAGTTGCCAAACCGAGAATCGTTCTTCAAAAGTCACGTTGATCGTGAAAACCAAGCTCTGATACCAATTGAAGAGAATTTTTAAGAGATATATTGAATGTATATGGTGTTACACAAAAAGGATCTAGATCTAGACTACATAAATAACACACACTTACACACTCACTTTTACATCTCTCAAGCACACCTCTACAAGTGGACAAACCCACCTTATATAGAGGTGTTTACATGTCTCCCTCTCTCACTCTCTATCTCTCATTAACAAATGGGTCTAAAGACTAAAGCACCACATGCAAGTGGGTTTTACAAAAGTCAAACATTTACAAAGTCATGAATGAATAACGTTGCACCCCAACAACCATTTCCAAAGAGTCCATATATTTCTTTTGCCAATAAAAGGGACATTGGTTGCGAAGCTGCCCAATTTACCTAAAATTTCATAAGGTTGGTAAAAGTCAAAAGTTTTACTTTGCTTCTCAAAAAGTCCACTATCTAAATCTATTAAGTCTCTTTCTGTGATTCCTAATACATGATGTAATGTAATAACATTTCGATGTTTTGGAAGAATCAAAGGAAGCTTAAAGAAAGAGTGTGTTGATTATAATCGCATGGTTCGATGACCAGAATTTTGAGCCGCTGCATAAGAGTTATGGAATATTGCTTTGGAATAGATAACAACAAGTTTTCATATGTATTTGCATTGTAAGGATAAGTTTTTTCCGCAAGTTTTAAAATAAAAGAAAATTCTGTTTTGATTTATTTTCAAGTATCCTTACAATGGCATTTGTGAAAAAAAATTGTTCTTTATATGTTTCCATTGATAAGCAATATTGGTAAATGGATTTTATTCATTCATTTGTGGTAGTGTCATAATTTACCAAATAAGGAAACATTATCATCACCCAAGGTTCAGTTGGATAGAAACTTGGAATCATGCAACTTGTATTGTATGATGAATGAGAATTTTTCATTTAGGGAAATTAAGACTAATTCCTTGTTCAAATGTATATGTGAGTCAAGTGAAGGACAAAGGGATCGGGTACACTTGGGTGTGTGCTGATCAGGTCTACCACAAAGACTATTCGTCATAATTTACTAAACTTTAGTAAATATGGTTATGCTTACAAGTTTAAGTGTAATTTTGAAACATTAGAAAGGTTTCAATGTATGGCAGAACGGATAAGAAGAATCAAATTAGACAGAAAGATAAAAAGTTTCTCTAATCTGAAGAGATGGGAGAGTACTTGAGTATCTTGTTTTATGATTATCTTAGTGATTATAAAAACATATCACAGTTGATCCTCTAAGGACACCTTAGTTCATTTGTTTGGCTATGGAGAGAAATCATGAATTGTGGAAATGGTTAAATCAAAAGATAAATCATACTTCATTCCAAAATCAAATCTTAGACTCATACTCCAAAATTGAGCCTTGAGTGACATAATCTTAAGAAAGGTTTAAAACGCTTGAATTTGGTAAGTTGTGATGTCTTGGATAAGACAAAGACAAATTAAGTCCAATTGTGTGAAGTGTTTTTCTTGATAAGAATCCGCACTAACTCTTGAATGTTTGTTTTGTCAAGGAATAGTTCTTGACAAAGAGAGTCTTATATGTCAAGAGGACAGTGGGACTCTTAAAAGATCTTTAGATAGTTTCAAGGACTAATCAAGAGTATTGTTAATCACTAGCCCACAACTTGAGGTTTGTAACGTAGAAGCGATGGTAGGACCTTGTACTGACGGGTGGTAAGAAAATGAAACTGAACAAGTTTAGTCCATTTGAGATTGGATTTGTCACTAACCCTGTGTTTTGATTATAGTTTTGAAAAATTCACATGGATAGGAACACATACACCATAAAATCTAAGTTTCATAAGGTTTCTCTTGGATTCATGAAAATGATGGTGAGGAAACGCTTTCACTAAGAAGATTTTAAGTAGATAGCTGTTGTGATATTTGCATTCTCATATAGTTAGTGGAGCGTGTTTGGTTAATCGGCACACTAACTATTGAGAATTGCAAAAGCTCTAGACAAACATGTGAGTTATCTAAGGAAAGGTGTATGATTTTAATAAAGTATTATCAAAGCATCTCGTATCAAAAATCTAAACTTTGGTAAGAAAGTCAATAAAGTATTTATTTCTAGAAGTTCAGCTGATTTCAAAGTACATGTCAAAGCTAGTGGGAGCATAAGTGTTGTGCTAGTAAGATAATAATCATTCTGCTACTGGGAGCATGATTATTATGTTAAGTGTTGCAAGTAAGCAATGTTAATTATAAAAAAGAAAAGTTTCAATTTGCTTTGAAAAGTTGTTTCGCTATAATTAAGGGAGTGAATTTTATACTTCATTCCAATTCTACAAGCTTAGATTTAGATATTAATCAACTTTAGTCAAGGATATGTATGAATGTTATGTTGGAATAGTTCAACATAAGGGAATTCTATATATGTTGCATTCTCAAAATTCGATTATGATTACGGCATACCTCTTCATAGTTCCAATTATGAGAATATGGAAAATAAAAAAAAATTTATAGCATGAATCGTGTCATATATGCTTCGGATATAGGATCGATTACATGTGCTATAATATTTTTCCATTCTAAATTTTCCTAATGCTTAGGGCATTAAGAGGGGAAAAGGGATTACAACTAGATATGCCTAAAATGAATAAGCAATTGTCGAGGACAAATTGAGGTTTACCAAAGATTGGTTACTCATGGACAATTGGAAGTATAGAGTAAGGAACATATTGACATATTTTAAAAACAGGCAACTTTTGTTCAAAAGAGATGGTCAAAATGAGAATATGGGATTTTTTCCATAGGTGGAAATTATTATTCTTCGAATCTGTGTAAGATTAAAGAACTTAATGCAATTAAGGATGTTCAAAGGAATGTACTTTGAATGTGAGACTTCATTTCCATGGAATTGTTTTCCATTTGAATACTCTGTAATGTCTGTTGCCGAGACTTTATGAATTTGGTGCATAGTCATTACAAGGGGATCATTGCATATGAGCTTAGAATATAACAGATTATAGTAAATAGAAATAGTTTGGTATTCTTACATTTACAAAAGGGATTGGGATTGTGAAATGAGCATCATTGGAGTCGTGTTAAATTGATCTATTTCACAAAAGAAAGGACCATAGGTAATCATAGTATGCATGCTTGGTGCATGGCATGACTATTGTTTCAATTCAAGTATTAAGTTGATAAATCGAAACAATGAATAATGAGTAATCAATATGGTGCTTAGATAAAAGGGTTTGTATTTACACTCAATAGTTTGGGACCATATAGGATTAATTATTATTCTTGTGTTTCAGTTTGCATGTTTTGACTTCCAGAATAACTAGGTCATTCTTCCCGAATTACTAAGTTATTCAAACTCTCCACAGTCAGTCATACTTTGGAAGTAGGTATTGATTTAAGATTGTCATGAATTTGGCTTATAAGATAAGTCTAAAGTGCATTAGACATAGCAATGGTTGCAGCAACATTCATGAGTGCTCATAAGTTCTGAGTATTGGATTAAACCTACGCTCATTTGAATCACTTCATGGATTTTATCACGAGTGAATCATGAGACGATAATATCGTATATTCTTCAAACCTAGAGATATGAGTTGTTGACTATGAGTTGGTTATACATTGATTGCACGAAAACGTATTGGTAACTTAATGTTATAAAACGTGCCTTTGTGTATGATTTGTGACAATCAAAAAAGTTTCCATTTTGTAAAACCATCCACAACAATCGAAGTCAAATCCGTTCTGCTAGCTTTCAAACTTTTGGGATAAGTTTGAGTATTTCAGGATTTACACTTAAAGAGATATCAGGAGAGAGGATGCACTAGGGTATTGTGCAACTATGATTTTCCAGAACTCGTTGATATTAGAGTTCATTGCCTGAATAAAATATTTTCTGCCAAAAACCATAGGGGTATATATATGGTTCTTAACCATATTTATTCATTTGTTACATTTCCAACTAGAGAAAAGCCGATTTCTCTCTCAAGGATCTTCACACGATCACCGCCAATTGTAAGTACTTCAACCCTAGAGTGTATTAAAGTGTAATATATGCCTAGATAACATGAAAATCAGCCAAAAACACCAAGGAAATGGTGTTCACGGCCCAAGAACTTCTTGGACCGTGAACAATAAATTTGAGGGTCAAAGGGTGCCCAATGATCCTCCAAACCTTGGAACTGAACCTAGAGACTATCCGTGACTTGTTTAAACCTCAAAATCATTAAGAAACAAGGGCTAGAAGTGAGTTCACGGCCAAGGATGTTCTTGGTCCGTGAACTCCATTTTATGGTGCCAAAATGCCCTAAATGCCTTTCTTAAGCCAAGAGACTAGCCTAGCAGTTTACCTTGATGTGTTTAGGACTCAAAGAAACCAAAATACCATCACCCTTAGGTGTTTACGGCCGCAAACACTTGCCAATGTGGTCCATGGGCCGTAAACTAAAGTTACAGGTGTTTTGATGCCACAAACACTTCCTAAGGCTTAGACTTGAATTTAGGATGCTTCCTTTTGACCTTTAGAACCCTCATAAACATAAATGGCCATGAGTTTATAGTTTTAAACTCAATTGGGCCGTGAACTCCTCAAAAACTCCAAAGAATGTGTTTTTCCTCATCCTAGGGTAGAGCTAAGGTCCCTAAATCATTCCCTAGCCTTCAAAACTTGCACTTACACATGAGTAGCCATGAGTTTATGGCCATAAACTCCCTTGGGCCGTAAAACCATGATAGAAACTCATGTGAGTGCCATTCTACCTTCCTATGTTGAATCACATGTGATTCCAAGACTTGGTCAAGGTGTTTACTAGTCCTGGAAGGTGTTTCCTTTCATATAGTTGTTATAAACACTATATTCATGCCAATAGGTGTCATTATATATCATTTAGGAATTATTGTGTCTCGGGACTTCGTTTCGTGGAACTTCTCATCCTTACATGCATACCCGTTTGAATCACCCACATCGGTGAGTTTATACCCCGTAATGAATCATTTAACTATTTTAACTGTTTTAGGGGGGGGGGGAATACAGGTTGAACACAATGATAATTGTGTAAATATTTGTTGTTAAACATCCTTCAAAATGTTACTTATGTTATTTATAAGTTGTCAACAAATTTCAAACTCGTTTTAAAGTTATGTTACTTTATAGTTATACGAAGCTCCGTTATTAAAGTAAAAGCATAACTTAGTAGAGAGATGAGTCACTTCAATAACAGTCCAAGTAGAGTATTAGTAAACTATTATAGGTATAGTTTAGGAGAATGCTATTCATTACTTCTAGTACAATGAAGCACACAAGGAATCAAACAATACCAGAACATAACAAATAGTGTAGAGAATCAAACAATACCAGAACAGAACAAACAGTGAAGAGAATCAAACAATACCAAAACAGAACATAACAAACAACTTAGGTTGCTATAGCATGATAACACACAGACGTGATCTAATTATACCAATGAATCACTAACGCGTTAGTGATAGTTATATTGGGTATACATGATCATATAACTTTAATCTGAATTACACGGCTTACAAGGAATTGTTTGGGTCGCGGTTGGTTCCCTTAATCTCTTTACTTTGAGAGCGTTTAGTAGGGGTTCTAGCTTTCACATTATGACCGTAATAAAACAAATATGTTTTAGGTTATTAGTACATTCGTAGGTCATTATAAACGACATTTGTGTACTTACTTCTCCCATTAGTTTCATAAAGTGTCGGTAACACTTGAAAGTTGATCTATTTTCTAGTCGAGATAGTTATAAACTAAGGAGAATATACTTCTACATTTGACAAAGGAACAGTCGGGTTTAACTCAGAACAGAAGATGCCTTGGTAGAAGGCTACGATTAAAGGTTAGGATCATGATGCTAACTTTGTGATTCCTTAATGTATACGCTATAGGATACATATATGCTAGTAGATTCCGACAGCTAATAGGAAGTATGTTCTTCGCTGTAATTCCTGTTCCCGTTGGATGTGGGCTTGCACCGACGTCACCCAATCTATTATCTAGCTGAGTCTATATATATATATATATATATATATATATATATATATATATATATATATATATATATATATGCTTAGTATACATTAAGTCATCATAAGAGTACCAAGTATGGATCAGCTCATAGGACACAGAGTCAACGCACAGTTATTCTAGTACAAAACTTACTTATCAAAGTCAGTATTTTTGGTATACAAAACTAGAGATTTCCCAGAAAAGGGCTTAATCCATTTTATAAAGCCAGTACAGTTTTAGAGACTTTAGGTGAGTTAACTCTACAACACCTTAGTATAACCCCGACGTCCTGTTCTCGTTGGATGTGGGCTTAGGGCAGATTCCCCCAATTAACTATCTACCCAATATCAGATTATATATAGCAGTATAAACAAAGCTATTATAAAAGTAATCACCGTAGTCATTATTTTCCTATAAGAAATATAGGTTTTCTTAAAAGAACTCTCCATTAGATATAAAGGAACCATTACAAATAACTCCATGAGTAACAAGTGAATACATCAAGGTTATATATGACAACGATGTAACAACCAATCGAATGTGTGCTATCCGCCTTACTTGTTGTTCCCCGTTGGGTTGTGAGTTTAGGGAAGATGCGCACAATCGATTTTTTATTTACTCCAAGTATATATAACTTGTACCCACTTAGTACGCATAGAAAGGCTTGTAGTGTCATTTTACTGAACTTCCATTAAAGTAGGAAATATAGGATTTTCTAGAGGAACAGGCAAACATTTCACAACAGAACTTACAGCTTACATCACTTATGCATACACATCTTCAACCACATTTTACAGCTTACTCACATCACTAAAATCTTATGAACTAACCAGCTTAATTGCTGATCAACTCTTTCAAATAACTTGTACTCTCAGGAGACTATTAGACAGGTGCTCGTGCTGGGAATTACAACTTCAAGTCTTGTTTTGTTATTTGTTTATGACTTCTATGTTTTGTGAACACACACATTGTAAACACTTTCTTTCTAAATGAAATGGCTGTTCATTACTTGCTTACCATTTACATATCTCTTGATACTTGACATGACGTCCTCCACCCCCGAATGTTTCCGCTGCTCTGGTTTTGGGGTGTGACATGATTCAACAAGTAGTTAGTACAAGCATATGAGTCGAAGTTTATACATTACTTTTACATCATAGGGATAAAAGCGATATATGTGGGCCCGTCGATGATTTAGTGATGACAAAATGTAACTACTCAGTCGGGCCTGGACTGATTGGATTTGTTCAATTAGTCATTCGTCATAAATCGGAAATCGGGAAAACGAGAGGACAAATAGAATGATTATAATCCATGTCTCAGTCCATATGATTTCTATAATGGAGTAATATATGATCACTTATCTAATGGACGCATCATTGGTTTCTTCAGCGTTCGACAACAACTTTTAAGAGCTACGATTGCTGGTCAGGTTGTGAAGGCGTAGTTGCAATAATAATTATTAGACTTATCCAAGTGGGAGGTTGTTGGATTAGTGTCTAAGTCCATAACTATAATTGGTATATACTTGACCCGACCCGACATGGTCCATTTGGGTTGCATGTCTTCATGCATTTGGATAGACTAAAATGAGAGAAATAACACTTAAGTTTTATTTATATATTATAAGTTATAATATATTAATAAGATTATTTAGTTAGTATTGATCAAGAATTAATCTAGAATTAATTAAGTGATCATAAGAAGACTAATTAAATATGTGGGTTGATTGTGTAAATCATCCATACTTGTGTAGTGGGCTAATGCTCCATGGATTATGAAGTTGGGCTAAACCCCATAGGATGCTCCATGGTGTATTTTAACCCATGGATCCAAGGAAATGGAAAGCCATGACAATTAGTGTTTACTCTATTTGTAACAACTATATAGGCATCTTATTTTGTGCAAAAATCGACGACTAGTGAAACAAGTGAGGGCAAACCGATTTTAGAAGTGATGATTTCTCTTTAAGTTATTCCAAGTGCATATAATGTTGTGTGATCCATTTGAGGTGTCACATTTGGGGCACTAGGCTCTTGAGCTCCATGGAATCAACCACCAAACAAGAGGAATGTAATTCTACTAGAATTTATATTATGTGCACTTTATATGATGATTTTTAGAACAATACCATGGAAAATTGATATTTGCATGTATAATAGAGAAAACATAGATCCAAGGTATTTATGGTGGCATGTACTGTGACAACCCGAAATTTCCATTCTGTATGAACATTATCAAGTCAATAGAAGTTATAACAGTCATAGTAAATTTTCAGACTTTTCTGTATAAGTTTGAGTATTTCAGGGTTTACACTTAAGGAGATATCAGGAGAGTAGATGCATTAGGGTTTTGTGCAACTCTGTTATTCTAAAACTCTATTACATTAGAGTTCATTACGGGAATAAAATATTTCATGCCAAAAATCTCAGGACTATATATAGAATTTTGAGCCATATTCATTCATTATTGACATTTCCAACTAGAGAAAAGCCATTTTCTCTCTCACGGATCTTCGGGTTTCATCCCAAATCGTGAGTACATTTCTTTAGTTGTATTATATGGCTTATAACATGTTTAATAACATAGATTACATAGCAAAACTGCAAGATTCGGGAGTTTACCACCCAAGAACATCTTGGGGAGGAAACTCTTATATAAGGCTTATATGATGCCTAGTCCCTTCCACTTGTTAAATAACGAACTTAGGCTTGTATATAGGTGTATTTAAGACAAGAAAACATCAACGAAAAACCAAAGTTTAGGTGTTCACGGCCCAAGAAGTTCTTGGACCGTGAACTCCAAAAACAAGGACCAAAGAGTGCTTTTAACACTCCTAAAGCTTTGGACAATTACCTAGACTTACTCCTAGTTATTTGAGGGACCTTAAGACATCAAAAACCCCTCCGAAACGGCCGTAATCTCTAAGGGAAAAGGTTCTTGGGCCGTGAACATGAAGGAAGGGCACCAATGTGTGCCTAAGGCCTTCATTAGCCTTAGATAAATGTATAGAACCTATCCTACATGAGATTGGGACTTGAAAGCATAAAACACCTCTTTCATGTGAGTTTACGGCAGTAAACTCCAAAGGAATTGGCCTTGGGGCCGTAAACTCCTCAAAGGAGGTTATTAGTGCCCTAAACCCTTCCAAGAATTAATCAACCAAGTTGGAATGCTTCTATGGATCATTTAGAACCTCAAAACAGAAAATAACACCAAGTTTAGGAGTTCACGGCCATAAACACAAGGGTTTACGACCATAAAATCCTTGTGTGATGTTTATGGGAGAGTAAACTCATGTATATGGTCCTTTGGAACCCTAAACCCAATTGCCTTTTTCCCACAACAACTTGGATAGAATCCTTAGGGCTTATAACACTTATATAAAGTTTTATTATGTTCTAGGCTGTCTTAACATTTACAATTAGTAGTTTAAAACTAATCGGGTCCATATATGTGTGATTATATGTTCATTAGGATCATAGTGTGTGTACAAGTCCTCACTTGACACCTAACAATCCGACACCGTTCAGTACATCCAAACCACCATCTATAGGTGAGTTCATACCCCTTAATCAATGTTTAAATGATTTTAAATGCTTTAATAGGGGGGGGGGGAATACAGGTAGAAAACAACATGTTATCAAATCTTTTATATGTATTTATAACTGTGTTTTCATCCAGTAGATTTCACATACTACAAAATGTGATGCATGAAATGGTTTTCTATCTTAAAAATACTTTATTATCAAATGTATTACTTTTGAAATGTTTATTAAAATGACGTCAAGTCATTGTTACCTATTTTTCTAAACTCTTAGATGTTTTACAAAACCATTTTTACCTACTTGAACAACCAATTACCTTCCAGTTAACTATTATAGGGATAGTTAGAAGATACAATTCCTATTACAAGGAATGACATCCGAGTCAGTTCATTTATGAGTCTATGCAATACATTACATGGGTACCTTACATGAATACATTACATGAGTACCTTACATGAATACATTACATGAGTACCTTACATGAATACATTACATGAATACCTTACATGAATACATTACATAAGTACCTTACATGAATACATTACATGAGTACCTTACATGAATACATTACATGAGTACCTTACATGATTACAGTACATGAGTACCTTTACGTAGATACATTTTCCTGTATACATTTACATGGATACTTGTACCTCGATTCATTAGGATGATTTATTAGTACCTTCTGTGTAAATTGTCCTGCCTATCCCAGTTCAACGGGATATCTAGACGGGACTAACCATTCCGAATCCCACCTGTTAGCACCAGTGGTTGATGAACATCTACGGATGCCAACGGTTATTACTTATACTAGGAGTACCTCTACGGGACTAACCATTCCTCAGGCCTACTGTTCGCTACAGAGGTCGATGAACATCTACGAATGCCTACAGTTAATACTTATATTAGGGAAATCGATTATGGGACTAACCCTTCCTCCCCCTGATGTAGCTACAGAGGACAATTGAACAATCTACGGATTTTCAAAGGTTATACATTTCACTTACCGTGATGTCGTGTTAGTCCTAGTACCAAAGGATAACACTTACATTAGTACATTTTCCTATTTGCTTTATTTTGTGATACATTCACATAAACGAAGAGTTAGACTAAGTACTTTTAGTACTAGTCAATAGAAAGGAAAAACTATCATTTTGCTTACAAAACATACGGGTCTTGGTAGAAGACTACATTTCACACTAGTAGGAAATAAGGGATTTTCTAGGGTTTTCATACTTATATCAACTGTTTCATTCAAAGATTTACATAGAATACATAACAGATTTCCAAAACAAGACAATGACATTTAAATACTTATGAATTCACCAGCTTTAGGCTGATATTCGCTTTCAAAGTAACTTGTATTCTCAGGTCACCAGTAGACAGGTACGATGGCCAGGTTTTGAGACGACGGAGTACAGACAAGACTCGTGTTTTATTTTGATTGTATATTTTGGTGTCTTATTACAATCAAAGAACACATATGTATTAAAACTTTACTTTTAATGCAATGGATGATGTTGTTGCTTGTTTACTACTTTACACTGTTGTGATACTGTACATGACGTCCTCCACCCCGGAACGTTTCCGCCGTTCTTGGTTTTGGGGTGTGACATGTACACCATAGGAGTGTTAGATTGCTCAAAGCCCAACAATCCGAGTGTTATGACCAACCTTCAAAGGTCACCACGTGATCCAATTGTGATCCCTATTAACATTGAAGATATTGAACAAAGGGTTTTAGACATTGAAAGAATGGAAAACAAATTTGATCAATGCTTTTACTTCATGTTAATATGTGATTTTGATAAACGGATGAACAAAGAAAGATAGATCGTGAAGAGTTCATCAGGAAAGAGAGTATGAGTTGATCACTAAAGTCAATACACTCAAAAAGAACTGTCAACTGAATTTAAAGGCTCGGAGAAGAATATGAGAGTGCTCTGAGAAGAGACCGACAAGGTATACGATGTGGGATATGAAGAACTTGAAACCACCATCAAAGTTCTACAAAAGTAACTTAGACTTGCTGCAAATACTCATTATTATAGTTTATGAAGTTGTGAATGTTTCTAGTGATATGTTTGATGAAATCCTTCAAGTTCCTAAAGATTTTCATGATCATTCAAAAATCCACTCCTCTTGAAAACCAATGATGTGTTTGGAAAGACTAAGTTGGGATTCACCAAAGTGTTCAAGTATCTAAGAGAGTTAAAAGCATTGTTTGACGAGATCATTATGCCTTCTTCCTCAAAGGGGAAAGGCTACCTAAGAAGACAATGAAGACAACCAAGAAATCCCTTACTCGCCACAAGAAGCCAACTCACCAAAGAAAAATGTTGCTAAAGAATATGGAGAGAGAGCGCTAGCGAGGAAAATCCTAAATCTCCCCATAAAACAATAATTGCTACGCCTCCCCATAGAACTCCAACATCTATGTGAAAAACTCTATCTCCACCACAATCTCCAAAGAAACTCACTCATTGCGAAGAAACAACTCCTGAAACTTCAATATCTTCTGAAAAATCCCTAGACTCCCTGCCACAAAACAAAAGAAAGACAATTGGACATCAGCAAAGGTCACATAACACATGTAGCACGCCCAAGGCTTTGATATGCAAATGGATGATAGGCTAATTCAATCATTGGTAAATCTAATGCAAAGGTTGATTGGTGAAGGCTATGTTCCTTATTAAACTTATGCGAAGCCTGAAAATCACATGTATTGGTACATCCATGTATCCCTTAATGTCAGACCTCGCTCAAGCAGGAACATAGGACATGACAGTACAAAGGGTTTCATAGGAAAAGATAAACACAACACCAACCATAATATTAAAATCTTTCCAATTTACATTAAATTTTGAACAGTTTAAAGAAGAATTACAATACAATAAAAAAATCAAACAAGCATAATGCTTTTACAAGTGATGCTTCTTTAAGTGCCACATACTACATGATACCTGAAACATAACATACTTTTAAATCAAGAAAGTATGGAAATTGGTAAACCTTTCCTTAAATGAAAGTTCGTTGCTAAAATGAGTAACAAGGTTTCCTATAATAGAATTTCGTTGCTAAAATGAGTAATAAAGTTTCTAATAATAGAATTTCATTTCTATAATGAGTAAGCAAGTTCGCATTTGTTTAATAAGTCAAACAATGAGTTCACGACCAAGCCTCTAACAAATACCCAATCAAGATCTATGCTTATTGATCCATAGATAGACATGGTAAAATGCACTCAAACAATCAGGTGGGTGAGGAATTGACAGTTTCCTAATAGTGCTATCCATAATGAAAATTAGCTCAAAGAGTTAATGGTTGGAGTAAAATGTAATGGAATTAAGACGATAAGGCCTCATGTTTCAGGTTGCATTCACATACATAGCAAAATATAGCAACCCAGTTTGATACGAGTCAAATTAAATACAATGAACAATAAATAGTTTTTGGACATTCTTTTCAATCCCAAAACATTAAAACCGAAGATAGCGGTTGTGAATACTCACATCATATTTTGTAATGATGTTAACGATGACATGAACTAATTTTCACTTGTAATACTACTGATTCCTACAATGATGTTACACACTAGTGAGTCTCCACTTTCACTCTAACACTAGTATATTGTCACACATCAAAACCGAGAAAGGCGGAAACGTTCTGGGGCGGAGGACGTCATGTAATGTATCACAACAATGTAAAGTAGTAAACAAACAACAACATCATCAATTGCATTAATAGTATAATTTTAATTACAAGTGTGTTCTATTATGGTATAAGACAGCATAATGAATAATCAAAATAAAAGAGGAGTCTTGACTGCTCCGTCTCCACACAACCTGGTCGTCGTACCGGTCTATCTGTGACCTAAGAATACAAGTTATTTTGAAAGCGAGTCTCAGCCAAAAAGTTGGTGAATTCATAAGTATTAATGTGTGTTTGATTTGTAAAACTTATAATAAAAGACTTGACATTGTTTTGAAAGAAAATTCTTATAAGTATGACAATGTTTGTAAGTAGTTGAAATCGTTTGAAAAACCCTAGAAATCCCTATGATTCCTATTAGTATAAAAGTAAGTCTTCTACCAAGACTTAACTGTTTTGAAAGTAGTCGTCTACTAAGACCCGACTGTTTTGAAAGTAGCCTTCTACCAAGACCCGTTTGTACTACTATTATTATTAATATAAGAAATTTTATCCTTACGTACTAGGATACTCAAATATAATTCACCTCATCGGTTATGTGAATGAGTCACAAGATAACGGTAATAATATGAATAACTTAAGTATTATCCTTTTCTACAAGGATAACTAACAGTGTTAACTGAAGACATCCGTAGATGTACATTTACCTCTGTAGCTAACAGCTGGGTGTAGGAATGGTTAGTCCTTTAAAGTATACCTATAATGGTATCAACTGTAGACATCCGTAGATATGCATTTACCTCTGTAGCTAACAGCGGTTATACGAATGGTAAGTCCTACAAAGTATCCTTTGGTACTAGGATATTCAGTCCAATCTATCACATCGATTATGTGGATGTATCACAAAATAAAGATAGGAAGGAGAATTATATGTAATAGTATCTACACATATAATATCTACGTAACAGTATCCATGTAAAAGTATCTATGTAAACGTACTCATGTAAGCGCATCTATGTAAACGTACTCATATAAGCGTATCTGTGTAAACGTACTCATGTAAGCGTATCTATGTAAACGTACTCATGTAAGCGTATCTATGTAAACGTACTCATGTAAGCGTATCTATGTAAACGTATTCATGTAAGCGTATCAATGTAAACGTACTCATGTAAGCGTATCTATGTAAACGTACTCATGTAAGCGTATCTATGTAAACGTTATCATGTAACATGTAATGTATTAGTATAGACTCATGAATGAACTGACTCTTGTGGGATTCCTTGTACTTGGAATGGTAAGTAGTATCTCCTAACTATACCTATAATAGTTACTAACAATGTACGTGTATAACCTGAAGTATGCCTTTGCTACCCAAAGGTACTAAACTGAATGAGGAAAACTTTTATGTCTACATATGTATACATGATATATAACTATTATTTAGACGACATTCGGACGGATAACCGATACCCCATAGCCACATCCCAATGAGGAAAAGAAAATAGAGTGACTCAACCTTCCTAAGTCCTTTAAACATTACTTATATAACTATACATATATGGGCATGCATTTGTCAATATAAAAGCATAAAAGAAGTTTTTGTGTCAGCTTTTAAAAAGATTAATATCTAAGAAAAGATCGACTTGATGTCAGTTTATAAAACGGTTTGAAAGTATTTGTTTGATAACAACAGTTTAAGTATAAAGAAACCTTTGTTTGAAACACAATTGTGAAAGAGTTTGAAATGAAACATACAGTGTATAATAAACAGTTTAATAAAGAGTTTTAAACATATAAAAATGTTTAAGATAAACATTTGAAGAAATATGTTTGGTAAAACAGTTACCGTATAGTAAATCCATTTGCATGTTAATTATTAATCCAATGTGATTGATATAATAACTAAACATGATTCAACTTGTATCCCCCCCCATAAAGCATTTATAAACATTTAAAAACATTTATAAGGATAATTCAAGGGGTATGAACTCACTTGTAGTTGGTGGTTTGGATGTATTGACTGTCGTAGGATGCTAAGTGCCAAGTGAAGACTTGTTCACACACAAGGATCCTAGTTAACATATAGTAATACATATATGTATCCAATTAGTCTTTAAACAACTAATTTACAAAGTTAAGACATCCCAGGACATGTGAAACACTTTATATAAGTGTTATAAGTGCTAAGGAGTGCATCTAAGTGTTTGTAGGACAAGGCCATTGAGTTTAGGGTTCAAAAGAACCCTTTGCATGAGTTTACTCCCTAAAGACCATAAACCATTGAGTTTACAGTCGTAAACCCTTGATTTTATGGCCGTAAGCTCATAACCTTTTGACCATTTGTTGATTTGAAGCCTTCTAAGTCATACCAAGCATTCCTACTTCATGTTTAAGCCTTTGCAAGTGTTTGTGGAATCAATACACTCCTAAATGGAGTTTACGGCCCATGGACCATTTGTCCATGTGTTTGCTGCCGTAAATTCCTATGGACTATGGTATTTTGATGTTTTCAAGTCTTAAACACTTCAAGGCAAAAGTCTAGGCTAGTTTTTTGGCATAAGGAAGGAATATGGTGCATTATAACACACTTTGGGGTGTTTACGGTTTTTGAAGATACCCAAACCATAAACCCATATTCAAGGGGGTTTTATGGTGCTTTTCATGTGGTAAAAACCTCAAGGAAGGGTTCCATACTTGTTTCTAAGCATAAGGGAAGTGTTGGGAGCACTTTGGCACCCAAATTAGGGTTTATGGTCCAAGAAGATCTTGGGCCGTAAACTCCTTTTTCTTGTTATTCTTGAGTGTTTTCAATGATATCTCAACATGTCGTAAGCTTTAAAACACTCTAGGGTAGAAGTACTTACAATTTGTGACGAAAGATTGAAGATCCTTGGGAGAGAATCGGGTTTTTCTCTAGTTGAAAATGGAACAAATGACTAAAAATGGCTAAGGGCCATATATATACCCCATGGAGTTTTTGGTCCAAAAATATCATTTGAGCCGTAAACTCCCAAACTCTTGGAGTTTTGAAACTTCTAAGATGCACAATATGCTCTAGAGCATCCTCTCTCCCGACATCTCCTAAAGTGTTAATCCTAATATGCTCTAACTTATCCCAAAAAGCTTGAAAATTAGCAGAAGTTGTTCCGACTTCTATTGAAGTGAAGGGTTGTACAGAATATAAAATTTCGGGTTGTCACATCATCCCCCCGTTAGAGGGAATTTCGTCCCGAAATTAGGATTTAGGCAACGAAGTAGGCATGAATAATCGAGACAAGAAGTGGGGATACTTCCTAATCGATTGCTTCTCAAGCTCCCAAGTGAATTCGGGTCCTTGGTTGGCATTCCACGAACCTTCACTAATGGAAAGTGGTTCTGATTTGTTTGCATGACCTCTCGGTCCATGGTCACTACGGTTCTTCCACGAAGGTGAGGCTCTCATAGATCTCGATGTTGCCGAGTGGGATATCGAGAGTCCTATCGGAAAGGATACGTTTTCATGTTCGAGACGTGAAGGGTAAAATGTACGTTACTGAGTTCGTGGTGAAGGTTGGGTTTGTGAGTTACTAGACCGATTCTGGCAAGAATCTCGGAGGTCCTAACTATTTTGGATTTAGCTTACCACGCTTTTCGAAGCGAATCAAGCCTTCCCAGAGTGAGACTTTCAAAAGGATTTGGCCTCTCACTTGAAATTCCAAGGTTTTCTTCCTCTTTCTTGTCTCCCCAGTAAAGGGCCACTCCCTTCTGAGTCAAAGTCATAAGAGGTTTCGTAATTCGCAAGGAGTTCTTAATGAACTTCCGACAGTAGATCAGCGAGACCTTAGAATTTGGCGAATTCTGTAAGCGTCTTTGGTGCTGACAAATCCTCAACGGTTTAGATCTTTGGAAGGGTCCTCAAGAATTCCAACATTACTAATATTGTGTCTTAGGAATTCGAATCTTCGAATCTAAAACTCGTATTTAGAGAACTTCATGTAAATCTTCTATAATCGTAATGTTTCCAGGGTTTGTTGTAGATGTTCTTTATGATTTCCTTCTTACTACGAGAGTACATAAGTAAGTCATTTATAAGGACAATGACGAACTGATCCAAGTAAGAATAGCGTACCCTATTCATTAAGTTCATGAATACTACAGGCGTATTGGTCCTATCCGAGGGGTATCACTACGGACTCGCAGTGTCCACATCGAGTTTGGAAGATTGTCCTAGGGACATCCTTCGCGGACACTAATATCTGGTGATATTCGGATCTCAAGTCTATTTCTGAAAGGTAAATAGTTCCTTGTGGTTGGTCAACCGACTCACCTATGCGAGGCAGAGGGTAATGATTTTTAATGGGAATCTTGTCGAGGTCTCTGAAGATGAGGTACTTCTGGCATGAGTACTTCGGAGTTCTGAAATGATGGCTTCACTAGAAAGATGATTTCGGGGAAATAGATGTGCACACGAAATTGGTATTGCGAGGATCTAGTTGAGTCAAGTTGTATGATAATGTCAGAATCATAAGGAAACTAAAGGCATTAGATTTGAACATAAGGTGTTACAGACAAAACACAATAGTGCAACCTTTAACAAAGTTACAGGACTTTAGTTTTACTACAAGACTATTGCTGCAAACAAGGTATACTACAAAAGGAAAGTATACGCAGCACGAGGGTCCCTTTACTGACGGGATCCCGCAAAAGATAAGACTCGAGTTGCACTAATTTAAAACGGTTTATAAGTCTGTTACAATGGAACTCCTTAATTACTTTAACATGGGTCCAGTGTAGTCTCTCCTGCGACAGTAATCTTTACTATTCTGCCATCTACTCCGAAGTTCTTTGTTATAGGGATATCCTTCTTGAAGTGCCCTATCTCACCGCATTGGTGACATGACTGGCTAATACTAGCATTGGTGGTGGGAGTGAGGTGTCGAGTCAGAGTTATGTGTACACGGGTGCCCTCCTCATTCATCCACTTTGAAACTTTCCTCTTATAGGGTCCGGTTTTACCACCACCTTTGTGTGCAGGGTTGGTCCCATTGCCAGGGAGTGGAGAAATGGGTCGTGCCGGTGCTGAAGGGGCAGGGGTTGCCATATGCTTCTGTTGCATGGCAAGTCTTTGGGATCGCTTGCGCTCACTTATGGCTTTCCGATATCATCTCCTCTTTTCGGTCATACAACTTCGCAAGTCCGTGATTGTTGTCCTTTGTTGGCTTCCCGGATTGGTACTACAATCGGAACTTTCGACTCCTTTTCTAATCTTGTTTGCGTTTTCAGAGTTTATGTGTGTAAGGAAAGTTGTCACAGTAGCTGCTACCGCGGCTTGTAACATAGCGGCGTTGATATGGAGGATAGGGGTTTCGTTGCTCGACTGACTATTTCCGGGTGATGACATGATTCTGTTACACGAAAAGAGAATGAATTTGTGAGCGAGTATTGTTGAACCTGTATCATCTTGATTCTGGTTAAGAGTGGAGTTATTATACATGAAAAGTTAGCTTATACACGTTATGATATAACCAAGACGGGGTGGATAATAAAATGTGTGATTCTACTCTAGTCCTACATCCCAACGAGGAAACGAAACTAAGTTAGAAATCTAACATTCGATTGTCTACTAGGTCTTCGTTATATATAACTTGGGAATGTATAAGCGAGGAAAGTCATAGTAATAATCTTCTTACCGATCTTTTTTGATGAACTAAGATTTCCTAGTAAAGGCTACTATTGACCCTGGATGTACGTCGATCGTATAATGAAAGAGTAAGAGTATGATCTGAAAGATTTGACCTACATCCCTATGATGCAGTCCTAGTACGAAATGGAAGTATGTTCACGAAGGGTTGACCTACATCCCTATGATGCAGTCCTAGTAAGGAGTAGAAGTAAGTTCGTACAATGGTCTCAAGACGTTTGTCGTTCAAACCGAGGTATTATAGGTTGGTGGATAATATGATCCAACCTTTGAAAGAGGCTTGAAAATGATTTCGGAGTTAAATTACTATAGTCCAAAGACTTGACTAAAGCAAGTTTCAGATAGACTCCAATGAAAGTATGATGAGAGTATTTGAACAAAGAATAACACGGAAGTTAGCCGACTGTCAATATCATCGATGTTTTAAGATGTAACAAGTTTGGGAAAATTTACCTTGTAGAAGGTCTTAGATCATATCTGGAGTAGAACAGTTTTGGCTGCTTAAGGCCTAACTAAAAGTACTTACAGTACAAGGTAGTCACATAGGAAAGTGCTACGCAGAACATAGACAGGAATACGGTTCTTTAAAACAAAGAAGGAAAGTAAAGCATCTCCTACTGATGAAATTCACCCCTACGGTGAACCGTTAGTTCATCTATTTGACGTTCCATATCAAGCAGCTATCTTTCATATACCCTCTGGCATACTCGGAGCTCTATGACTTCGGTTCGGGTTTCAGCTAGTGCTGGCAATAGTGTCTCATGGTTTCTCTGAGATCTCTCTTGTGTGTTCAACGCGATTGGCGCAAATGGTATGCATTCCTGTAATGGCATCAACCTCTGCGATACGATGGAGAGTTGTCCTACCCTGAATGTCGTCGGGCAACTCTACGGACCAGGATTTGTAGAACTCTATCTGCTGAGCTCCTTTTGCTTATGTTTGTAGAAGCTTCGGTCTCCATTAAACGGCATAGGTTGATCTTGTTCTTCGCTGCATGTCTCCAAACCTTATACTCAAGGGGGGCATCGGGCCATGAAAGCCGGACGAGGGTTAGGTTTTGGAATGGTAGCTACCGGCGGTAGGTTCTCAACTTCGGGTTCGGAGTTATCATCATATGCGACGTCTTCAGCGTGGTGATCATTCAAAGGGATGGGATGATCATTCTCTGGTTTTTCTCCAAACCATCCAGCAATGACTTCGTTCGGAAGCTACGTGTTGTCATGGGGATGGAGTCCAGCCATGTTATGTACGCGAGAATTGGGGTCAAGAAGTAGTTATTTAGACGAACTATCTAGATAATTGTAAGAAGATCTTTATTAGTTACATCACTATTTATAAAGTGCATACCGATTATATGTAATCAAACAGGATAGGCCTTTGAATAAGTGACCGTAACTCCAAATTCACGAGGAACAGGGGTAAAGCAAAATTTCACAGATTCTGAGTCTATATCATCCTTACTTACATATAGCCTTAGTGTATCCACTTAGAAAATATCAACTTAGTAATGAAGATCCTTTTATGTTCTCAAGTAAGTAATTATAGTTACACAAAATACCCCTATGGTATTTTAGACTTCGGTTCTGCTATAATGTTCTCATTGTGGTAGTGTTGTTATGTTTTTAGACTTCTTTCCTTATCATAACCATTCTTGGGCATATGCTAATCACTCCTCGGACCGGAATAGTTGATCAGGCTATGCCACTCCCAAGACTGACCATACATCCTCGATCTTACCTGTGATATTCAACAATCGTAATACTTTTGTTCTTGTCATTGCGACACAGATTTTAGTATGAATGCAGGCACGTATACTCAATCAAATATTTTATTATTTAAAGTATAAACTCTTGGTCAGAGTATTTTTAATCCCATTGTATTTATAGTTAGGATATCTTTTATGGGTTAATATACTTAATTCACTATAAACAACTCTCTGATACCAATCTGTCACACCCTAAAACCGAGAACGGCGGAAACGTTCTGGGGCGGAGGACGTCATGTAATGTATCACAACAATGTAAAGTAGTAAACAAGCAACAACATCATCCAATGCCTTAATAGTATAATTTTAATTACAAGTGTGTTCTATTATGGTATAAGACAGCATAATGAATAATCAAAATAAAAGAGGAGTCTTGACTGCTCCGTCTTCACACAACCTGGTCGTCGTACCTGTCTATCTGTGACCTGAGAATACAAGTTATTTTGAAAGAGAGTATCAGCCAAAAAGCTGGTGAATTCATAAGTATTAATGTGTCTTTGATTTGTAAAACTTGTAATGAAAGACTTGACATTTTTTTGAAAGAAAGTTCGTATAAGTATGAAAATGTTTGTAAGTAGTTGAAAGCATTTGAAAAACCCTAGAAAACCCTATGATTCCTATTAGTATAAAAGGAAGTCTTCTACCAATACTTAACTATTTTCAAAGTAGTCTTCTACCAAGGCCCGACTGCTTTGAAAGTAGCCTTCTACCAAGACCAGTCTGTACTACTATTATTATTAACATAATAAATTTTATCCTTAGGTACTAGGATACTCAAATATAATTCACCTCATCGGTTATGTGAATGAGTCACAAGATAAAGGTAATAATATAAATAACTTAAGTATTATCCTTTTGTACTAGGATAACTAACAGTGTTAACTAGAGACAAGCGTAGATGTACATTTACCTATGTAGCTAACAGCTGGGTGTAGGAATGGTTAGTCCCTTAAAGTATACCTATAATGGTATCAACCATAGACATCCGTAGATATGCATTTACCTCTGTAGCTAACAGCGGTTATACGAATGGTTAGTCCCACAAAGTATCCTTTGGTAATAGGATATTCATTCCAATCTATCACATCGATTATGTGGATGTATCACAAAATAAAGATAGGAAGGAGAATTATATGTAACAGTATCTACACATATAATATCTACGTAACAATATCCATCTAAAAGTATCTATGTAAACATACTCATGTAAGCGCGTCTATGTAAACGTACTCATATAAGCATATCTATGTAAACGTACTCATGTAAGCGTATCTATGTAAACGTACTCATGTAAGCGTATTTATGTAAACGTACTCATGTAAGCGTATCTATGTAAATGTACTCATGTAAGCGTATCTATGTAAACGTACTCATGTAACATGTAATGTATTAGTCTAGACTCATGAATGAATCGACTCTTGTGTGATTCCTTGTACATGGAATGGTATGTAGTATCTTCTAACTATACCTATAATAGTTAGTAACAATGTACGTGTATAACCTGAAGTATGTCTTTGTTACCCAAAGGTATTGAACTGACTGAGGAAAAATTTTATGTCTACATATGTATACATGATATATAACTAACATTTAGACGACATTCGGACAGATAACCGATACCCCATAGCCACATCCCAATGAGGAAAAGGAAATAGAGTGAGTTAACCTTCCTAAGTCCTTTAAACATTACTTATATAACTATACATATATGGGCATGCATTTGTCAATATAAAAGCATAAAAGAAGTTTTGTGAAACCTTTGAAAAAGATTAATATCTAAGAAAAGATCGACTTGATGTCAGTTTATAAAACAGTTTGAAAGTATTTGTTTGATAACAACAGTTTAAGTATAAAGAAACCTTTATTTGAAACACAATTATGAAAGAGTTTGAAATGAAACATACAGTGTATAATAAACAGTTTAATAAAGAGTTTTAAACATATAAAAATGTTTAAGATAAACATTTGAAGAAATTTGTTTGGTAAAACAGTTACCGTATAGTAAATCCATTTGCATGATAATTATTAATCACATGTGATTGATATAATAACTAAACATGATTCAACTTGTATCCCCCCATAAAGCATTTATAAACATTTAGAAGGTTAATTCAAGGGGTATGAACTCTCTTGTAGTTGGTGGTTTGGATGTATTGACTGTTGTAGGATGCTAAGTGCCAAGTGAAGACTTGTACACACACAAGGATTCTAGTTAACATATAGTAGTACATATATGTATCCAATTAGTCTTTAAACAACTAATTTACAAAGTTAAGACATCCTAGGACATGATAAACACTTTATATAAGTGTTATAAGTGCTAAGGAGTGCATCTAAGTGTTTGTAGGACAAGGCCATTGAGTTTAGGGTTCAAAAGAACCCCTTTCATGAGTTTACTCCCTAAAGACCATAACCCATTGAGTTTACGGTCGTAAACCCTTGAGTTTACGGCCGTAAGCTCATAACCTTTTGACCATTTGTTGATTTGAAGCTATCTAAGTCATACCAAGCATTCCTACTTCATGTTTAAGCCTTAGGAAGTGTTTGTGGCATCAATACACTCCTAAATGGAGTTTACGGCCCATGGAGCATTTCTGCATGTGTTTGCTACTGTAAACTCCTATGAACTATGGTATTTTGATGTTTTCAAGTCTTCAACACTTCAAGTCAAAAGTCTAGGCTAGTTTTTAGGCATAAGGAAGGAATATGGTGCATTATAACACACTTTGGGGTGTTTACGGTTTTGGGAGATCCCCAAACCATAAACCAATATTCAAGGGGTTTTCATGGTGCTTTTCATGTGCTAAAACCATCAAGGAAGGGTTCAATACTTGTTTCTAAGCATAAGGGAAGAGTTGGGAGCACTTTGGCACCCAAATTAGGGTGTATAGTCCAAGAAGATCTTGGGCCGTAAACTCCTTTTTCTTGTGATTCTTGAGTGTATTCAATGATATCTCATCATGTCGTAAGCTTTAAAACACTCTAGGGTAGAAGTACTTACAATTTGTGACGAAAGATTGAAGATCCTTAGGAGAGAATTGGGTTTTTCTCTAGTTGAAAATGGAACAAATGACTAAAAATGACTAAGGGCCATATATATACCCCATGGAGTTTTCGGTCAAAAAATATCATTTGAGCCGTAAACTCCCAAACTCTTGGAGTTTTGAAACTTCTAAGATCCACAATATGCTCTAGAGCATCCTCTCTCCTGACATCTGCTAAAGTGTTAATCCTAATATGCTCAAACTTATTCCAAAAAGCCTGAAAATTAGCAGAAGCTGTCCCGACTTCTATTGAAGTGAAAGGTTGTACAGAATAGAAAATTTCGGGTCGTCACATATATTTAACTTCTATAGTATATCAATGCCAATATATGTGTGAAAATTTTGATATTGTTAAGTTTCAAACATTTTTCTGTGAATTCTAGATTCCTATGAATCAATTTGTTAAATAACAATTTAAGTGGAAAATTTTCATTTTTGAAATGTTAAAATTTGACATTATAGAAGATGTTCCAAAGACTAAATTTTCAAAATCTGAATCACATTAGCTCTAAAATTCCCCAAACTTTTTATTCCCGTTTTAACTGAAGTCAAAAACCTTAAGATAAATTTTATTGAATTTTTTATTTGCTTAACTATTTTTACCATTTTAATTCCTTGAATAATTATAAAATCTTGTAAAAGCAGTAAACGATCATGAACATTTCTTATAAGTTTTTGTGAAACCTTTGTACAATGTCTAGAAGCTAAAAAAAATATTATATGTTATTTGTAAATCGAAGAGCTCGATTTTTTAATTTATGTGCATTACTTGACATAAAGTTGAAATATATGGTCAAGAGTAAGAAAAATTGACCGAACTTTCACTTCTTGGTTCCACAGTAAGTTAAAATCAGTTGGTACGTTTTGTTGAATCTTGGATAAATTTACCTATTTCTCTTTCATTAAATCTTTTGAAATAACTAAAAATCATGAAAAAAATACTAAACAGTTAAAATCAAATTGTCAATCTTTTTTTATAGCTGATATACAATACATATAAGATGGAAAAATATAAAATGTAATTTTCAAATGGTGGAGTCTGATTTTTGGATTTATAATTGTTCAATTGTAGGAAAATAAAAAACAAATTGAGAAAAATAGAGAAAAATCACTACATGTATTATTTTGCATCTCACTATACTATAAGATTTTCTGCTATTTTTTCAAGAATTATGGATAAGTGTAACTAGTTTCCCCTGATTTAATCCAGTAAATACATAAAAATCATGGAAAAATTGAAATATGTGATAAAAAAAATCTCAAATAATTTATATGCGTTTTTTATATTGTTTAGAAGTGGTGAAAATTCTTATATATTCATTTCATAGTTTACAAACTATTTTTATTATGTATATGAGTTAAACACAAAGAAAATTATAAATCATAGAAAACAAAACAAAAATTTGTAAAACTTCATGAGAGAAGTTTATTTAGTTTATCGCTTATGCGTGAATTTATCCAAGATTTATACACCTAAAGAAGTATTTTATTTGATTTATTGAACTATATCCTTGTGAAAATTACAATAATTCAAGAAAAATGCGATATTTTAAAAAAAAAAAAACTACACATCATCTTATTTTTGTTGTTGGGATTATGGGAAAAATCCTTTTTGTACAGAAAAGGAGTTTAAGATATTTTTTTGTGAATAAATCATTTATGAAAATATTTGTAAGCTTTTTAGCAATGAACTTTGAACATCTAGCATCTAAGCTTGAAGATTATCACATGCATCTTGGTTTGAAGTACTTACATTGCTTTGTTTGTTCAAAATGATTATTATGATAAATACTTCCAAGTGTTAGAGGTATTTGATCTCAAAATTCTTGAATCTCGCGAAGTTTCTAATGAATTTTAGAGGCTTTCCCAATTTCACAACAAGCATGGAAAGGAGGTAAAGGAGATCTGGTCAAACATCATGTCAAAAATAGTCAAACACTACAAATCCAGATCATTCAAGAGAGCTTGCTTCTATCAGTATACTCTAATTTGTAATGGAGTTGAATATAATAGAACACAGGTTGACTTCGTTTATGAATCATGAAAAACTATTTCTCATTGACAGGGTCTTCAACATAAAGATTGAGAAGTATTCACACTTCAAACCCGCCTATGGAAAAGTGTGTGATTTTCATCAATCTCTTCTTTTTTATTTTTCAATGATAGACACTAAAGTATATCATATGTTGAATATATAAGTTAAGCTTCTTCCACTTGAAGAACCATTACTTGTTTTCGAAGGCATTCGAGATTTGAATCGTGGTCCCACAAACGTTCCTGAGCTAGGCATAATCTTTCACCCTTGCGACACTTATGTAAAGAGATTTCTTGTTGCATCATGCTTTCATCAGTACTCGAACAAACAGTTCCAAGAAATTGTAAAAGTTTCCTCTCGATATAAGAACACCGAAGTCGACAACAATGTTACCGTACAAGAGAGAATTTAATTAACTATTTGGAGTAAGGATCTTCTGAATGCTCCTTGTCAGGTTCTTCAATCTTCATAAGTGAAGGTGATAGTTTCAAGGTCATCTTAGGGGGAACTTGTAGAAGTATGAAGTGACCCTTGGCTGCTAAAGGTTTTAAGTTGTGTGCAAAGTTTGTTTTTGATTTAGAGATGCAAAGATCTTTTCGTACTGGTGAAGTGATGAAGTCTCTTTTCGATGATATGTGAAGAACTTAGTTTAATGAACCTGTCTATGAGAAGAAGACAGATAACGAGTATGTTTAAAGAGTAATCGATGTTTTATCTTTTAGTGTTTCAAAGAGTAGTAATGCTCTTAGCTTTTTCTGACAATGAGTGTTTAGTAGCCGTTTTTGTAGAACATACATGGAATGCATGGTTGTTTGTTCTCTATACCCTTTTGTATTGTCCAATCAATAAATAGAACAATGTTTAGCTATAAATAGGTGGTATGACCAACCTTCAAAGGTCACCACATGATCCAATTGTGATCCCTATTAACATTGAAGATATTGAACAAAGGGTTTTGGACATTGAAAGAATGGAAAAAGAATTGATCAATGCTTTTACTTCACGTTAAGATGTGATTTTGATAAACAGATGAACAAAGAAAGATAGATCATGAAGAGTTCATCAGGAAAGTGAGTAGGAGTTTATCACAAAAGTCAATACACTCAAAAAGAACTGTCAACTGAATTTAAAGGCTTAGAGAAGAATATGAGAGTGCTCTTAGAAGAGATCGAAAAGGTATACGATGTGGGATTTGAAGAACTTGAAACCACCATCAAAGTTCTACAAAAGTAATTTAGTCTTGCTACAGATACTCTTTATTATAGTTTGTGAGGTTGCGAATGTTTCTAGTGATATGTTTGATGAAATCCTTCAAGTTCCTAAAGATTTTCATGATCATCTCAAAAATCCTCTCTTCTTGAAAACCAATGATGTGTGTGGAAAGACTAAGTTGGGATTCACCAAAGTGTTCAAGAATCTAAGAGAGTTAAAAGCATTGTTTTAGGAGATGATTATGCCTTCTTCCTCAAAGGGGAAAGGCCACCTAAGAAGACAATGAAGACAACCATGAAATCCCTTACTCGCCACAAGAAGCCAACTCACCAGAGAAAAATCTTGCTAAAGAATCTTGAGAGAGAGCGCTAGCGAGGAAAAGCCTAAATCTCCCCATAAAATAAGAACTCCTACTCCTCCCATAGAACTCCAACATCTATGTGAAAAACTCTATATCCACCACAATCTCCAAAGAAACTCACTCATTGCGAAGAAACAACTCCTGAAACTTCAACATCTTCTGAAAAATCCCTAGATTCCCTTCCACAAAACAAAAGAAAGACAATTGGACATCAGCAAAGGTCACATAACACATGTAGCACGCCCAAGGCTTTGATATGCAAATGGATGATAGGCTAATTCAATCATTGGTAAATCTAATGCGAAGGTTGATTTGTGAAGGCTATGTTCCTTATCAAACTTATGTGAAACCTGATAATCACATGTATTGGTACATTCATGTATCCCTTAATGTCACACCTCGCTGAAGCAGGAACATAGGACATGACAGTACAAAGGGTTTCATAGCAAAAGATAAAGACAACACTAACCATAATATTAAAATCTTTCCAATTTACATTAAATTTTGAACAGTTTAAAAAAGAATTACAATACAATCAAAAAATCAAACATGCATAATGCTTTTACAAGTGATGCGTCTTTAAGTTCCACATACTACATGATACCTGAAAAAAACATGTAAAATGAGCGGTCAACTACCAATATAGTTGGTGAGTTCATAAGTTTAAAACATAATATAGTTTTAAATCAAGAAACTATGGAAATTGGTAAACGTTTCCATAAATGAAAGTTCGTTGCTAAAATGAGTAACAAGGTTTCCTATAATAGAATTTTGTTGCTAAAATGAGTAAGAAAGTTTCTAATAATGGAATTTCATTTCTATAATGAGTAAGCAAGTTCGCATTTGTTTAATAAGTCGAACAATGAGTTCACAACCAAGCCTCTAACAGATACCCAATCAAGATCTATGCTTATTGATCCATAGATAGACATGGTAAAATGCACTCAAACAATCAGGTGAGTGAGGAATTGTCAGGTTCCTAATAGTGCTATCCATAATGAACATTATCTCAAAGAGTTAATCGTTGGAGTAAAATGTAATGGAATTAAGACGATAAGGCCTCATGTTTCAGGTTGCATTCACATACAGAGCAAAAAGTAGCAATTCAGTTTGATATGAGTCAAATTAAATACAATGAACAATAAATAATTTTTGGACATGCTTTTCCACCCCAAAACATAAAAACTGAAAACAGGGGTTGTGAATACTCACATCATATTTTGTAATGATGTTAACGATGCCATGAACTAATTTTCACTTGTACCACTACCGATTCCTACAATGATGTTACACACTAGTGAGTCTCTATTTTAACTCTAACACTAGTATATTTAACTTCTATAATATATCAATGCCAATATATGTGTGAAAATTTTGCTATTGTTAAGTTTCAAACATTTTTCTATGAATTCAAGATTGCTATGAATCAATTTGTTAAATAACAATTTAAGTGGAAAATTTTCATTTTTGAAATGTTAAAATTTGACATTATAGAAGTTGTTACAAAGACTAAATTTTCAAAAGCTGAATCAAATTAGCTCTAAAATTTCCCAAACTTTTTATTCCCGTTTTAACTGAAGTCAAAAACCTTAAGATCAATTTTATTGAGTTTTTTATTTGCTTAACTATTTTTTACCATTTTAATTCCTCGAATAATCATAAAATCCTGTACAAAACAGTAAACGATCATGAACATCTCTTATAATATTTTGTGAAACTTATGTACAATGTCTAGAAGCTAAAAAAAATATTATATGTTATTTGTAAATCGTAGAGCTCGATTTTTTAATTCATGTGCATTACTTGACATAAAAATTGAAATATATGGTAAAGAGTAAGAAAAATTCACCAAATTTTTTCTTCTTGGTTCCATGGTAAGTTAAAAATCAGTTGGTAAGTTTTGTTGAATCTTAGATAAATTTACCTATTTCTCTTTCATTAAATCTTTTGAAATAACTAAAAATCATGAAAAAATACTAAACAGTTAAAATCAAATTGCCAATCTTTTTTTTATAGCTGATATACAATGCACATCATATGGGAAAAATATAAAATGTAATTTTCAAATGGTGGAGTCTAATTTTTAGATTTATAGTTGTTCAATTGTAGGAAAATAAAAAACAAATAGAGAAAAATAGAGAAAAATCAGTACATGTATTATTTGGCATCCCACTGTATTATAAGATTTTCTGCTATTTTTTCTAGAATTATGGATAAGTGTAACTAGTTTCCCCTGATTTAATCCAGTAAAGACATAAAAATCATGGAAAAATTGAACTATGTGATAAAAAAATCTCAAATAATTTATACGCGTTTTTATAGTGTTTAGAAGTGGTGAAAATTCTTATATATTCATTTCATAGTTTACAACTATTTTTATTATGTATTTGAGTTAAACACAAAGAAAATTAAAAATCTTCGAAAACATAACAAAAATTTGTAAAACTTCATGAGAGAAGTTTATTTAGTTTATCGCTTATGCACGAATTTATCCAAGATTTATACACCTAAAGAAGTATTTTTATTTGATTTATTGAACTATTTCCTTGCGAAAAGTACAATAATTCTTTAAGAATGCTATATTTTCAAAAAACAAACTACACATCATCTTATTTTTGATGTTGGGATTATGGGAAAAATCATTTTTGTACAGAAAAGAAGTTTCAGATATTTTTTTGTGAATAAATCCTTTATGAAAATATTTGAAAGCTTTTCAGCAATGAACTTTGAACATCTAGCATCTAAGCTTGAAGATTATCACATGCATCTTGGTTTGAAGTACTTGCATTGCTTTGTTTGTTCAAAATGATTATTGTGATAAGTACTTCCAAGTGTTAGAGGTATTTGATATCAAAATTCTTGAATCTCGCGAAGTTTCTATGAAATTTTAGACGCTTTCCTAATTTCACAACAAGCATGGAAAGGAGGTAAAGCAGATCTGGTCGAACATCATGTCAAAAATTGTGAAACACTACAAATCTAAATCTTTCAAGAGAGCTCACTTCTATCAGTATACTCTAATTTGTAATGGAGTTGAATATAATAGAACACAGGTTGACTTCGTTTTTATGAATGATGAAAAACTATTTCTCATTGACAGGGTCTTCATCTTAAAGATTGAGAAGTATTCACACTTCAAACCCGCCTATGGAAAAGTGTGTGATTTTCTATAATCTCTTCTTTTTTATTTCTCAATCATAGACGCTAAAGTATATCATATGTTGAATATATGAGTTGAGCTTCTTCCACTTGAAGAACCATTACTTGTTTTCGAAGGCATTCGAGATTTGAATCGTGGTCCCACAAACGTTCCTGAGCTAGGCATAATCTTTCACCCTAGCGACACTTATGTAAACAAATTTCTTGTTGCATCATGCTTTCATCAGTGCTTGAAAAAACAGTTCCTAGAAATTGTAAAAGTTTCCTCTCGATATAAGAACACCGAAGTCGACAACAATGTTACCGTACAAGAGAGAATTTAATTACTATTTGGAGTAAGGATCTTTTGAAAGCTCCTTCTCAGGTTCTTCAATCTTCATAAGTGAAGATGATAGTTTCAAGGTCATCTTAGGGTGAACTTGTAGAAGTATGAAGTGACCCTTGGTTGCTAATGGTTTTAAGCAGCGTGCAAAGTTTGTTTTTGTTATAGAGATGCAAAGATCTTTTGGTACTGGTGAAGTGATGAAGTCTCTTTTCGATGATATGTGAAGAACTTAGTTTAATGAACCTGCCTATGAGAAGAAGACAGATAACGAGTATGTTTAAAGAGTAATTGATGTTTTATCTTTTAGTGTTTCAAAGAGCATAGTAATGCTCTTTGCTTTTTCTGACGATGAGTGTTTAGTAGCCATTTTTGTAGAACATACATGGAAAGCATGGTTGTCTGTTCTCCATACCCTTTTGTATTGTCCAATCAATAAATAGAACAATGTTTAGCTATAAATAGGTGGTATGAGTTATTGCAAAAAGTGTGTCTCAGATCTTGATCTTCCTTATAATCTAATTATTGAATTGAAATTCTTCTTCCCCATTCATACTTTGTTGTTCTTCATTTACTAACTTGTGTTTGCATGCAAACCATTTTACTATTCAACAATTATTTCTTATCTCTCTTATGTCTATTTAGTATCGTTTTCGCTATATTTTTATATATAAGTTGTTCTTAATATATTGCAGTTGTTTATTGTTGAGATAATCAAACGATCCAAGAGACTAACTTTAATATCTGCACTATAATATCAAGCTTAAGTTCTTCTTTCAACATTATTATTCCTAGAAAATGATAATAAAGGCTAATAAAAACTAGTAATATTCATAAGGTTTGAATATAAATGTCATGTATAAATTAGTTGGCACTTTGAATAACTATTTCGTTAGGTGTGTAAGTAGCTAGTTAGATTAAGTGTAACAAACACCAAATGCTTGACTTTCTTGCTTTAAAACCTTGGTTTTCAAGGGAAGGAAAAGGATTGCTATGGTGTTTTTTCTCTTCATCTTTTACTCCCCCTCTCTCCGTTTGTGTTGCAATTTGGTTTAAGATTTAAAGGTTCATAAGTTCTACTATTTAATGCTTATTTGGTATATGTCTTAATGACTTAATATCAACTTAATAGATATAAAGACAAGACTCTTGAAGTGGTTTGCTCTTTCATGGTGGAAATTTCTCAAGAAGCAATATTTTGAGTTTTTTTTTTCCATCTTCATCAACCTTTGACCTCCCAAGTGGAATTAAATTCTTCAAAGATTCTAGCTCCTTGATCCTATGGTTTTGTTAATGTTGTCATGCTTTCAAAAATAATTTGTAACACCCCCCTCTGGCATAAATTATAATATTGTCCGCTTTGGGCTCCTGTCATGGAAACCTCCGAGGGGGTCACCCATCTTTGAATTCCTCTCTCATGGGCACACTTAACTTCAGACATCTTATGGGATCTGTTGCCCTTATGACTTAAAAACACATTGTGATAGCGAAGGTATCTACACCCCCATAACGAATGTTTAGTTCTCCTTCCCAGACGTTTTGGGATCATGTTCAACCCATGTTCTCCTTCCCAGACGACAGGTACAAGGTTCGTTGTACCTGTCAAAAACATCAACTCTTGCCAAGCTTTGATACCGTTATAGGATCCCATTTTCACACGTATCACAATATTTTCCACTTTGGTCACGACACGAATTTTTACCAAGGGGTCACCCATCATGGAATTGCTTTTGTCTAGTTATGCTTATGTCTAGAGTTCTTATGGGATCTGCTTCCCTCACGGCTTTAAAACACGCTTTGACAGGGAAGGTATCCCCACCTTATATGGAAAGCTTAATTCACCTTCCCAACTTATGTAGGATTAGGTGCAGGTAGCCATCCACCTTCACCCCCCTGTTATAGGCTTCAACGTCATTATCAAATACATCGACATGTGACCTAGCTCTACTAGCATTTGTAGCATCCCCTATAACACATATCACAATATTATCGATTTTCGGCTACCGATACGAAAACTTCCTAAGGGTTCAACCATCTAGGAATTGATCTCTCCTAGGGACACTTAAATGTAGAGTTCTCATGGGATTGTCCTCCCTCTCAGGTTTAAAATGCGTTGTAATAGAGAAGGCATCCACCACCACATAAGGAATATTTAATTCTCTCTCCCAGTCGATGTGAGTCGTTTTTCCTTCCCAATCACAATGTGTTTTAAAGCCCTGAAGGGAGCAGCTCCCAGAAGCGAACAATATTATGACTAGTAACCATAAAGCTTGGTAACGATTTATTTTCTCATTTATCCAGGTAACTCTACCTATTCTCATAACTTCTGGAAGTCATTACTCCTTCCACATCATTATTTAAACAATCTATTCCCTTTTCTTATATATACCTTTTAGCGACAATCATCTATATCTATTCTCAATAACACTATTCCATTTAATACTAGAAAGGTGGTTAATTTCTCTAGGTATTCAAAAAATACGTATCAAGTAATCTATAACAATCTATCGTGCACTTAATCACTTCGTGGTCCATATCTACAATCAATTGAACAAACAAAACAAGAATCAATTTACAATGATTCTTTTGATCAACACATACTTTCTATAGAGGACCTCGCATTAATAAAATATTCTCATCCCAATACAAGATCATATAATACTATCTTATAGTTGAGTTAAAAGCTCACATGATTTCACTAAGCTACTCTAGTATTCTAGGTAGCCATATCACAATGGATACCACCTCGTAAATTCCTTTTATCTCACAACATAAACATTCCTCCAGGTTATCCCTAACCCTTTTAGTATGCTAAACTTAAACAATGAGAAGAAGATGGATTAAACTATTAATAAGTCTCTGATTTCTCTTTTCTATTGACTAACACAATCCTTCGATCCACAAATTCTATACGGACGAAACGAATCTATGAGTCAAACTTACAACATCTGTATTCCATGACTCCGAGCATATGGGTAACAATATCACTAACTCATGAGTTTCAACCTTATTCATGTAATAGCATATCTCATAAAAATGCCCAACTCTATCTCATATTCGAATAATGAAATACCATACATGCCAACATTATCACATACATTAGTGTCTATGATTTACCTTCCACATTGTGGATACTATTATGGCCATGTCACGGTCCTATAGTATTCATGACAATTGCGGTCTTCTGCTTCTTCACAAAGTCACAGTTTATTCTTGTTGTGTCGTGTAACCCCAAACTACATTGTTGTTACCATTTGTTTCACATCGACAATTCTCGTGTTTAGCATCGTGGTACATGAAGTAGTACGCCACAGTTTTATTTTTAGGTAATACTTTCTAAACTCATAACATTAGACTCAAGGTTGTATTCATTTATAGTTTCAACACATGACGCCTACATTTTTTGTGAGTCCTCCGGACTCACCAATCACTTCTCATAATTCAAAAAACTAACCAACTTTAAGGGATAACTTCGACATTCTTTTATGAGATTAACTTTCTAAACCTTTTTCTAATACCAAAGTACAATCATGGCATTGAGGACCAAATCTCCTAGTGATATGTAATTCTCCAATAACGATCTTTAAACATAATATTTATACCAACATTGGGCATATGGGTTTTCTCTATCAGCCCTTGGGTCTATTTAGCTCATGATAATATGTCAATATCAATATCATCCTAATCAAAATTACTAGAATCATTGTGTCACAACGTCGATGTTGTCTTCATTCCAACAAAATGAACATAACAATGATGTTATTATCGTGTCACACCCCCGGACGAGACGGCGGAAACGTCCAGGGCTGGTGTGACTACCAATTAAATAATCATCACAATGAATATACATGAAACATAACACATACTTCACCAACATTACATAATTCAACCAACCTTGTTCACATCAAGTACATTGTTAAAATACATAAGTTCTAAATGTTCAAAGTACGATAATTGATGTTACATAAAAAAACCATACACACTTGCACATCATCCAGCTTAATGATTACCTGAGAATACAAGTTATTTTGAAACGGTCAACATATATAATGTTGGTGAGTTCATAAGTATATTTGAGTAAAAGTCTTTGTATATTTGATAAAATCCGAGAAAATCCGATATTTTCTATAAAAGGTTTTGAAAATTATGTGAAAATCGAGTATAAATGCATGTGTGAATTTAATAGTTAAAAACTTGTATGAGTGTAGTTTAGGTTCATTGTATTTTGTATAAATGATTGTTGTGTTTGAATAATCTCCCCAGAAAATCCGAGGTTTTATGTGTTATAACATTGTTTAGATTTTTGTATTGTAGATAAGTCATTTTGCATTGATACAATTGAAGAATTTATTACTAGGTCACCCTTCTTGGTATTTTTCCAAATTTCGGTCTTGATAGGGATGTTGTCACCCTAGACTAGCCAGCTGTAGTGAACAGCTAAGGCGTGGGGGGTCACCCCGTATAGATCTATACACAAACTCCCGCTTTCCATCCATGAAACTCTAATTATATCTCCAAACTACACGATTGTATACTCAAAGGCGCCAACCGACAAGTCTCACTAGATTCTCAACCTTTCCTGTTTGATAAGATTTTCCCCATGTTTAATGGTTTATGCGCAAACTATAGATTTTTATATTCCAAAAGTAAGTATATAAATTCATAAACTATGTAGAGGTATATTTACGATTTACAAAGTTTGTGAATTTTCATTCCAATCCCGATTAATATGTAAATGGGCCACGAAGGTCCAATAACACAATAAAAGGGTAATTTAGGCCCAATAGGCATGAAAAGGTCCACAAAGGCCCAATAAAACATGTAGCCCATAAATTATGCCTAGGGGTGCAAACGAGTTAAGCTACTCGCGAGCTACTCGGGATCGGCTCGTTAAAGGCTTGACTCGAAACCGGTTTTAAATAATCCCGAGCCGAGCTCGAGCTTAATATTAAGCTCGTTTATTAAACGAGCCCGTGCTCGAGCCTATGTAACTAAGCTCGATTAGGCTCGCGAGCCTAAACGAGCCTTTATAAAATATAATTTATTATTATTTTCATATATTAAAATAAAAACATATTTGGGAAATTATGGATTTTGGGTATTAGTAAACGAGCTTGAGCTGAGCTTAAGCTTATTTAGGCACATCAAACGAAAAACGAGCCGAGCTTGTATGATTCTTTACGAACTCGAGCTGAGCTCAGTAAAAGAAAGCTCGAATTGAGCCAAGCTCGAGCCTCGTATAACATAAACGAGCCCGAGCCGAGCCTGGCCAGGCTCGGGCTCGGCTCGGCTCGTTTTCACCCCTAATTAGGCCCAAATTAACATGCAAGTGGGTCACAAGACTCAATAAACATGTCATGGAACACATTGGGCTCAATATACCTGTTTATACATGTAGGACCTGTTTGGCCTGTTTAAAAACATAATTTTCACTTTTTACCCTTATCTTTTGTTTTCTTGAGAATTTTGACCTTTAACAAAGTTTTTGTTGAGTTCTTTTGCATCTTAAACATGTATTCACTTTTGGCTTGTTATTGTAAGGGATATCATGTTATAGTTCATAGAAAACTGAAAACAAAGGGGTATGAGCTCACCTTTGATGTGATGTTTTGGTTTTGAAGAAGAAATGAAGAAGATGTTGGTCCTAACAAGCTTTCTTGAGTCGATTTCGAACTTAAGAAGTTCTAGGAAGCAAAATCACCGGAAAATTTGCTTAAAAGAATGGAGTTATAAACTTGGATGTGTAAAGACTTACCATGAAGTGATGATTATCTTGTGCAAACCTTCTTGAAAGACAAGCAAAATCTTGAGAATTTTGGAGGAAGAGATGAATGATTCTTGAGAGAATTGGAGAGAATTTGTTGTAATGTGTGTTTGTTTGTGCCTCTCGGTCAAGAGTAGAAGAGGAGAGGGATGAGAGAGTGGTGAGGTGACTAGTATGGATACATGGGAAATTTTAACATCGATACATGTTGGGCAATATAGAGGTGGCTTCTCTAAGTCAACCCTGTGACATCCCCATTTTCACGGCCAGAAAAGACCGATTTTGTTTATGCTTTATAAAAATCAGAGTACCTCTTTTAATAAAAATGTTGCGGAATTTATTCCCAGTAAAACATGATAAATACGCTATTAAAGCATTTCCGAAGAAAAGTATTTTTATTCAATTGAAAACATTTGGGATGTCATCTTCAATATAGAAAAATAAGCATAAACAGAACTTACATTCATTATCACTAGTGATCTATATCTCCTTAATCTCTTAGTGTAATGTCACTTCATATCGACACCTGTGATATAAATAAACTGAGTGGGTCAGGTTGGGAAACCTAGTGAGTAGACAGGGTTTTCAACCCACAATAATATAATTATTATGTTTAAATAATCAAGCAATCAACCCAATTACCCATCCCCATTATCTTCTTTAGTGTTAAGGATCTACCCTAAGAATCAACTATTCCTCGTTCATTCATTCCTAAGAATCATCCTAAGGAATTGACATGAAGTCCATCATTGCCACGGTTTACACAATGGGCACTAAGTCTACATAGTCGCTAGGGCTTAGGCACTAAGTCTGCATAGTCGCCAGGGTTTAGGCACTAAGTCTGCATAGTCGCCAGGGTTTAGGCATCAAGTCTGCATGATCACCAAGGTTTAGGTATCAAGTCTGCATGATCACCAAGGTTTAGGCATCAAGTCTGCATGATCACCAAGGTTTAGGCACCAAGTCTGCATGGACGCCAGGGTTTAGAGTATACCAGGTGAAGTTCACAACACCTACAGGTTGCGAGCCTGCTAGTGTTCCACTGGACTGTCTAGAATAGTCTGTGGTTGTCATCCATACTCTGCTGAATGACGGGGCCAAAATTCGGGAAAGGCTTCTCACATCGTCCACTTCTCACCCTCACCTCGTGGTCTATAACACCTATCAACTCATCATCCAACTCATATTCCATCTATTACATCTACCCATGTTTTACCCAACACATTTTGTACATATAAAATACATATACAGTTTAAATCATTGAAAACATGTATAAAACGTTCATCCAGCATAGAGAACAAGTATTTAGATAATATGCACACATAGCATGTAATTTATATAAAATACTTCATATCTATGTGTAAGCTGAAAGTAAGTATGCACTCACTTGATTAGGTGGTGATTCCGAATTCAGACAGCACTTCGTTATCTCAAAACAATTTTCCTCGACAAAACCTAGTATCAATACCACTACGGTTTAGTTTTTAACGTTAACCGCTACTAATTAATAGTCTAACTATTATTACTATTATATAAGTATTAAATAACACTCAATATAACTCATAATAATAACCCAAATAATTATTTTAAGGTCATAATAATGTTACTATAATTAAATAAAAGCTATATAAAATATAGTATAGGCGTAGCTCACTTACAGCGGGTTTTTATTAAAAACCGGGCTTCGCTGGAGCAGCATTTCCGAGCCGAAAGCTTTTCTTCTCGAAGCCGTCGGGCGCTCCGGGGCTTTCTTCTCGTGCTAGGGAGGTTCCCTAGACTTGGGAGGGGTTTAGGGAGTATAGAGAGAAGTTAGAGAGAGAAATAAATTCTTATGGTGTGAAGAAATAATGAAGGGTTCATCTCTTATTTATAGGAATATTATAGTAAAGTAATCTCCAAGATTCGTTCGTATCTTCCGCGTACGATCTACGTTTTCTACGTTCTTTATATCCACGCATCGGTATTTACGAGTACTACAACTTTCATTTAGACCCCGTTGGCTAATTCTCATTCTATCTCGGATTTATAAAACTGTATTGAATTTATCACGCTCGAAGAGTAGCGACTAAGCTTCGTCCATATCTTTTGCATATGAGCTTCATTTCCAACGTTATTTATATACATGCATTGGTATTTACGTACAACTTTCATTTAGTCCTCGTTGGCTAATTCTCAATCTATCTCGGATTTACCAAATTGTATCGAATTTGCCGCGCTTGAAAAGTAGAGACTAAGTTTTGTCCATAATTTTCGCATACGAGCTCCGTTTTTTACTGTCTTTTTATCGTTTAACTCCTATTAACGATATATTCATTTATCGTTTATATTATTTTGGCTAAAAATCGACCGATCTAAAATTCGAATTTTCGGGTTGTGCACTAGTATGCTAAATCTTAGAAAAATCATAAGTTCCTCATACGAAGTCAGATTTGGGCGTTCTTTTTATCGACACTCTCGGTTTAACATTTTCTATGACTTTTTTTAGATCATTAAGGCTGAAAGTCGCTCTATAGTAAATTCACTATTTACACTTCCCGGTGTCGTGCCGGTTCCGTCGCGAAACTTCGACGGGTCATAACTTCTTCGTTATAACTCGGATTTCGGCGCTCTTTATATGTATGAAAACCTTCAAACATATACTACAAATTGGTAAAAATTATTTATTCTAAATAACCTTTTGCCGAAAAGTTGTTGTCAACCCCTATTATGTCTAAATTGACTAGCCCGGATCTACGGGCGTTACAACCCCCCCCCCCCCTTTAATTCTCTTATATTCCCTTTTGTTTTTTAAACATGGCCCGAGATTTTGGGCCAAGGAGAAATGGTGGAGTAGTTTGGGCCCATTAACTTTAGTTTGGATATTTGGGTCCTAAACATAAACTTTTTCGGCCCATTGGGCTCTTGGAAGCATTCACGACCCAAAGAGAATAGAAGAATGGACTTATGGCTCACTAAGGTTAAATGGATTAATTATGGCCCAATAAGTCCCATTAGGGTTAGAATGAATCATTCCAGACCCAAAGGGCCCAAAATGTTTTAGATTTATGAATTGGGTCCAATTTGGATCCAATTAGGGCTTCTATGTCCAATAAGGTTGAATTGGCTGCTTATTGATCCATTAGGCCCAATAAGAAAATTGAAGTCCAATATGGACTTAAACCGGAACTCCTACAGTTTTCAAACTCTTTGATGAACATCATTGATGAATCTATATGAGCATTGTGTGACATCCCCATTTTCACGCCCAGAAAAAACCGATTTTGTTTATGCTTTATAAAAATCAGAGTATCACTTTTAATAAAAAGGTTGCGGAATTTGTTCCCGGCAAAACATGATAAATACGTTATCAAAGCATTTCCGAGGAAAAGTATTTTTATTCATTTTAAAATATTTGGGATGTCATTGTCAATACAGAAACAGAAGCGTAAACAGAACTTACATTCATTATCACTACTGATTTATATCTCCTTAATCTCTCAGTGTAATGTGACTTCATATCAACACCTCTGATATAAATAAACTGAGTGTGTTAGGTTGGGAAACCTAGTGAGTACATAGGGTTTTTAACCCACAATAATATAATTATTATGCTTAAACATTTAAACAATCAACCCAATTACCCATCCCCATTATCTTCTTTATTCTACCCTAAGAATTCAGTTATTCCTCGTTTATTTATTCCTAAGGGTTATCCTAAGGACTAGGCACAAAATCCATCGTTGACAAGGTTTACTCAATAGGCACTAAATCCATAGTTACCAAGGTTTATCTCGTTTATTGACAGTATCGTTTTCGAGACACCTCTCGCAGTACAGGTCAATGAGTTTTATCTCGTTTATCGACGGTATCGTTTCCAAGAATCCACTCGCAATACATGTCGATGGGTTTTTAGAGTACACCTGGTGAATACACAGTTCACAACACCTACAGGTTGCGAGCATGCTAGTGTCCAGTGGACTGTCTAGAATAGTCCGTGGTTGTCACCCATATTCTGTTGGATGACAGGGCCAACACTAGGGTAAAAGGCTTCTCTCATGGTTCACCTATCACCCTTACCTCATGGTTTATATCACCTATTCATCATTTTATTTTTTTCACACAGAAACTATTTCATCTACCTATGTTTTACACAACACATTTTGTAGATATAAAATACGTATAAATTTTAGATAATTTAAAACATGTATAAAAATCTTTCACCCAGCACAGACAACAAGTATTCAGACAGTATACACACATAGCACATAATTCATATAAAATACTTCATATCTGTGTGTAAGATGAATGTAACTATGCACTCACCTGATTAGGTGGTGACTCGGCACTCGGACAACACTTCGTTACTCTTAAAATAATTTTCCTCGACAAAAGCTAGTATTAATATCACTAGGGTTTAGTCTAACGTTAACCGCAACTAATTAATATTCTAGCTATTATTATTATTATATAAGCTCTAAACGATACTTATATAACCCATAATAATAGCCCAAGTATTTATTATAAGTTCCTAATAACGTTACTATAATTAAATAAAAGCTATATTAAAAATAGCATAGGCATAGCTCTCGTACAACGGGTTTTTCTCAAAACCGGGCACTGCTGGAATAGCATTCCCAAGCCAAAAGACTCTTCTTCTCGGAGCCGGGGGCCACTCCGGGGCTTCCACCTCGTGCTAGGGAGGTTCCCAAGGCTTTTCGCGGGGTTTCAGGGATAGAGAAAACTTCTAGAGAGAGAGGGAAGTTAGGGGAGGTGTAAGGAATGAAGAGGGCTTCACCTCTTATTTATAGGAGGCTGTAGGGTCACTCACGTCGTGAGTTTTAAGGTTCTCACATCGTGAGCTTGGCTGGTGCTAACACGCGGCATCACACATAGGGTGCAAATCAGCCAATTTTCCAAAATTCATAACTTTCGCATACAAACTCCGTTTTCGACGTTATTTATATCCACGCGTAGGTAAAAACAATATCTACAACTTTTATTTAGACTCTGTCGGCTAATTCTTGAACGATCATAAATGTAACAGTACAAGAAGATTAGACTGCTAAATGACCGCGAATAATTCGTAACTCCTTCATACGGACTCTGTTTCCGTATTTCTTTTTATCATTGAGTTCCTATTAATGAGATCTTAAACTCTCATTTAGGTCGCGTAAGCTAAAAGCCGCTCGAACTAAAATTTGAGTTTCGGGTTGTACACAGCTAAGCCGAAACATTGAAAAATCATAACTTCCTCATACGAAGTCAGATTTGGGCGTTCTTTTTATGAATTTTCTCGGTTTAAAATACTCTACGACTTTGGTTTAGATTACTAAGGCTAAAAAGTCTTTTATCGTCAATTCACTTTTTACGCTTCCCGGTGCCGTGTCGGTTTTGCCGTAAAACTTCGACGGGCCGTAACTTCTTCGTTATAACTCGGATTTCGGCATTCTTTATATGTACGGAACCCTTGAGAAATATTATACAACTTAGTTGAAATTATTCATTCTAAATAATTTTTTGTTGAAAGGTCGTTTTCGACCCTTATCACCTCTAAATTGACTCGTTCGGATCTACGGGCGTTACAATTATCTCCCCCTTAGGATGATTACGTCCCAGAATCATCAACGAAACAGGGCTCGTATAATGAATCCATACATCATATCTTCATCCTAGGTAATAATTATAACTTATATAATCCTTCGAGTCTATCTCTTAGACTTATTGACTGGAAGTAGTACTCTATCATGCACCTGCTCTCTATCTCAGGTTAGACTCCAAATTATGACCTATAATCACACGTTTAGACTAAGGTATCTTAGAGTTAAATTCCAGAATAGACTATACCTTCCTTCATGTTCTAAAGTTATATAATCACATTTTAAAAGGTAGCATTCCTAGCTACAAGCAACTATCGTGATACCTCTACTGATCGCTTTGATTAATTCATCCAGCTTGAGTCAAGTGCTACATAACACTTGGTTCTCTGAACCATGTAACATACTCGCCTTCGTCGGACTCAATTCGATATGACCACTAGGGTCGAAATAACAATAATCTCCTTAATCATTACCAAAAAGATGGTAACGACATACCTGAATAAAACGAAATCGATTACTAGTTTCTTGGTAACCTAGTGACTTTCCCTGATCCAAGCGTGAGTCCTATGCTTCTGGTAGTATAGGCCTCTACTTCCTTTCACACCTACTTATACACATCCCAAGTACTGTCTCGTAGTTTTCCAAGTTATTATCATAAAAACAATTTTAACACATAAAAATGTGTCCAAACAATCACAAAATTTTCCCTAGACTCTACTAGGACTTCTTCTATGTGTATCCTCAATCATTGATTCTGCTTAAACTCGGTCGGTGGTGGAAATGCCAAACGATAGGAAAACTTCAGGAATTACACCAATCGTTCCTTCATCCCGCCAATCGAAGGTGTACTTCGGACATACCGTACTCCTCTGAACATATTGTTTAACATATTCTAAAGGCATGATACCAATCTTACGAAATCTTCCGATAGGTGTCATTCACTATCATAATCCTTTTCATTTCCTCTATTTACTCAATTCTCTATGAGCCTTCACCCAGACGTTATGTTCACGGAAGCATTCATTCAGTGCATCGAGCCGAGAATATAGATAGATAAGATTTAGACATGTAATTCTCCTTATTACTTTGAAAAGTTACATGCCAGTTCTAATACCGTATTTAAACGTTTAGAAACCTGAACATATAAAATTTCAAGATCCGGTCGGCAACAGACCATAGATCCGATCAAACGATAGCATAAAGCATCACAAATCCTTTAGCACATAAAAGCTCGTTAAGCATTTTCCCTAAATTAGCCAGTGCTTGTGTCTATTCAGGTGTATACCTAAATTTTATTAGACACACTCCTCACAATCATTGCTTAGCATTCTAAGTTTAAGTCTAGAAATAAATCCATATTCCTAGTTCGCTAAAACTAATGCTCTGATACCAACTGTGACATCCCCATTTTCACGGCCAGAAAAGACCGATTTTGTTTATGCTTTATAAAAGTCAGAATATCTCTTTTAATAAAATGGTTGCAGAATTTGTTCCCAGTAAAAATGATAAATACGTTATTAAAGCATTTCCGAGGAAAAGTATTTTTATTCATTTTAAAACATTTGGGATGTCATTGTCAATACAGAAACATAAGCATAAACAGAACTTACATTCATTATCACTGGTGATTTATATCTCCTTAATCTCTCAGTGTAATGTGACTTCATATCAACACCTGTGATATAAATAAACTGAGTGGGTCAGGTTGGGAAACCTGGTGAGTACATAGGGTTTTCAACCTACAATAATATAATTATTATGTTTAAACATTTAAACAATCAACCCAATTACCCATCCCCATTATCTTCATTATTCTACACTAAGAATTAAGCTATACCTCGTTTATTTATTCCTAAGGGTTGTCCTAAGGAATAGGCACGAAATCCATCGTTGTCAAGGTTTACTCAACAGACACTTAATCCATAGTTTCCAAGGTTTATCTCGTTTATTGACAGTATCATTTCTGAAACTCCTCTCGCAATATAGGTCGATGGGTTTTATCTCATTTATCGATGGTATCGTTTCCGAGAATCCACTCCCAATACATGTCGCTGGGTTTTTAGAGTACACCTGGTGAATACACAGTTCACAACACCTACAGGTTGTGAGCCTGCTAATGTGCACTAGACTGTCTAGAATAGTCCGTGGTTGTCACCCATACTCTGTTGGATGGCGGGGCCAACACTGGGGTAAAAGGCTTCTCTCATGGTTCATCTCTCGCCCTTACCTTATGGTTTCTATCACCTATTCATCAATTTATTTTTGTCATACAGAAAGTATTTCATCTACCCATGTTTTACGCAACACATTTTGTAGATATAAAATACGTACAAGGTTTAGATAATGTAAAACATGTATAAAAATCTTTCACCCAGCACAGACAGCAAGTATTCAGATAATATACACTCATAGCACGTAATTTATATAAAATACTTCATATCTATGTGTAAGCTGAAAGTAACTATGCACTCACCTGATTAGGTGGTCACTCGGCACTCGGACAATACTTCGTTACTCTTAAAATAATTTTCCTCGACAAAACCTAGTATCAATATCACTAGGGTTTAGTCTAACATTAACCGCGACTAATTAATAGTCTAGCTATTATTACTATTATATAAGCTTTAAACGATACTTATATAACCCATAATAATAGCCCAAGTATTTATTATAAGTCCTAATAACGTTACTATAATTAAATAAAAGCTATATTAAAAATAGCGTAGGCGTAGCTCACATATAGCGGGTTTTTCTCAAAACCGGGCGTCGTTGAAGAAGCGTTCCCGAGCCAAAAGACTCTTCTTCTCGGAGCCGTCCGGCACTCCGGGGCTTCCACCTCGTGCTAGGGAGGTTTCCTAGGCTTTTCGGGGGGGTTTTAGGGCTAGAGAGAAGTTCTAGAGAGAGAAAAAAGTTAGGGGAGGTGTGAGGAATGAATAGGGCTTCACGTCTTATTTATAGGAGGCTGGAGGGTCACTCACGTCGTGAGTTTTAAGGTTCTCACATCGGGAGCCAGGCTGGTGCTGACACGTGGCATCGCACATAGGGTGGAAATCAGCCGATTTTCAAAAATTCATAACTTTTTGATACAAACTCTGGTTTCAACGTTCTATATATCTACGCGTAGGTAAAAATAAGATCTACAACTTTCATTTAGACTCCGTCGGCTAATTCTCGACCGATATAAAATGTAACAGTACACGGATATTAGACTGTTAAATGACCGCGAAAAATTCGTAACTCCTTCATACGGACTCTGTTTCCATATTTCTTTTTACCATTGAGTTCCTATTAATGAGATCTTAAACTCTCATTTAGGTCGCGTAAGCCAAAAACCGCTCGAACTAAAATTCGAGTTTCGGGTTGTACACTACTAAGCCGAAACTTTGAAAAATCATAACTTCCTCATACGAAGTCAGATTTGGGCGTTCTTTTTATGGATTTTCTCGGTTTAACATACTCTACGACTTTGGTTTAGATTACTAAGGCTAAAAAGTCTTATATCGTAAATTAACTTTTTATGCTTCCCGGTGCCGTGTTGGTTTTGCTGTAAAACTTCGACGAGCCATAAGTTCTTCGTTATAACTCGGATTTCGGCATTCTTTATATGTACGGAACCGTTGAGATATATTCTACAACTTAGTTGAGATTATTCATTCTAAATAATCTTTTGTCGAAAGGTCATTTTCGACCCCTATCACCTCTAAATTGACTAGTACGGATCTACGGGCGTTACACATTGAGTGAGATTTACTTATAATTTCCTAGAGTTTAAAATAGTTGAATGGTTACACAGGAATAGAATTTCCTAGCTAAAATGCTAGTTGTGACTTATCGTGTCTGTTTAGCTCATGATTTTGGAACACCGATCTTGCCATATCCTAAACAAGACTATTGAAATCATAGTGTTGCAACATGCATCTCGTCGTCACTCAATCAAGATTTTTTTCACTCACATTGTCATAACACTGATTTCGCCATCCCCCAAACATGATTTATAATCATACAATTTACAGGAAATAAATTATATACATACAATAATATTCCCTAACCGTTTCCAATAATTTGACTAACTTATATACATTTGGTCTAGCGAATTCACATTGTGTTCCGACTGTCTGTTTAAGACTATGAATCTACTACCGAATGTATAATTCATTTAAACCATAACTATGATACCAACTTGTAACACCCATATTTTTAACACAAGGTACACTAATAATTTTCCATTTATAAAACATGAATCAGTATGAATTCAGTATACATTCGTATCACAAATCAATACAAGTAGTTATCATGAGCATCTTACAATAACCTTTTGTAAGAATCCAAATCGGGCACTACTATCTCCATTTCATGCTACTAAGTTTACCTGAACCTGAAACATACACAACAAAATGGTAAGCTACAATGAGTTTAGTGGGTACCAAATTAATAGGGTATATATTAATTTCACAAGTGAATATATCATCGGTTTCTCAAGCGTATAATCCTAATGTGTCTTTTAATTGTTCAATACTGTATGACATTACTAATACCAAGTTTTCCATTTACCTTTCATATTGGACTTATAGTTAAGCAATCTGTCATCAATTCCACTCAACCTCTCCTCAGTAGTAACAAATCAATTGTATTATAACTCCTCCATCCAACATTTCTCTTCCTGCCATTGAATCCATCTAAACTTTCACAACAACATATGCTTCCTCAAGGATAGTATTTCAACCACCAAGGTTACCATAAATTTACAATTATCCAAAATGATAATATTATAGCCACCACGGGTATTATCATAATGTAATATTAACATACAATTATTTATACATTCGCATAACCTCGTGGTGTTAAAGTCACCAAGACCACCACTAATAACACATACCAATATTGTGGTATTATAGTCAACCTGATCACCATGAATAACTGATCCTGATACCATGGTGTTATCGTTCCCAAGACCACCACGAATAACTTATTATCAATACCATGACCTTACAATCACTTGGGTCACCACTACTAACTTATTCTCAATAATATGGTGTTAGAGTCACCAAGACCACCAATAATATTACTTCATGATAGTATAATCACTAAGACTATCATGGTTAATATTATTCTATCACAGTGTTATTTTTAGCACTAAGCATACTACTAATTATTTTCATTGGAGATAAATAGTGGTAATTACATCAGTAAGCATACTACTAACAACAAAATAATCTGAAAGTGTTGTGTTACAGACACTTAATCAACCATTGACTTGCATTCCTCATAAAATTGGATTACAATCACTCATACTACCATAAATATTAGTCCTATAAACTTATAGTACAATATGATCTTGATATAATTCCATTAATGACATATACAACCTTATGCCATTATCTTACAACCATCTAAACTACAATGTTCAAGCACATATATATACACTAATGGTACACCAACATCTTGCTACCCAATAGACATATAATGTCACAAACCACGCTATCAAACTTTCCACTTACTCAGAAATCCGAGTAGACTTACAATTGTGTTAGTTACTATTAATTTCTATAAACTTTATTGGTAGTAATTAATATTACATAAAATAAGAATTCATCTAGTAATGGTATTATAGTCACCAAAACTACCATTATTGTTCTGCAAAAATTCATCAAATATTGCACTACAAAAACTAAGTCCATTGTTGATATGTATTTCTCCACTGATGATACTACAGGAACCAAGGATACCATCAGAAGTTAATAATTATAATCATTTCTATAATTATACTACTCTACAACTTCTAAATACCCATTACCAGTCATACTTCTTAACAGTATACAAGTATAGCTTTTAGATACGAAGTTTGCTATTACCTTATACTAACCAATATTGATGTAAAGGTATAACATTTAATAAACTAAGTCCGCCATTAATCTATCATTCTCCAATCCCAAAGTACAAGTATTACCCTATGCGTTCAAATGCTAAACATAACAATAGACAATGATCATACTATACTATTTAACACATAATCAACACAATACAATAATAGTATACATCTAGATAATATATGTCTAGAAAAGATGTAAGGTTACTTACGCGATTAGTTATTAAAGACTAACTATGATTCTGTCCTCAAACTTTTATTGCTTCCCAATCCATCACTTGTACACACCTCTTTGAATAATATATCTAGTTCATTAGAACTTACCGCTTCCCACTATATCAACCACACCAACTAATTACTTGATCACAAACTAAACTAGGTAACCATTTGTTACCAAATTAATCTACTTTCCAATTATAATAACCTAAGGACTTAACCACGTACTTCATTAGCCAAATGGACAAATCTCAGTAAACTATGGTACGTCACCCTAATCACTCAAACTAAACATTTAAGTAATCATCGGTCTCATAATAACACCATACCACAAAATCCTTTAATATATACACGGGTCTAACAACTCTCTATAAAATATCATATAAACGTATTTACATAAAAACAAGATAAAATATACATCTACAAATCTTGTAGTTCAACGCTTGTATCCATGTACAGTAGTACAATTCTACGCTAACAATTCTATGGAAAGACCTCCTGAGTGTTTGACCGAATCACATGTGTAGTTCATTTGAATCGAGCGCAAGAATGAAATCAGAGTTTGAATTGACTGAATAACATAAAACACAAATAAGATCTCTTTGGCTTTTTATTGCTTCTGAGAGAGTATACAATACGAAAGAGTAAAGAGTTCTTACAGTTCACAAAAGTTACTCTTATACACATACTTACCCTATTTATAGGAGTTAACAAAAGCACAAAAAATAGATTACGGCTAAGACACTGAACCTTCGAAATCTAAATAACCTTTATGAAATACATATAACGAATACATCAAACAGACTTCAGCACAATACATGACCTACGACACTTCGACATCTCACAATATATTTAGAACCCTACATTCTGTTTTTTGTGAGAAATGTCGAATCCTAAGTCATTAGCATCTTCGTTTCTTGATGAAGTACTCTTCGAATCTTTATGTACCATATGATAGTTCTTTGAATCTCAACTTTATCACCAGCCGTATTTCCTTTGCAGTTGTTAATATGAGCCAGTAGACTCGTGTACTATGAAATCGTATATCTTTCAACATCTTCCACCCTTAACAAAAGCTTTGTAATATTCTGATTTTTGTTCTTCCCGATGAATACAACTCCCAATGGCTTGACACATATTTCACCATCTTCGAAATCCTTCAAGCTTCCTTGACCTTTCAGCAATGATTATGGCATAGTTACTTGTCTTCCATTATAAAATCAAGCTCCACATCCGTCAAGGACAGACAATAATAATAATTGTCTATGAATAGCTTGATATGTGTGAAACCAAGCAAGAAGTCTTCTTTTTCTTTTCACTTGATGTTTTGTAATTTCAACACCACTTAAGATCTTCTCAACAAGGATGAGATCACTAAGATTCATCAAGGGAAAATCAGCCACAAAAAAATCATAGGCAACATTGTTAGAATGAACCACATAATAACGAAAGTTCTACAACAAGCCTTCGAAAAGTTGATCCTTGGTAGCACCCAAAACTTGGACTATTTTCAACCTCTCCTTCTTTCTTCCCAAGAACTGCATGAAACCTCACCTTTAGTTTCTTTTATTCCTCTATATCTTCAAACTTGTCTACAACTGATAGTGATTCGGGATAAACATCATATGATTGATTGGAAAATCGATTTGGTTGAAATCTGAATTCTCTATCTCATAGCTCTTCTTCGGTACTTTTAGAAAATCAAACATATCTCCAAGAGAAACAAGTTGTCTAATGGTTTCGTAACAAAAATGCTTAGTAGGATCACCTTTTTCAAGACTTGGAGGGTCACCTTGCATTTGCCTTAAAATGTTTTTGATTTGTCTTTTTCTTGCCACTCCTTTTCGATATTCTTCTTTTTCTTTTCTTTTGACAATTACTTCACATTGGCCTTCCATCTATCACCTTTAGCTTCATTCGAAGGTGGTGGCTTAGACCTCGAACCCCCAATAGTTGAACCAATGACTATGCCTTTGGTCAATGGCTTTGAAGTCATTGTAGTTGAAGTTGTTGACATCGAAGTAGGAAGTGAAGTTGGAATTTGTGTGCTCACTACCTTCCCGACCACATTTCCTTGATCAGGATTTTTCAACGAGCCCACGCCTTATTCTCCCTCTTGCTCCCTATTTTAATAGGTGTCCATATGTTGATAGCAAATTCACAAGCTTTAGAATAGGAGCCAATTCGGCATTCACATTAGACTCCAGAAAGGAAACCATTTATGAAAGAGACTCCTAAGAAATCGAAGATGGAGAAGTAATACTAAGCATTCAAATAGATTCCTTCAAACTCCCTAAAAACTCTTCCAGTTTAGCAAACGTTTTGGAATTATATTTTATCTTCGAATCAAACTTATTAGTAAGAGAATTGTAGAACTCCACAACTTTCGTAACATCATCAATAATTAGATCAATATTAGAATGAAGAGTTCAGTACTTATGATCAAGTATAACAATCTCCTTTGACATTTCGGTTCTGATGGCCTGGACTTGGAGATTAGCAACCATCTCTACCTTCTGAACTTTCCCAACAAACAAAATATGTCGTTCTTTAGCAACTGCCCTCATATCCTTAACCTCAGATTGAACATTGCCAGCCTGACGCTTCAACCTTTCTTCATGTCTTGATTCAATCTTCACTATGAAAATTTTCAACCGATGTTCATGGGCTTTAAGTGAAACATCAACTTCAATCCCAGAAAACAGCGTTTCGACTCCCAGTGTCAGCCTGAATTTAAATTAAGGAATTAAGCTTTCGATTCAAAATCTTGAACTACTCTCCTGACATAAGCATATGATCAAAAATATTTTCTTCCTCAGAGTCGAACTGTATGTCAGCAAATGAAACCATGACATCATATTCATCTTTATCAGGAATAGATTTTTCACATTCAGTTGATTGAGAAGGGAAAAAAGAAGTAATAGGTTAATTCATGATATTGTTAAAGGTGCGTGAAATAGTGGAGGCTAGTAACGAAATAGGAGTAGGAGAAACTAATGGTGGTAGCAAAGTAGAAGTGTCGATAATTGTGGTTTCGCTTGTGGAGGAAAGAAAGACTAAAATGGGAACATATGAAGTTACAATAGGAGGGTGACCTTGTGCTTTGAATGTCGACATCCCATCACCCATGTTGATATTTTTATTCATGTTAGTTATGTTAAAAGGGATTACAGAAGTTCGAACCACCTCTGAAAAGGATTCATCCATCGAGACTTAGGGTGGTATGACAATAGTCTACTCAGGGATGGAAGGATTTGAAGAATCACCCATTTTAGTAGTTGTGTCCACATTTGATGCTTTCAAAGAGCCATTAAGACTTCCAGTCTCCTCGAAAGTCGAGTTGACAAGAGAGTCCCTTTGAGGTGATGTAAAACCAATGTTATCATTTCGAAGCGGAGACTGATCGCTATCATCTTCGAATTCTATTTTGACCACAACCTCATCAAGAGGATCTTGCAAATTCTGCTGCTTCTTCTTGATCTTCTTTATCATGGCATGGGCTCTTCGTTTCTTCGTTTCCGGAAAACCTAGAGCAGTAATTTTGTAAATAACCATACCCTTTCAACTTTGCTTTGGTTCACGAATCATCTTTGCTTTTGAAACAAAAACCTCCTTAGGTGACCAAAGAGACTTCTTCGGAACTTCATTGATATAGGCCTTCGTTCTGGTGAATGATGAGGTCTATGTGTTGGCTTTTTCATTGTTTTAAGAACACTTCATTTTGAAGGCACTACTTCCTTTTGAACATCCTAAACAATAGGTTATTGGATAGGCTTTGTGACCTTCTCCACTACCTCAGGTACAGATTTAGGTTTTTTAACCTTTGTGGATTTCTTGGAGATTTTACGACATTTTGAAATTCCTTCATTTCCCGTTGGCAACAAAACCCCTATTTCGACCATAGGATTGATTGTTGTAAGGTAGGCAACAAGAATAGGGTTCGTCAGATCCACCTTTCGAAGTGTGGCATCCAAAATTCTTGCAACTGAATGAAACACGTCCGAGTCATCTTTAACAGTCTTTGGATGTTGATAGATGGTAACCTCTACTTTTGAAACATCAGAGGGAACACGAATCCCTTCCTAATCATCGACGTGTTGAAGAATTAGACTCTAGTACCTAGCACACGAATTTCCATTGGCAACATTAACGTGGGAGATAGTAGTTCCAAACTCCTCCCAAAACTATGAAACATAGTCCACATTCAATTCATAGTATAACCCAACAATTAAGGCATATATTTCTAACTTAGCTTTATATAGCCTACCACTTCGACCTGTGAGACATCGAAGAAAAATCCCAAAAAGAAAATTCCAAATACAAGGCTGAGAGGATTTCTTGAAGAAACTTATACCGGTAAGTGGAGGTTGATGACCCATCTCGTTGAACATATGGATCACGTGATCATTGGTTACTTCATAAAACGGACCATTGTTGGGAAGTTTCATGATCTGAGCAATGTGTTTCTTGGAGATCTTGTATTTTTTTCTCATTCATGAGTTAGAATGTGACAATCTTGGAAGTTATGTTGAACATAGTAGTGGAACCGGCCAAAGATAACCAGGTCATAGGCTACAACATCCCAAAATTCTAGAACAAATTTTTTATATTTAATCTAATAACTCGTAAAGTAGATTATTGAAAACATCATGAAGTTATCTCATATCATAAAAACCCATACGTCATATGTCTCAAAACATGTCATAATATAATAATGTAAGAGTACAAAATCCCAAGAACATCATAGTGCTGAAAATCGTGGTGTGATGCGCTAGTATCGTGCCGGCTCATTTCCCTTCGAAGAAGAAGGTCCTAAAACAAAAACTGAAAATTGTAAGCACAAAGCTTAGAGAGTTCCCCCATCATACCACATACCATATAATAAACATGAAGTCTAACATATCCGGGTATTGGCCTACCCCTTCGGTCTCTTTCAACCGTTAACTTGCCTAGCATATTAGGGTGCTGGCCTACCCCTTCGGTCCTTTCGACCGGGACCTTGCCTAGTATATTAGGGTGTTGGCCTACCTCTTTAGTCCTTTCAATCAGTACCGGGGACAATTTCACCCCTACTTCTACCATGTAATCTCCTAATACATAAACACATACATCACATACTGCCTAGCATATCATGGTGTTGGCATACCCCTTCGGTCCTTTTGACCTGTACTTGGGCCTATCCTACCCCTCCTACCACTCTCACATAATATCATAGCATACTAGCACATAAAGCATAACAGATAGCGACATACCAAATAATTATCACAAAGACAATCATCTCTACTATAACTCTTACTAGTGGGCTGGCATTGGTGCCTTCGAACCACTTCTACTGGAAGGTAACTCACCTTAAATGTCGTGTGGTAGCTGAATTGTCCTTGGCTCTGGGATCAACTCCTCTCAAACTCCAACACATAAAAATCTCTTTAATCACCCTTTCATACTCCTAACCCCTTTAAGGGTCAACTCTGGTCAAAGTCCAAGTCAAAGTCAACCTTCTGGTCAAAGTCAACGTACCGGTCAAAGTCAATGTGTTGGTCGAAGTCAACTTTCTGGGTTGACTCAACTCACCGAGTTGGACCGTCAACTCGCCCAGTTCCATAAATCATAAACCCTGAAATTACAAACCAATTCATCGAGTTCTTTCATGGACTCTCTGAATTCCATTTTATAAAAGAATCAGGACATATCGCTACATCTCATCGATTCCTTCCTTGAACTCATCGAGTTCTTTAATCTTCAAAACTCGAAATCCTTCACTAACTAGTTGAGTCGTCTCCTAGACTCAATTAGTTTGCTCAGGAATCAGAAAGGTTGCAGGACCACAATCAAACTCGCTGATTTGGATGAACAACTCATCGAGTTCTCCTTGTCTAAATCCATTCGGTCACTTCCAGTCGAGTTCAACGCTTCCAAACCATAGATCCGGTCCCCTAGGTATGTTATATTATGTAAATTTGGTAACTTTACGTCCATGCATGGTTTCATTGTCACACCCCAAAACCAAGAACGACGGAAACGTTCTGGGGCAGAGGACGTCATGTACAGTATCACAACAATGAAAAGTAGTAAACAAGCAACAACATCATCCATTGCATTAATAATATAATTATTATACAAGTGTTCTGTCAAATTTTGATAAACACTAAAGCATAAATCAAAATGAAAGATGAGTCTTGAACAAGCTCCATCTTCCCTTCTCCTTGCATCGGTACCTGTCTATGATAACCTGAGGATACAAGTAATTTTGAAAGCGAGTATCAGCTTTGAAGCTGGTGAGATCACAAGTATTTTAGTGTCTCAATTTGTATGTAAGAATTTGTAAGTTTATGAACTGTAAGTATGGAAAATGTAAATGAACTGTAAGTATAAAATTGTTTGTAAATGAACTGTAAGTATGAAAATGTTTGTAAATGAACTGTAATCGTTTGAAAAACCCTAGAAATCCCTATGATTCCTACTATTAAACAAGTGTGTCTTCTACCAAGACCTAACTGTTCTAAATGTAGTCTTCTACCAAGACTTAACTATTCTAACTGATTGTTTCTTGTAAAAGGGTGTAATTTTCCCAAGCGTAACTATCATTATCAAAATATAGTTTTTACATTAAATGGTTAAGTGAAATGATCACTAAATATAAGAAAAGGGAAAATAAATGTAGTACTGTAGTGTTGTGTTATAGGAACTACTGCTGTACTAACTACCTTAAACCGGATTTATATTAAGGCATCATGTGATTAATTGTACCATACTATTGACTGGTAACAACGACATAAGAATGGTCGTAATAACAAAATGACGTATGGCACCTGTAGACCTGCAGGTCCCACTGTAGCTAGCAGAAAGGTGTAGGATAGCCAATCAAATATAGATCTATACGCAAACTCACGCTCTCCCTTCAAGAGACTCTGGCTACAACTCGGGCCATGACATTTAAGGCATGCTCCGATACAGTGGATCACAATTTTATGAACGTATTAATGTAAGTGTAATGAACGGAAATGTTCAACGTGTGCTAGATGTAATGTGTGTTCTCTCTCTATTTAGCAAGTACAGTAATGTACTCGTTCTAGTATCGTTGTATATGTTCTCTTCCTAGTATAGTTGTATATGTACTCATAGTAATGAAATGTTCTAGTTGTAATGTATGTGCTCTCTATCTAGCAAGTATAGACTCATGAATGAACTGTCTCATTGTATGATATCGCGTTTTAGTAATAGTTCTAGTATCTTCCTAAACTACCCATATGGTAGTTTACTAGTAATCTAACTGGGACGTATGAACATGGATGTATACCCTTGCTACCCAAGGGCATGCGATGAACTGGAAGGACCTTTTATGACTATATATGTACACATGATATATAACTAGTATTTAAAAGACCTTCGGACGAGTACCCGATATCCCACCAGACCACATCTCAAGCGCGAAAAGGAAATAGGGTGGATAGCCTTCCTAAGTCTTTTAAACATTTCTTATATAACTATACATATAGAGGCATGCAATTTATAATATAAAAGCATAAATAAGTTTTGTAAAACATTTGAACATAATTATTATTTTCAGAAAATATCTACTTGATGTCAACCAATAAAACAGTTTCAAGGCATAGGTTTGATAAAACTGTTTAAAGTATAAGGAAACATTTGTTTGGAACACAATTGTAAATAAGTTTGAAATGTGATATACAGAGTAAAATGTATAGTGTAATAAGGAGTTTAACACATATAAAATGTTTATAAAAATCATTCGAAAGAAACTGTTTGGTAAAACGGCTAATGTGTAGTAAATCATTTGAATGCTGCATATTAATCACATGTGATTGATATAATAACTAGCGTAATTCTAGTTATTAATCGCATGTGATTGATATAATAACTAGCATAATTCTACTTGTATCCCCCCCCATAAAACATTTAAAACAGTTTAAAACATTGATTAAGGGGTATGAACTCACCTATAGTAAGTGACTGGAATTGAACGGACTGTTATCGTAAGGAAGGATCGGGCAAGTGCTTGGTGTCAAGTGAAGACTTTAGACACACACAATGATCCTAATTACATATGAAGACATATGTATATGAATAATTAGTTATTAAAACACTAATTATACAAGTATGAACATTTTAACGCTAGGAAAACACTTTTGGTCAAGTGCTAGGAGGCTAATGGGTTGCAACAAAGGAGTGCAAGGCCTCTAATGGTAGTTTAAGGTCTAATGACCATATGTTTTGGAGTTTACGGCCTAGGGGAGTAAACTCCTAGCCGTAAACTCTCCTTAGGGTCACTAAATGAAGCTTAGAATTACTACAACTCTAGTGGTGAATTGTTTCAAGGCTAAATCAAGTGTTTATGTTGGGACCATATTCCCTTGTATTTTACGGCCCTGGGACCATATTCCCTTGTATTTTACGGCTGTAAACTCCCTTGGGAGGGTGTTTATGTTGTTTTCAAGTGTCTAACATTTCAAGGTTATGATCTATGTTGGGTTCTAGGCATAAGGAAGGAGTTAGGGTGTCATTTGACCCCTTTATAGGGGTTTACGGCCCAAGAACATGTCTTGGCCGTAAACTCCACAATACTTGTGATTCCTTATGTTTTCTAGGCTTTAAACACTGTAGGTTACATGTCTAAAATCAAGTCTAAGCCTTAGGTGCCTTAAAAGCAACATTTGAGCATTCTTTTTGGAGTTTACGGCCTAATATATTCTTGGGCCGTGAACTCCCAAACTTGGGTGATTCTTGGTTGATTTCATGTCCCTAATACACTCCTATACAAGTCCAAGGCAGTAGTATATCACGGGGGACAATCTAGGCTTGATTTCGGGAGTATACCGCCCAAGAATACCTTGGGGAGTAAACTCCTAAATCGAATGATTTAGCTATGTAATCTATGTTATGAACACATTTAAAGCTTTCTAGCACTACTAGAAAGAGTTACTCACAGTTTGGGATAAAAACCCGAAGATCCGTGAGAGAGAATTTTGGCTTTTCTCTAATTAGAAATGTAACTAATGAACTATTTTGTTCATAATTCTATTTATAGTCCTGAGATATTTTTGGCAGAAAATATTTTTATTCCTGAAACGAATTCCAATGTCCTAGAGTATTGGAATAACATTGTTGCACAAAACCCTAGTGCATACACTCTCCTAATATCTCCTTAAGTGTAAAATCCTGAAAACTGCCAAACTTATACTCGAAATCTGAGTTTTCACTGTAACTGTTCTACTTCTATTGGCTTCAAATGGTTTGTTCAGAATGGAAATTTTGGGTTGCCACATTCATGAAGCTCGAAACACCAAAACTAAGCTATATAAGAGATCTAGGGCATGGAGAATGGCCAAGGCTTGATAAAGCTAGCAACTTTAAGCCTTATAAGCTCATAAGTGACTAGATCTGAAGTCACAACTTCATGATATACTCAAATCCTGAAACTGACTTCAATATGGCCCAAAAGGTGACAACATACTACCCTAAGTGAAGATCTAAGTAATAGAAAGCCAAGGTATCAACTTTATACCTCAAATGAGTCTGAAATGCAGCTCAAACTCTGGATCTACTATGTTCCTCTTGAACCCCCATGCTTCTCCTTCCTTCTTAAGCTTCATAATCACAAAGAACACACAACAATGGCCAGTTTTTTGGGTGATGGAGGCTACAAATGAGGCCAAACTTAGGAGGTTAAGGTCTTTAAATAGGGTGCAAAACCCTGAAAATTAGGGTTTCACTTTGCCAGCCCTACTTGTCGAGTTAAGGCTCTCAACTCATCGAGTCGACTTCAAGTCCCGCATCCAAATTCTATTCCTACTCGACGAGGTTAGGGCCTCCAACTCGTCGAGTCCCTTTTCAAAAATGAATAATTTGATTTAAAATACATAAAAGGATCTGGGCGTTACATAGGCGCAAAAAAAGAAAAAGTCTTCACTATGGAAAGCATTGAGTGATTAAGAGCCACGATCAGCATTTGTAACTCTTCTAGGTATTTTGAACCATCTACTTGAACTAGGTAATTTGAACTCTAATTCTTCAACAAGGGTTGAGATGTGGCTTCATAAGTGGTCTGGATGGATCAACGTGAACATTGGTTGCCGCCATTGTTAGGGTTTGAAGTGTTTAATAAAGAGATAATGTGAAAACCGAAATTTTCATTTTTATAATTTCCACAGTCAAACACTTCAAATAATATTCAAAAACATTTCAGTATATTTTTGGCCGGATTTAAACCCGTCTGGTGCTTTATTTTATTTTTCGTAAAACGATTTAATAAAAAGAAATGACGTAATTAGCGACGTGTGGCAAACCGAACAACCCCACACCTTAGGTAAGTGTTTACGGCCAAACATGGGTGTTTGGGCGGTAAACACCCTCTTCCCCAAGACTCATGCATATACCATGAGTTTACTCCCCTTGCCTTCATTTCTACACTTTCTACTCAAGAACACAAGGGTTTCTCTCAACTATCATAAATTCATCCTTCCAAATCCACCAAAATGTAAGTGTTCCTCTCCAAATTCGTTTATACAACACTAAATCTAGTGTTTATACATCATTTTCATCCATGGATTTTGATTTTTACTTAGATCTTCAAGCATCTTCAAATCACCAAGAACACACTAGTGTTTTTGGGTCCTAAAACCCTCTTACAACCTTCATATAAGTAAGTATACTCCTCCAATCTAGTTATCTTCTTAGTTTGCTTGAAACTTCATGGAGTAAACCCCAAGAAAAAAGTGTTCACGGTTTGGGGATCTCCCAAAACCGTAAACACCCCAAAGAGGGTGTTTTGATGCCCTAACTCCCTCTCTAGCATGACTTATGGACTAGGAACTTGTTTGAATGATCAATGAACCCCAAAACTCGAAGTGGATGGAGTGACCATAAGTTTACTACCGTAAACTCATGGGTTTATGGTAGTAAACTCTCCAAAAATGGCCTATGGGCCGTAAACTCCAAAGAGTGGGCAAATTCATGCCCTAACCATTTCCTAAGCCTTTGAATCAACCCTAGAACATTTCTTTCTGGAGCATAAAGTCTTAAAGCACACAAATACACCACTCCCATGAGTTTACGGCCGTAAACTCATGGGGGATATGGTTCAAAAACCGTAAACTCCCCTAGGTACTACCATTTGAGGAGTAAACTCCAAAGTCAGACCATACTATCCTTAGATGCAACCCTTAACACTCCTAGCACTTGAAACAAGGTGTTTTCATGCATTATAGGGTCTATACTTACTTAATTGGTGATTAAATGACTAATTAGACACCATTATGTGTCACTACATGTTTCATAGGATCCGTGTGTGTGTTCAAGTCCTCACTTTACACCTAGCATCCTACCTGACATTTTCATCCACTCCACTCACTGCAGGTGAGTTCATACCCCTTAATTAACCTTTCAAATGTTTTTACATGCTTTTATGGGGGGGATACAAGTTGAATCCAACAAATTATAATATCAATCACATATAATTTGTAACTTGCTATCAAAAAGGATTTTTATACTTTTAACCACGTTGCCATCAAAACTGCTTTAAATGTTTATCAAACTCATTTTTCGTGTTAAATTGTTATAAAAACTATTTCTGAACTCTTTTAAACTTCTTATGTTCCCATACTATATCTACACTGATATATATAAGTAAGAATTGAAAGACATAGGACTGATAGCTCGCCTTATTTCCAGTTCTTGTTTGATTGTGGTCTTAGGGTATATTGTTATCTGTCCGACTGTCATTGAATTCTTAGTTATATATTGTATATATTTGTGTTGGATATGAATGTCTTCACTCAGTTCAATACCTTTGTGTATCAAAGACAGGCTACAACATGCTATTTAACTATAATAGGTATAGTTGAGGTTTACCGCTCTTACTAACATTACTATGATACTTACCATAGTTAGTACTATTATGAGTCTCTACATGTTAAGTACTATATAAGAAGAATACTATATACAATACAAGACAACACTAAATATATGATACCAAGAAGTACACTATACACTAATACAAGAGAATATACTAAAACAGAATGTGGCACACTATACCTCTATACGGCACTTCACTGCACCTTCGCCGTGTAACCATAGTCTCCTGGAGGGAGAGCTGGCATTACGTGTATAGATCTATACATGACAGACACTCCCACATCCTGATTGTTAGCTACAGTCCGAGCCGACTAGGCCTAGTGATGACAAAATGTTACCACACTACGTGTGACCTAGAGGGTCATTAGACACTCGATCGCCTATCCGATAGTTACATATGAGCTCACATTCGGATCCCTAATTATCAAATTAAGAAATAAGGTTAAAACAGACTCCCCGAGGTTTATTATATACTTATCACTACCTAGAGTCTGCAGTTCATTTTTCCATCCAGCCAGCAGTAACACTGCTGGAATAAAACATTATCTTCCCATTTACTTTACATGAATGAAGTGCAAAACTATATTTTTATAATTGAGAGTCTAATTGGGAAAGATTTTACACACTCAAAGGATCAAACCTACAAATAACCAAGTCTTGGTAGAAGACTACTTTTACTGGAAAATATAGTATTTTCTAGAGATTTATTCTATTTTCAAACTTGATAACAACTTTTATATTACACGATTGAAAAAACTTTTATACAAGCAATGAAACTAAATGCTTATGAACTCACCAGCTTTATGCTGATACAAGTTTTCAAAATAACTTGTATTCTCAGGTCATCAATAGACAGGTACAGATGCAGCTTTTGAGAAGACTGAGCACATACAAGACTCCTCATTATTTTGATTATACTTTTTGGTGTCTAACAAACTGTATAGAACACGCTTGTATTACAATTACTATATTAATACAATGGATTTTGTTGCTTGTTTTTACTGTTATGCATTGTTATGATACTGTACATGACGTCCTCCACCCCAGAACGTATTCCGTCGTTCTCGGTTTTGGGGTGTGACAGGTTGGTATCAGAGCTTTGTTTATAGTGAATCAAGTATATCAACCCATAAAAGATATACGAACTATAAACACGTCGAGATTAAAACACTCTAACCAAGAATATACACTTTTAAATAATAAAATATTTAACTAAGTATATATACATCCATTAATACAAGGGATCAGTATCATACTAGAACAGAACAAAAGTAATGAGATTGTTGAACAGCACAATTAGGCTTAGACACATATAGTCAAGTCTGGGTGAATGTAGCCTGATAACCTACATTTTCCTAGGAGCGACTAGCATGTGCCTAAGAATGGTTGTGGTGTTGCAACGAGTCTAAAAACTTACCAACACTACCACAAGAACATAAGAACGAGAATACTATAGGAGTATTCTTCAATTCTGTGATTACATATGTGAGAACTAAAAGGGTCGTTGCGTGTAGGACAATAGTTGCTAAGTGGATACCCTACGGTTACATTTGATTAAGACGCTATAGACTTAGAATATGTGATCTTTGCTTTATTTCCTGTTCCTTGTTTGGTTGTGGATTTAGAGTTAGGATCACGTATTCGAAGGTCTATCCTGTCTCGGTTACATGTAATTGGTATGCATTATGCAAGTATTGGGTATACTAACAACGATCATCATATAAGTATCCTAGATTAGTACGTCTAGTAACTTTTCTTTCCCCATTCTCAGGTAGATAGCATGGCTAGCTTCACCATCCCGACGATCCGTACTATCCAAACCAAGGAATTTGAGGATGGCTCGAGGAAGAGTCAGAAGACAATCACTCGATCCGTTTGGATGATCACCATGCAGAAGGCTTTTCGGATAGCTCGAGCTCCAAACCAGAAGTCAACAACCTACCCCCTATAGCTCCAAACCCCAACTCCCATCCAGCATTCCAAGGTCCCGCTCCCATGTGGGCAACAACCTTGGATCGATGGAGCGATGAACAGGGTCAGCCCTTACCTTTCAACGGAGATCGAAGATTTTACAACATAAGCGAGGGTGGCTCGGCTAATCGAGCCCTACCTGTCATGGTCCCGAGGATTGCTAGGAACGTCAAGCAAGGTCATCCAACTATCGGCAAAGTTGTGGAAATTGATGCCAACCCTAACCTTAACAATGTCCGTATCCACCAACTGGAAGAAGCCATGGATAGGACTAGGAGGACCAATGAGGCTCTGCAGAAACAGCTAGTTGCATCCTGAGCAGAAGTCAGGGAACTCCGAGTGCGTCATAGAGCACAGGAACGACTTCTTCAAGAAGTTGTACGCCAACTGGTTGATCTTAGGATTCGTCCAAGGGATACCCATCGCCAGTAGAAGATGTCAACTTATCTCTCTTTTTTTTTAATGAATAGCCTTTTCTTTTCTATGCTTGGTAGAGCACTTGTCTGTAAACATATCTAACTCTGAAAGTACCTTACCTAGACTCCTAGACTGCCAACATTTTTCCTTATGGTTTGATGTAAGACCTACTGTTAGGTCACTTTTCCCAAACTCATACTACATCATTAATACAAGTAATATTGGCAGTTACCTACTCCATGGGAAAGTTTATGCTTTCGTGTTTTCCCTACTCTGTTGCTATGACTCTACCTGATAGTTGGACTATGTCGATTTAGTCCATGAAACACTCTCATCATGTTTGCAATTGACTCTTACTATTGTCATCATCTCTATAAACTTTCAGTAAAAGATGCCTCCCCACAAACGCCCGAACAGAGGCAGACCTGCGACTCAAACTCTACCTCCACCACCTCCTCCTCCATAGTTTGATCTGGTAATGTTTCAGATAGCTGTAACCGCAGCTGTGACTGTAGCTATAGCCCAAATGAATTCTAGCGATGTAAGTGGAGCTAGAATGGGCATCAAATCCAGACATGGTGAAATTTATCCACGTGCACAGGGGTGTACCTATATGGATTTCATGAATTGCAAACTGACATTCTTCAATGGGACTGGAGGGATCCTTGCTTTGTCCCAATGGATCAAAAGAACTGAAGTTGTCTTCGAAATGTGCTCGTGCCCCGAAGTAAGCAAAATAAAGTTCGCCGCTGCCACCTTCACTGAAAGGGCCCTAACATGGTGGAATGGTCATGTTAATTCACTCTCGTTGGTGACAGCCAACGCCATGGGCTGGGACACACAAAAGGATCTTCTAAGAAGGGAGTATTGTCCTAGGGGTGAAGTTTAGAAACTCGAGGAGGAACTCTGGAACCTCAAGATGAAGGGGACAGACATAGTGGCTTATACAACTAGGTTCTACGACCTGGTAACCCTATGTCCTAACATGGTCCCTTCTGAAAGCAAGAAAACTGAACGATACATCTGGGGTTTAGTGCCCCCGTATCGAGGAAACGTCCTAGCATCACACCCTACAACCTTTGACACCGCCAAGGAATTGGCTCACAGGTTGATTGATCATGAAGTTCCTTCCACTCCATCAAGAATAACAGCAGCTGCCACCGCACCGACCAAGACATCCGACAACAAAAGGAAACGATGGGACCGAAAAAAGGGCAAGTCAACTCAGTCCTCTTCCAAAAACCAACAAACTGTGGCTGTCCATGCTGCCACTACTCCTGCTACCCCTGTACCAGCAAAATCCTATACTGGAAACCTACCCAAGTTCCCAAAGTGCCCCTTCCATCATAATGGTCCCTACTATGAATTGTACTGCACTAACTGCGACCAGAAGGGACATACCGCCCGGTTTTGCAGATCTCAACCAAAACCCATTTATCAGGTCCCCGACTCAGGAGTAAGCTAGGCCTATTATGGATGTGGCGAGGTAGGGCATTCCAACAAAAACTGCCCAAAAGTTGGGAATGCGAGAGGAACAGGGAGACTACTTGCTATTGGCCACAATGAAGCTGTAGCAGACCCCACAGTAGTCACGGGTACGTTCCTTATCGATAACTCTTATTCTTGTATCCTATTCGATAGTGGAGCAGAAAGAAGTTTCGTAAACCATAACTTTAATCACTTACTTAAACAATCCCCGTAACCATTAGAAGAAACCTTCGTCGTAGAAATGGCTAACAGAAAGACAGAGAATCCTAATGAGATTTACATAGGTTGTACCCTCACTCTAGATAATCATTCTTTCCCAATCGACCTTATACAAGTATCGATCAAGAGTTTCGATGTCATCGTGGGTATGGACTCGTTGAGTCTCCATCATGCCAATATCCGGTGTTTCGACAATGCAATCTGTCTAAATTTACCGAATAACAAAATCTTATTAATCTACGGAAACAAACCCAGTACAAGTCTTCGTATAATCTCGAGTATGCAAGCCCAGAAGTAATTGCGTAAGGAATATCATGCATTCCTTGCACATGTCGTCGATACAAGCCAGAAAACAAAAGATCTAAAAGACTTTCCCGTAGTATGTGACTTCCCCGACGTCTTTCCAGAAGAGGTACCAGGTTTACCTCCCCAACGTCAGGTCGAGTTTAGGATCGACTTAATTCTAGTAGCTACCCCCGTAGCCAAATCGAACTATCGTCTAGCGCATGCTGAGATGCAAGAACTGTCCGGTCAACTTAACAAGGTGCTTAGCAAGGGCTTCATAAGACCAAGTTTCTCACCCTGGGGAGCACCGGTCTTGTTCATAAAGAAGAAGGACGGATCTTTCCATATGTGCATCGATTACAGAGAACTCAACAAGCTGACGGTCAAGAATCGCTACCCTCTTCCTCGTATAGACGACCTATTCAACAAACTGCAAGGGGTGAGCTACTTTTCCAAGATTGATCATAGGTCCAGGTATCACCAGTTACGAGTGCTTGAGGAGGATGTCCCGAAAACTGCCTTCCAAACTCGTTACGGACACTACGAGTTCGTAGTGATGCCGTTCGGACTGACCAACGCGCCCACAGTATTCATGGATTTAATGAATAGCGTCTGCCGTCCTTACTTGGACAAGTTCGTTATCTTCTTCATTGATGACATAGTTGTCTACTCTCGAAGTAAGGGGGAGCATAGCGATCATTTACGATGAGTCCTAGAAACTTTGCGATCTGAGAGGCTATATGCGAAGTTCTCTAAGTGCGAATTTTGGATCTGAAGAGTTGAATTCTTAGGACACGTGGTTAGCGAAGAAGGGATTCACGTGGACCCATCCAAGATTAAAGCTATTGAGAACTGGTCAGCACCGAAAATGCCTACAGAAATTCGTCAATTTCTAGGGCTCGCTGGCTATTACCGTAGGTTCATACAGAACTTCTCTTGAATCGCGAAACCCCTTACAACATTGACCCAGGAAGGCGTGGCCTTTGACTAGGGAGAGAAACAAGAGAAGGCATTCCAAACCCTGAAACGAGCCTTATGCACCGCACCGATACCATTCCTCACCGAAGGGAAAGAAGATTTTGTGGTATACTGCGATGCATCCAATCAGGGGCTCGGTTGTGTTCTGATGCAACGAGGTAAGGTCATCGCCTATACCTCAAGATAGCTAAAGACACACGAGGTCAACTACACCAAACACGATCTCGAATTAGGGGTAGTTGTGTTTGCTCTAAAGATCTGGAGACACTACCTGTACGGTACGAAGAGCACGATATACACCGACAACAAAAGCCTCCATCACATACTCAACCAGAAGGAGCTCAATATGAGGCAACGACGGTGGGTTGAGATACTCAATGATTACAACTGCGAGATTCATTATCACCCGAGAAAAGCCAATGTAGTAACAGACGCCTTAAGTCGGAAGGAATATTCTGGTCGAAGGTTCAAGTCCTTAACAATGACTATCCATTCGCATCTATCCGCACAGATTAAGGAGGCTCAGCTCGAAGCCTTGAAACCTGAAAATGTGGCGGGAGAATCCCTGCGAGTAATGGATAAGAAATTGGAAGTCAAGGGTGACAGAGCCTTATACCTCATGGACCGAATCTGGACACCACGACAAGGTGGCTTCAGAGACTTGGTCATGAAGGAAGCACACAACACTCGATATTCCGTCCACCCAGGTTCAGATAAGATGTATATGTATCTCAAGAAATCATATTGGTGGCCTAACATGAAAGCAGAGATTGCTACCTTCGTGTATAAATGCATTACTTGCGCCAAGGTCAAGGTCGAATACCAAAAGCCATCAGGTCTACTACAGCAACCGGATATACCTGAATGGAAGTGGGAGCGGATCACTATGGATTTCATAACCAAGCTACCCAAGACAACTGGTGGGCTTGATAACATATGGGTCATCGTCGACAGATTGACCAAGTCCACACACTTCCTGCCCATCGTGGAAACAGACAAGATGGAGAAACTCACAAGAACATACATTAGGAAGATCGTACGACTGTATGGTGTCCCTATATCCATCATCTCCGATAGAGATAGTAGGTTTACTTCGAGATTTTGGCAACCACTGCAAAACGCCTTAGGGACAAGGCTGGACATGAGTACAGCCTACCATCCACAGACCGACGGACAAAGTGAGATGACTATCCAAACCCTGCAAGATATGCTGCGAGCCTGTGTGATCGACTTTGGTAAGGCATGGGATACCCACTTACCCCTTGTCGAGTTTTCCTACAACAACAGTTATCACACGAGCATCAAGGCAGCTCCATTCGAAGCCCTCTATGGCCGAAAGTGCATATCCCCTCTGTGCTGGGCTGAGGTGGGTGACACTCAATTAGCTAAAGGACGAGTTCCTGAAAATGCTCTCACGGGTCCGGAAATCATTCGAGAAACTATTGAGAAGATCGTGCAGATTCATGAATGATTGAAAGCCGCTAGAGACCGACAGAAAAGGTACGCAAACAAGTGGAGAAAATCCTTGGAGTTCCAGGTGCGAGACCGAGTCCTTTTGAAAGTCTCACCCTGGAAAGGCAAGATATGCTTTGGGAAGCGTGGAAAGCTGAGTCCAAGATATGTAGGACCTTTTGATATTCTCAATAGAATCGACCTCGTAGTTTACAAACTTAACCTACCCCACGAACTCAGTAACATACATCCTACCTTCCATGTTGGCATACCCCTTCGGTCCTCTTGACCGGTACTTGGGCCTATCCTACCCCTCCTACCACTATCACATAATATCATAACATACTAGCACATAAAGCACAACAGATAGCGACATACCAGATAATTATCACAAAGACAATCATCTCTACTATAACTCTTACTAGTGGGCCGGCATTGGTGCCTTCGAACCACTTCTACTGGAAGGTAACTCACCTCAAATGTCGTGTAGTAGCTGAACTGTCCTTGGCTCTGGGATCAACTCCTCTCAAACTCCAACACATAAAAATCTCCTTTAATCATCCTTTCATACTCCTAACCCCTTTAAGTGTCAACTCTGGTCAAAGTCCAAGGCAAAGTCAACCTTCTGGTCAAAGTCAACGTACTTGTCAAAGTCAACGTACCGGTCAAAGTCAATGTATTGGTCGAAGTCAACTTTCTGGGTTGACTCAACTCACCGAGTTGGCCCATCAACTCGCCTAGTTCCATAAATCATAAACCCTGAAATTACAAACCAACTCATCGAGTTCTTTCATGAACTCTCTGAGTTCCATCTTATAAAAGAATCACGACATATCGCTACATCTCGTCGATTCCTTCCTTGAACTCATCGAGTTCTTTAATCTTCAAAACTCGGAATCCTTCACTAACTAGTTGAGTCGTCTCCTAGACTCAATGAGTTTGCTCAGGAATCAGAAAGGTTGCAAGACCACGATCCAACTCGCCGATTTGGATGAACAACTCATCAAGTTCTCCTTGTCTAAATCCATTCAGTCACTTCCAATCGAGTTCAACGCTTCCAAACCATAGATCCGGTCCCCTAGGGATGTTATATTACGTAAACTTGCTAACTTTACATCCATGCATGGTGTCATAAAGCTCAAAACACCAAAACTAAGCTATATAAGAGATCTAGGGCATGGATAATGGCCAAGGCTTGATAAAGCTAGCAACTTTAAGCCTTATAAGCTCATAAGTGACTAGATCTAAAGTCACAACTTCATGATATACTCAAATCCTGGAAATGACTTCAATATGGCTCAAAGGTGACAACATACTACCCTAAGTGAATATCTAAGTAATAGAAAGCCAAGGTATCAACTTTATACCTCAAATAAGTCAGAAATGCAGCTCAAACTTAGGATCTACTATGTTCCTCTTGAAGCCCCATGTTTCTCCTTCCTTCTTAAGCTTCAAAATCACAAAGAACACACAGCAATGGCTAGTTTTTGGGGTGATGAAGGCTACAAATGAGGCCAACCTTTTGGAGGTTAATGTGTTAAAATAGGGTGCAAAACCCTAAAAATTAGGGTTTCACTTTGCCAGCCCTACTCGTCGAATTAAGGTTCTCAACTCATCGAGTCGACTTCAAGTCCCGTATCCAAATTCTATTCCTACTCGACGAGGTTAGGGCCTTTAACTCGTCGAGTCCCTTTTCAAAAATGAATAATTTGATTTAAAATACATAACAGGATCCGGGCGTTACATAGGCACAAAAAAAGATGAAGTCATCACTGTGGAAAGAATTGAGTGATTAAGAGCCACGATCAGCATTTGTAACTCTTCTAGGTATTTCGAAACATCTAGTTGGACTATGTAATTTGAACTCTGATTCTTCAACAAGGGTTGAGATGTGGCTTCATCAGTGGTTTGGATGGATCAACGTGAACATTGGTTGCCGCCATTGTTAGGGTTTGAAGTGTTGAATAAAGAGATAATGTGACAACCAAAATTTTCATTTATATAATTTCCACAGTCAAACACTTCAAATAATATTCAAAAACATTTCAGTATATTTTTGGCCGGATTTAAACCTGTCTAGTGCTTTATTTTATTTTTCGTCAAACGATTTAATAAAATGAAGTGACGTAATTAGCGATGTGTGGCAAACCGAACAACCCGACACCTTAGCTAAGTGTTTACGGCCAAACATGGTTGTTTGGGCGGTAAACACCCTCTTCCCCAAGACTCATGCATATACCATGAGTTTACTCCCCTTGCCTTCATTTCTACACTTTCTACTCAAGAACACAAGGTTTTCTCTCAACTATCATAAATTCATCCTTCCAAATCCACCAAAATGTAAGTTTTCCTCTCCAAATTCGTTAATACAACACTAAATCTATTGTTCATATATCATTTTCATCCATGGATTTTGATTTTTACTTAGATCTTCAAGCATCTTCAAATCACCAAGAACACACTAGTGTTTTTGGGTCCTAAAACCCTCTTACAACCTTCATATAAGTAAGCATACTCCTCCAATCTAGTTATCTTCTTAGTTTGCTTGAAACTTCATGGAGTAAACTCCAAGAAAAAGTGTTTACGGTTTGGGGATCTCCCAAAACCGTAAACACCCCAAAGAGGGTGTTTTGATGCCCTAACTCCCTCTCTAGCATGACTAATGGACTAGGAACTTTTTTGAATGATCTATGAACCCCAAAACTCGAAGTGGATGGAGTGAGCATAAGTTTACTGCTGTAAACTCATGGGTTTATGGTAGTAAACTCTCCAAAAATGGCCTATGGGCCGTAAACTCCAAAGAGTGGGCAAATTCATGCCCTAACCATTTCCTAAGCCCTTGAATCAACCTTAGAACCTTTCTTTGTGGAGCATGAAGTCTTAAAGCACACAAATACACCACTCCCATGAGTTTACGGCCGAAAACTCATGGGGTATATGGTTCAAAAACCGTAAACTCCCCTAGGTACTACCATTTGAGGAGTAAACTCCAAAGTGAGACCATACTCTCCTTAGATGCAACCCTTAACACTCCTAGCACTTGAAACAAGGTGTTTTCATGCATTATAGGGTCTTTACTTACTTAATTGGTGATTAAATGACTAATTAGACACCATTATGTGTCACTACATGTTTCATAGGATCCGTGTGTGTGTTCAAGTCCTCACTTGACACCTAGCATCCTACCCGGCATTTTCATCCACTCCACTCACTGCAGGTGAGTTCATACCCCTTAATTAAACTTTCAAATGTTTTTAAATGTTTTTATGGGGGGAATACAAGTTGAATCCAACAAATTATAGTATCAATCACATGTGATTTGTAACTTGCTATTAAAAAGGATTTTTATACTTTTAACCACGTTGCCATCAAAACTGCTTTAAATGTTTATCAAACTCATTTTTCGTGTTCAATTGTTATAAAAACTATTTCTAAACCCTTTTAAACTTCTTATCTTCCCAAACTATATCTACACTGATATATTTATATAAGTAAGAATTGAAGGACTTAGGACTGATAGCTCGCCTTATTTCATGTTCTTATTTGATTGCGGTCTTAGGGTATATTGTTATCTGTCCGACTGTCATTGAATTCTTAGTTAGATATTGTATATATTTGTGTTAGACATGAACGTGTTCACTCAGTTTAATACCTTTGTGTATCAAAGACAGGCTACAACATGCTATTTAACTATAATACGTATAGTTGAGGTTAACCGCTTTTACTACCATTACTATGATACTTACCATAGTTAGTACTATTATGAGTCTCTACATGTTAAGTACTATATAAGAAGAATACTATATACAATACAAGAGTACACTAAATACATGATACCAAGAAGTACACTATACACTAATTTAAGAGAGTATACAAAAACAGAATGTGGCACACTATACCTCTATACGGCACTTCACTGCACCTTCGCCGTGTAACCATAGTCTCCTGGAGTGAGAGCGGGCACTACGTGTATAGATCTATACAGGACAGACACTCCCACATCCTGACTGCTAGCTACAGTCCGAGCCGACTAGGCCCAGTGATGACAAAATGTTACCACACTACGTGTGACCTGGAGGGTCATTAGATACTCGATCGCCTATCTGATGGTTACATATGAGTTCACATTCGGATCCCTAAATTATGAAATTAAGAAATAAGGGTAAAACAGACTCCGCGAGGTGTATTATATACTTATCACTACCTAGAGTCTGCAGTTCATTTTTCCATTTAGCCGGCAGTAACACTGCTGGAATAAAACATTATCTTCCCATTCACTTTACATGAATGAAGTCCAAAACTATATTTTTATAACTAAGAGTCTAATTGGGAAAGCTTTTACACACTCAAAGGATCAAACCTACAAATAACCAAGTCTTGGTAGAAGACTACTTTTACTGGAAAATATAGGATTTTTTAGAGATTTATACTGTTTTCAAACTTGATAACAACTTTTATATTACACGATTGAAAACACTTTTATACAAGCAATGACACTAAATGCTTATGAACTCGCCAGCTTTATGTTGATACTCGCTTTCAAAATAACTTGTATTCTCAGGTAATCAATAGACAGGTATAGATGCAACTTTTGAGAAGACGGAGCACATACAAGACTCCTCTTTATTTTGATTATACTTTTTGGTGTCTAACAAACTGTACAGAACACGCTTGTATTACAATTACTATATTAATACAATGGATGTTGATGTTTGTTTTTACTATTATGCATTGTTATGATACTGCACATGACGTCCTCCACCCCAGAATGTATTCCGCCGTTCTCGGTTTTGGGGTGTGACAGATAAGTATAAGGAAAGAGAATATGGGGAAAATCTGCAACCACGATGCGTTAAATTTGAATGTGTGACCCCAAAATGCTTTCATAATTAGTACACAGTTTGAATTTGAAGAGGTTATCAATGAAATCAAGCCACGTGTATCCTAGGAAAGTGGAACAATTGCCATAAAAATTGCCACTTCTGTAAAGTAATGAGCACACTTTCCTTGAAACCTATGAAGCAACCAAATCATCATATCAATCAATTGTTTCGCTTGCCCCAGTAGAATAAGAACTCTCACTAAGATTTCATTTTGAGGCATGGCTCATTCGCATTTGGGACGAGAAACGAAATCATAGCCATAATTTTGAAATCTAGGTTTGAGTTGGTAGGACTCAAGACCTCAACAATGTCTTGCTCAATTGTGTTACAAAGAAATAGTGGGAACCAAGGTAAAAAAATGTGTGAATAGTGACATCAAATAAACATTTGATGTAAAACTAGATAGATCCCACGCAAAGATCACTTAATTCAATATCAAGAGAGATATCGAACTGCTTGTGTGGTATCCCGTGAAATACAATCAAATATTCATAAAGGAATATTGAAGGGCTTCTTTTAGATACGCTTCGAAGGTAGGCTCAATTTTGTTCATGATGACAACTTAACATAAGTGTGAATTCAATGATCAAAATTACTTGTATGACTAGTGTAGACAGTGACAAGCAAAGATGAGATAAACCTGTAGAGTAAAAATGTCTTGTTAAAGAACACTTTATCAATATCACGCAAAAGGAGATGAATACGATTTTAAATATCAAAGAAGGGTAATGAAACAAACGTTTCCTGGAAATCTTGAACTGAAAGTTCACCTTCAATTCCTGTATAAGTTAGGAATTGTGGGTTTCACGCTCATCATGGACTCATGAATCAAGATCATTAACACAAACTTGTGCAGTATCTACATTCTGATTCGTTTATACCAGAGATATCCAGGATATGTAAGTGAAGTGTATGAATCATGAAGAATTAAGTTGATGAAAAAGATTGGTTAAGAAACATAGTGTACCTCTATGAATGATAAGAATTAAGCAGAAATCTCTTAACTTAATATGAGAAGAGAAAGGTAGCTCGTCAACTAATACAAATATAGCCTAATTGGGAAGGAACGCTTATAGTAAGTGATCCATTCAGGCTTCGAAACACAAAGAGTCTATGAGGCTTAGGCCGACATACAACTACATGCTTCTAAGGAAACCTAACTAGTGCAAATATTTGAAATTATACCTTCGCCATTGTCACGAAGCAACATCCACCATCATTTGTCAGTTAATCAACAACACAAATAATAAGTAAGCACACAAAATACAAAGAATGTATTTTTTGAATTTTTGTTTTTAAAATAAAAAAATACAAAAATAATAAAATCTTTTTGGAATTTCTGCTTTTTAAATTTAAAAACAGGACAAAGAAAAATGTTTCTGGACTTTTATGGTTACGAGAAAAAATCTTTTTAGTATTTTTGATCTATAAAAACACTAGGAAAAATAAGAAAATGTTACCAGACAAACGTAGTGAAAGATATCGACATTGAGATATCTGACTTCAAAAATGAAGCATGCCGAACGTTGAATAATTAACAGTCGCTTCTGAATCATTCCACAATGTTTTAACACCACATTATTTCACGACGAAGTTAAACTTTGAATAGCAAATGTATCAATCACTCCTAGTCCAAACAAGATCCTAAGAAAAGACTTCTCACCCAAATGTTTCGTAAAGATATTAGCAAGTTAATTTGTTGTTTTCACAAAGTGAACCTTGATATTTCCATCCTGGACATGATTCTTGATTAATTGATAGCGATGTGCTATATGTTTGGTCTTTAAATAATGTACTAGATTATGGCAGATATGTATGGCACTTTGTGAATCGCAATACAAAGTTATATTTTTCATGTTGATTGCATAGTCATGAAGTTGACTTTATATCCAGATGACTTGAGAAGTGCAAGCTTTAGCAGCAACATATTCTACTTCTGTTGTGGAAATCGAAACTCAAGTTTGTTTCTTCGATTGCCAATTAACAGGCTTCCCGTCCAAAAGTTAACATCCACCACTAGTTCTTTCTTCGGTCAAGTTGACATCCACCAAGACCTGCATCGGAAAACGCTTGAATGAAGAAACATATTTTCGAAGGGTACCATAAACCCAACTAAATTGTCCTTTTGAGATAATGAAAAACATTCTTTACAGTTGTTAGATGGGGTTCCCGAGGATTCGACTGATACCTGGGATAATTACAAACAACAAACATAATTTCAGGTCCATTAGCAGTTAAGTATAGTAATGAACCGATCATGCTCCTATACAAAATAATATCGATAGTAGGCTTATCCAACGAAGGCCCTAAGTGTGTGCCGACTGCCATTGGTACTCATAATTTCGAACGATTCGGCATGCCAAACTTCTCAAGCAGATTTTGAGAATAGTTCTCTTGATTTATGAAAATTTCATCTCATCTTTGACCAATATTCATCCTAGAAAATTTTTAATCTTACCCATCATACTCATCTCAAATTCACTTTTCGTCATGTGCTCAAACTCACTAGATAACGAAGGGTCATTCGAACCAAAAAGAATATAATCTACGTAAATTTGAACTAGCATCAATTAATCCCCTACTTTCATTCAAAATAGAGTGGGATCAACATATTTGTGTTTAAATTTCGAGAGTTTCAAGAAATTGGAAAGTGTTTCTTACCAGGCTCGAGGTGCTTGTTTTAATCCATAAACAACTTTATCGATAATGTAACAATGATTAGGATATTTATCATTTACGAAACCTGGTGATTGCTCAACATATATTGTTTCTTCTAATACTCCATTGAGAAAAAGCTCACTTGGCATCCATTTGATAAACATCGAAGTCTTTGTGTGTTGCAGAAGCAAGAAATATTCGAACAGCCTCGAAGCTCATAACAGGGGAAAAGGTTTCGTCATAATGAATTCCTTCTTGTTGCGAATATCCCTTAACAACCAACCTTGCT